>NC_134571.1:70384146-70712479 GCF_050947875.1 Dermacentor variabilis | reverse complement strand
CCTATCCTATTCCATTTTTATCATCTACCGAACCGTGACCCAGTCAACCCAGATGATAATGCAATTGACCCGCCATGCACTCGGGTCAATGGGCAACGGCGCAAAAAGAACAAAAAAAGGGAATGGAAAGCAAATTAAATCGTTTTGCTATTTGGGGGCCCTTATATACTCGGGTGACTTAATGGTAACTTTTCCACCGATTTGAAACACTGGCATAACTGCGAATACCCAGTACGCTGAGAAAATTTGCAGAGTAAGCCAGTGTCTCCACTTTACTACAACTTCTTAATGCAGTGATGACCTTTTTTGTGAAATTACGTCAAGAGGATGACGCAGAGGACGCGTTGTTGCTGTACATCCAGGTCTCATCACTCTTGTTCTCGCAATGCTTGCGTCGGTTTTGTCCTTACGAAAGAAGAGAACTTTCTGCTGCACTTTGTCTTAGCGACGGACAGAACACGTTGCGAGCGTAGCGGACTGCTTGAATACTTTAATAAAACGATAAGCTGGCCTCCGGAATTGACCAGCGGTCATCTGCTCGGGTGTGATTGTGGAGGTCCTTGTGCCACAAATAACTCTTATTGTTGTCTAGACTGTTGAAAGCAAGCGTACTGCAAGGTACCCGCCATAAATGCATGGTGTAGCTCTCATTGACTGATGGTTGCACACGATCTTCCCCTTCTCTTTTCTACACAGACAGGAACATTTCTTATTGTTTTCCTTTACGTACGCCATTTTGGCGACATATTAGAGAAGTACCTCCAAACAAAGTTTTGGGAGGTGAGTAGTATTTAATTTACTCAAACAAAACGCCCTCCCGGCAAGAGAAATAAAAAAAAGACCCCACATATTATTCTTCACCAAATATTTTGACAGAAATTTCGTCTTCATGAGGAAATTAGGCCTCAATTTCTTAGTTTGCAAATTCAAAAATTGCCACTGTATTGTCCTCTAAAACCTGCAACTTCTAGTGAATTCTACAAATTCATAGATATTTTGAAAAGGTTGCAAACAGAATATAGGGAAGCTCACCTATTTTTCATTAAGTGTGAAAGAAATGCGAGACAGCTTGTGTAGTGTAGGCGAAAGCTTTGAGTGAAAGCAGACCGTATTGACAAGTTTTGAACACGCTGAAATAATCTTAGCCCATATCCTAATAATACTGCTAAAACACGTTCGCGAATTAAATATGGTCAAAGCACATGCACTTAAGCCTAGAAGTTGAAAATTTGATAACCTCACTTTGCATAAGCAGCTACACTGCTCTGTCGATATCTTAACGTCGAGCAACAAGAGGAATGAGAGATGATTGAACACGCAGAAATAGAAGCTGAACTGAATGCATGTTCAAAAATTCATCTCGAGTTCTTTGGTTGTAGGCACTCCTAGCAAGGCTTATTTTTTCTTGCATCTGTGATCACCAAAGCGGCGCCTTATAGATTATGCTCAAGTTGGCGCACTCAGCTGCACGAGAGCCGATTTAGGAACAGCATTCGCCAAATAGCATTTTATGGCTTTGCATAAACAGTACAGCTTGCGTGGAATAGGGGCCCTATAACATAAAGCTATTCCAACCTATTTTTATACCAATTCATTGACTTCAAACTTACATAACTGCCGTCACAAGCATCGGGCGGTGACCCGCAGCGTTTTTCGACAAGGCCAATCAAACACTCTCCTCGTTATTCCATTCACCCCTTTCCCGAGCAAAGAGTAGCCAGCCGGTGCTTACACTGGCTAACCTCCTTCTTTCCTCTCCTTTTGTCTCTCTCTCTCCTCGTTTATAGGAGGTCACTTTAATTCACTTTCAAAGCGACCTTTTCCTACCTTGTCAGCTTTTTCTTATCTAAGTGGCTGACCAGAGGCGAGGAGCACGCGTAAGTGGAGAGTGTTTCGGTGGGGCTGAGCTAACGAGTGAAAGTAGACAACCGGAGGAGGAGGGCAGTGCCGGCGCCAGCGATTGGGCCGCTTCCCCTAGCATGGCTCTCGGGGTCTAGACGAAAATCGCAGCGGAATGCAACGGAAGATTAAAAATGCCGCTAAAACGAATCCTCAGTGAAGAAAAGTTGGCAGAGTGATGCCAAGCACGTGCCAAAAGAGCTCGACAACGTTATCTGCCGAGCAAAATTTTTTTATACGTACATAAAACCCTTTCCCCCTGCAACTCCGAGTATTTAGTGCCAGAGCGATAGGCGGGCAGCCATCACCTAGTCATTTCGGAACGGGCAGTCTATGGCTGTTCCGAATAAATTCAGGTTTGTTCGGCTTATTAATGCATTTTTATGCGTGCACCTCGCTTTGACGTGGTGACTTTTCGCGATTTTGTGACTTCGCGCGACAGACAGGTGAAGTGGGCGCAGCATTAAACCTTTTTAATAATAGCGGAGGGCTGATTGTAGAAGAGGGGTAGAATCGAAAAACAATATTTTACTTTTCTTCGGTGTAATCATGCATAATCAGTGTGTGTACGTCATATCAGATGAAGTTTTCGCAGTTTTCCTGAGGTCGAGTGACAGACAAGCAAAGTGGTGGTGGCCAGAAACAAATTTGACCAATGGTGGAGGGCTGATTGCATACATGAAATAGAAAAGATTGGAATAGCTTTACGTTATAACGCCCATAGCTTTGTATAGTGCTTCTGATCACAGAAAAAGCAAGATGGTCAGACTGATTGACTCAAAGGGAAGAAAATGCAAGCATAAAACAGGAATGCAAAGCTGTTTTGGTAAAAATGTGGGGACATGAAGTTCACTCAATAGATTACATAAACAGAACATTGTCTCCGACTAAAAACAAAAAAAAATACAATGAGTGTACCTTGTTTGAAATGAATGCACGATAAAATAAAAAACATGGACCAAGAATGTAGCAGCATTTTTTGGTAACGATGTCACAGGTAACATACAATGAAAGTGCGCTGGTATTGCGGACATTTTGCTAGGGAGAAGGGCGAAATATACTGTCAGCTGTTTAAGAAAATTGTAAGTAAAGCAGCGAACGTCCAGCCTCCAACAATATGTACTTCCTTTTCCTCATATGCATAACACAAAAGGCTGAACACTTCCGCTATCGGTAGTATCTGTGCGACTCTTATTCCTTACCGCAGTATTTAACGAAGTACATGGTCTGTCCCATGTACGAAGAACATATCTCCTGTTGAACAGCAAAGGTCTTTATCAGATTTATTGGTACAGCGACAAAGGAAGCAAGCTGTATCACTGCTGTGTGTTGGGCGTGTCGGTATTCGACCTTGGATAACATATTAGCGCCAGCTGACAGAGACAGAAAGGAGACGTAGAGCCCACCGTGGCGTCTACGTCTCGCTTCTGCCCTTGTCTGGTGGCGTTGAAATGTTATCAAAAGGAAGCAAAAATCAACCCAATGATATTAAAGTGTAAAAAAGAAAAAGAAGAAAGAAAGCCAGAACCGGTTTCATCTCGAAGCTAAAAGGCTGCTTCCTTTCTTTTCTTTCATTTTGGCAGCCTATTCCAGGCCAGTCTGTTCAGTGCACTATAATGAGTTCGGTGTGGAGATATGTGGAGCAAAAGGGCACTAGTTAGGGGACTCACCATGACGCAGGTTGATTCTTTATTTACTTGAGCACTACCATGTCTTTCGCAATTCCGCGTGAGCAAATTAACACTGTACAAACGTGGAGCACAGAAACGTGTTTTGCTGCTCGTTTGTAATTTTGATTTCTCGTGCGAAAGCGCCGGAGACACATACACACGCGCATTACCCCATTTCACTCTTCTACTGATGACTCTGTACAAAACAAAGAAAAAGTGATCACACACGTGACTGCTGTTTCACATTCGCTTGTTTAGCGGGTGAGAGGACGCTGTATGAATCCTGCTGGAGGAGTCACCGCAACACTACTTCAGTGATTCCAAACAGAGTACGTCGGTCCTGCCAAATAGAAGCTGTGAAGGCGTCTGACACTGGCACATGTTTTACGTTTGTTTCTTTAGAAACACGTCGGGTATTCAGACGTGCGTTTCTTTTGAATCTGTTTGTCGGTTCCTTTTGAAAGTGTGGTTGCGTTGGCAGACATTGCACAAATCCACACAAGATGTACTACCGACTCTGTACTCAAAAAAAAAAAGAAATAAAGAAGCAGGGAACGCTAGCGATAACGCGGCCGTTTCATCCCCAAGCCCTCCCATCTTCGAGCCTGAAAACTAGCAGTAATAATGTACGTTCATGGTTGGCATAATCAACGATAGTTCTTCTATTCGAAACGGAACCTCTTGACCCTTTGTCACGGAAATCCAATAACGACTTGCCTACACTTTGCCCTGGGGATCTGACCGTTACGGCGGCGGATGATAACAATTAAAGAAAATTTTGTCAAATGAATTGTTCTATTACAACAGCTCAGCTCGCCGTTGCGACGTTGTCTTGAGGGACCCCTACAACAAGACAACGGCACCAATGTCTGGTTTCACTTGGCTTCGAGCATGGACTCTGTGCCGGGTGGCTGGTTCCCATACGGACCGCTAGGGTGCGCCGAAGGGTGTCCCACGGTGTGGACGCCACCCGAGAGATGGTCCGCGCCGTCCGTCATGTGGTGACCCGCCGTGCCGTTGGGTAGAGGTCCCGGAGGCGCGGCTCCCGCACTTCCAGAGGGTGCTCCTTGAGCACCGGTTCCAGCCATCGGGGGTCCGGGCACAGGCGGTGTCTGTCCGGGCAGCCGCTTGGGCTGGCCCCCGAGGCCGCTCCCCGCGGCTGATGTAACTCCGGGAGGTGGCGGACCGTGGTGGTGGTTGAGGCCCATCGGTCCACCGGCTCCAGTCCCCGGCATCCCTCCGGCGCCACCGCCCCCGGCGCCGCCGAAGTACGGCATGTTAGCGAAGATCATTCGCTCCTCGTAGTCGTACTCGCAGAGGATGCGATTCTCGTGTAGGTAGAAGCGGTCGCCCACGCAGAACCTGCGGAGAGCACGTATTGCGTTGATAAGCGACGGTAGGTCGACCTACACCACATTGCCTGATGCTATTGTATACTGAGCACTGTTCGCAACATTCACAGGGGGAAAAATTGTGGGGGAGAAAGAGAATTAGATTCTTGGTGCGGCAGAATTCCCATGTCGGAGCGTGCTGTAGTCGTTACTTGCGGGAAAGAAAGTAACGCCGGAAAAAGTAATATTTCAAATTTCAGCGCAGCTCAGCCGGCTACATGTGTAGTTTGCCAGCACTAGAGACTAATGGGCGCTATTTGCGTGATACAGTTTACGTAAAGCAGACCTATTTAAAATATGTCTCACACACATAAATATTTTTAGTCAATCCTGAAACTTGAACACTTAGGAGGAGGAAAGGGCTATTGGAGACACCTTGAGCAGGTGTTGAGACAGCACTACATGAAGGCATAACCAAAGGAAAGGTGCGAAAGCTGGGCGTGGAGGACTCTTTTGTGGTGCCATGAAATACGACGTTCGAATGATGTGCTACGCTCTCGTTGCGTGCGTTCACGCGGTTGTCTTTTCAGCCGCCTATAGCATGTGATGGTGACTGTTTTGAGCTGCTAGCTTGTGATAGAATGCGAGTCACTCTGACCGCTCCTGCAGTTATATGAACTTGTGAAGGCAGCGAAACGGTGTACCTCCGTGTGCGCAGAAACTTGTGCAGTACTGTTCCGTATAATCCATGTGGCATTGTCTTGCGCCTAAGTGCCATGCGCGCAGGCCCTCGCGTAAAAAGCCGATTCTACCACTCAGAAGAGGCTTACTGCGAAATCTTGAGTCGGAACTCGCTCATGCGGAGCGGCATGCTCACCTGTGATTGCACTGCTGACAGGCAAAGCACTCCAGGTGATAGACGTTGCCGCGTGCTCTCATGACCATCTCAAAGGCTGGGATGGTCTTGTTGCACGCTGAGCACAATCCAGTGGTGCCGAATAACCTGCGAGAGCGGATTCGGTGTTTAGTGATTGGCAGATGTACAGGCGCCGGCAGTTAACACTTTGCAGCGTGAAATACACCCAAAAAACTACAAAGTGCTACAAAGTGCTACAAAGTAGGCAAATGCCACAAAGTCTGCTCAGAGTTTTGCTCGCAAATTCACGATGAAGTACAGGTGATGATATATTTTATAATTCTACAGCGGTAACTATGGTGCACACATTAACACTGTAAGCGGGTCTCTATATATTTCGAATCAACGTTGTTCGGTGTGTGATCAATGCGGCCCAACATAAGAGCTACATCGATCCTTCTTGCTGTGATCTCACCCAGACGCAATTTAATGCGTCGACCTCCAAAACATAGAAGCGCACAGACGCGACGTCACATACCTGACACACGCCTAAGCTTTGAGACACGCGCAAGGTTAGCGTAAACACAAAGCGACAAGGCAGCAATGAGCATCAAAAACAAGTTTTTGCATAATCCGAGCAGAGATTAGATAGCGCTGTTAATGAGGGTCTGTTTCGATAGCCCCTCAGTAAGTATTTTATGTTCTTAGGTTCCTGAGCGTACATTCAAGTAAACCGTTTGTGTCCTTAGGACACCAACGGTCTACTGTTATTCACAAAATCGCTTGGCTCACTTTGGCCAGCTATTCTTAAAAATGGAATATGCATGGTATTCACTACAACGAGCGGCATGAGCAACGAGATATCGCGGTGAGCGTAAGTGAGGAATATCCACGCTATAACTTTTTAGAAATAAGTCGGTCCAATAACGTAGTTCGACAAGAGCAGAACACGGGTGGACCGCAAGCGAGAAAGGTATTCTGTACTGCGATAAGTGATCAGGGCAAGGAGCTCGTAACGGCATTCTTCGACGAAAGAAAAAAAAAAGTTTTCCGGCGCCTCTCGAGTTGCACATATTCTTTGCGCATTACTCTTCGAGCCGTTCAATCTGAAACATCCGTGCTCACGGACGTAATGTAAAATAGCCCGTTTCATAATTACGCGGTCGCTCCGGTCGACGTAGTTAAAAAGCGGAGAAGTAACGAGCACGAAGTGGGCACACATAGGGACTTGCATGAAATCAAACGTGTTAACGGAAGAAACTCACCACATGGACCGAGGCAAACAGGCAATAATGAGAATCAAATTATCTTGTGGTTTCTACGATCGGGTCCGGGACAAAAATGAGATAGTGCTACATACACCCATGCTCACCCCCCGTTTCTCCCCCTCGTCCCCAATATTTTGCCCGAAGCAAATAAAAAAAAAAGAAATACGCCAGAGCCATTCACCGCAGCGCCTCGGGCACGAAACAGGCTCCAAGCATGTATGCAAAACGGCAATAATAAATGAGTGCCCTGTTTAATTAGATTTCGCGATAAGTCGAAATCGTTTCGCTAATGCAAGCCCGGCCACAGCGTCGGGCCGCCCGTTCGTTGCTGACGGGAATAAAAAAAAAGAAAAAGAAAACTAAGCGTGAAAAATATTTTGCGACAGAAGTGAGCAGAGAAGCATGTAAGGATGGGCCACTCAAGAAGCAAATGAACACGCGCGCCACATTTAATAATTAGGCAGCGAACAAACAAGAAACTTGTTTGATTTGAGAAGAAAGAAAAGAAGTGAAATTATCTGCGGGAACGCTTTCGAGAGCGTCCTGATGTAAAAAATGTAATGGCCGCGTATATTTCTGTCTAAACGCCTCCTTATATCGCGCGCTCTCTCTGGCTCTTCCTTTCTCGTCTGGGGAATCGCGGCGCTCGCTGATTTTACTTTGATTAGTTACAGTTTAATTTTTTTTTCACCGCCGTAGCTCCTATCAATTTTTTCCAGCACCTCTTTAATTATCATAAGCTGCATGCAACAAATATCTCCAATCTCGGGAGCGCACTTTGGACGGCTTCTTTTTATAAATGCGATTTGCGTTGCGAAACGCCTTTAAAGCACCGGCGGTTCTTTTCTTGTTCTTTTTTATTTTTTTTTATTTTTCGTCTCCTTTCTCTTTTTTGTGTACCCCAATGTGCCCATAACGCCTTATGTCTTTCGCTCATACTTTGGTCTGCGAAAATTTCTTGTTTCGCTTATCGAAGTGTGATCAGAACATTTCGTGTATAGAAGATATATTTGTTATGTCTTTCACATTTCAATGACATGTTTTTTCAGTGTTTTGATATTTCCGTCTCAGTTTGTGTCATCACAAAGAAAGAAGCAGGTGAAAATTTTCAATCCTTATTTTTTTGTTAATCACATCAACTGATACTATGACAGATGTTACTGCGCGGTAGATGAATATTGCCCCATAATTATGGCCTGGGTTTTCTAGTTCGGCACCGTCAGACAGCGAAGCACAAATAAAAACATTGACACGCTAAGCCGATGCGGAATCGTACAAAATTAAAAAAAAAAATGTCTGTACAGCAGACGTTCTTAAGTTTGACATCACCTAGAGGACCAAAAAAGGGATGCTTCTTATAGACGCGGTGTTCATCTCCGTTTTCTGAACGCATTATCTATTCAAGATTAGCTAGCTTTTGTAGCAGGATAGTAGTTCACGCTACCTCTATGGTGTATCAGAATGATTTTATGAGTAAATAAATATTACTCTGCACTATGTCGTTGAGCAAACATACCCAAGACGACGTCTTACCGAACCGAAGTAGCAGAATATTCGTAACATGCGAGGAACGTTTCTCATGAGTGCGCAATATTTAGAGGCTGTTGAAGGGACAGTTTATATGGGCGGTCAATGGGCCGATGCCTGGAGGCCTTATTTTCTACGTTGCGCGTCAGACGCGTTCTTTATATGCATCTCTCTCCTTTCTCCCTCAAGTATCATCTCATCTCTTGTTATGCTCTAAACAAAGGAAAGGGCACTTAACTCGAGGTACCAGGCGCGGACTGCCGCGCTAATCTTGGATATAACCTCCACCATGATCCTGCGAGAAACGCTGAGGCGGGAGCACACGAATAACTGGTTTTCGCCTAATGTGGGAGGCACATGTTGAGCCGTACTGTAATGTGCTTCTGCTCGCTGATGCGTTTATGAAGGACAGGCAGTCAAACATAACGTGATCTACACATGTAATTATTGCACTGCTTCAAAACACTTCGATAGGTGTTATCATAGGCTTGCACTATTGTCCAGTTATGCCTATATTGGGGCTAATTGGTTCGTTACATCAATTGAAGTCATGGTGCAGGATTGACACGGACAAGAAAGGCGAAAGGATGTGCGCTAACTGACAACTGAATTTTATTTCAGAAAACCGTGGCATTTGTACCGGCTCAAACGAATGAAAATCATCCCACGCGCAACCCAGCATTTTCCAGATAGGCCATTTCCTTTCTTCTCAATGGGCTATCTGGATAATGCTGGGTTGCGCGTGCAATGATTTCCACTCGTTTGAGCCGGTATTTATACCATATTTTTCTGAAATAAAATTCAGTTGATAGTTAGCGCACGTACTGTCGCCTTTCTTTTCCGTGTCAATCCAGCGCTATGACTTCAACATCGTCACTGTCTGAGCCCGAGATGGCATCCCATTCACCGCAGTTCGCAATGCAATTGCGAAGCTCGTCTTTTCTTGGACACATGGCGACGCCGGCTCACCGGACGACGATATCAGGCCCCGCTAGGCAGTAGATACCACTCGGTGGACCACCATCTGTGGTCCACTACCGAGAGGCCTCCGGGTGCATACTCGAGGCTCAGCTCAAAACGACGGCTACCGAAAATAAGGTCCGAATTGACGAGCTCCGGCTAGCTTTCCCGCTAGGCATCGCGGGCCCGTCATCATCTTCTGGTGCCGTTGGAAACGATAAACGATCATCTAGTATTTCGTCGAGCTCCGATGATAGAGTGCTACCACTCCAGCACACCCCCAGTCAATGGATCTTGGACATAGAATACTTGTGACAATGCTGGAACCCAACCTCCTGACTTCGCAGTAGTCATCAGCCGGGTGCGGAGACATTCATTTGCTGCTGAGGCTCGCGAGAAACCATCGGTTTCGGCGCAGACACAGCTGTCCCCTGCTTCGAGCATTGAAAAGCATCATCTCCTGCCAATGGTACAAGTTCTGAAGGGGACAGTCTGGCTGCGCGTGATGCTTTGTCAAGACCAGCCGTTCGCACTGCGACCGCCTTCGCACTGCGACCGACCGCAACCAGTGCAATAGACTCCCCTTTGTGAGGCAAACGGTGGTTCAGTGTCCGACATCCCCTGCCCCGTTTTTTTCAACTGCGACAAGATGATCGTCGGCGAGAGCTGCGACCAGAGCGTAACAATCAGTGCCGACCCCAGAGAAGTGGCTGCGCACTGAACGGTCCTAAGGACGACTACTTCCATTCCTACATCTTGCATGCAAGGGCTTCCACCACCAGCGCTCCTTCACAATCGTCAGAGCTATCTTCAGCAGTGTGCTATCAACAGATGCGCTCAGGCTAGTGCGCTCACACGGCGAGCGCAAGAGAAGATGAAGAGGCAGAAGTAAACAGGCGTTTTGGCGGACGGGCGATTGTTTGCTTCACTCTCCTTTACGATAATATATATTTAATAACACGGTGAAAAACAAAGCCACTTTACACACACACACACACACACACACACACACACACACACACACACACGCGCACACACACACACACACGCGCACACACGCACACACACGCACACACACACGCACACACACACGCACACACACACGCACACACACACGCACACACACACGCACACACACACGCACACACACACGCACACACACACGCACACACACACGCACACACACACGCACACACACACGCACACACACACGCACACACACACGCACACACACACGCACACACACACGCGCACACACACGCACACGCGCACGCGCACGCACACGCGCACGCGCACGCACACGCGCACGCACACGCGCACGCACACGCGCACGCACACACGCACGCACACGCACGCACACGCACACACACGCACACACACGCACACACACGCACGCACACGCACACGCACACGCACACACACACACACACACACACACACACACACACACACACACACACACACACATTTATATATATATATATAAAGGTGCTTTGTTTTTCGCCGTGTTAACTGTGTTGGTAACAATGGGCAGAATGTCGACCAACTTTCTATGATGAATAAAAGATCAACTCTATTTTAAATTCTGGTAGGGGTTTACTACGAATGCAGCCATACAGAATCAAAATTTCTTTGCTCTTAAAGAGTGAATTGTTAAGCGAAAATCAATGTCGTTCCATGGTTGAATTTCCTTCGAAATCGTAGTCAGTTTCTTTTTCCGCGAAAGTATCGGCCGAGATAGGTTTACACGTCTGAAACCTGGCTTGAGATTAATATGCAGCGTCGGCACACCCGCTTAGACAAAAGTCTTACAAGGAATTAGGGACTAACTGCAAGGTCTACGGGAAACAGGTAACCGAGATTGAAGAAACGAATTAACGTTGTGGAATACGAGCAAGGAAATTGAAGCACTGTTCAACAGAGCGCGTCGCACGTGCTGTCATTGTCTTGGTTGGGGAATAAATGGCAGAGGAAGGCACACTGCTCTCACCTCCGTTTCGGCGAATTGTTCTTCAACACTCTCGAAGACTGGTCAGCCCGCACAATGAGGCCTTGTGCCTTTACGGCGGACTCGTGTAATCCTAAAGGAGCTTGAGAGGCCATTCGTTAAAATATTTAATGTTGAGTACATTGAAATTTCAATAATTATAGTTTGCCTCTCCAGCCATATTATCAGGTGTCCAGTCCGAGCTTAGCCAAAGTGTCCTGTCCGAGCTTTCGAACGCCTTAACAAATCGTCTACAACTGGTACTGTTCAAAGGAATGCACTGTTACATCGCTATGGAACAAGAATACGATACAGCAATTTCTGAAGAAGTCAACACATCTCTTCATCATAGTCAACGCTGAAAAGCTCTGTTGGAATATCGTATATGTACGGACATTCACGCTCAGAAATGCGTCCGAAACAAAGGAATGACCACAACAAGCGTGGCAGAACGATAATATTCACGCTTTCTATATACGCTAGTTACGTTGTTACCAAAAGCATTGCCTTTTTGCACGCTCCCACATGCTGCTAATTTCTCAACACAGCACCATTTTTATTTTTTTATTTCTTTTATATGATGTTGAACATGTATGGGGACCCGCGTCAAACACATCGGCTGCGCGGCGTCATCAGTGAAATTACGCAGCGTAAGTCAAGAGGTGCACAGCGAAAGCCGGCCGAAGGACGACACCCTTCGTACCGAGCCGCTAATGAGCAACGAACAGTATTGTAAAACAAAACTATAAGAGACGCCGCAAAACAAGACAAAGCGCCTAGAACCGCCGCACAAGCAGCGGCAGCACAGCAGGCAGCTTGAGGCAACAGGGGTTTGATTAGCGAAATTAACCGAAGGCCCCGAGAAACGCTGGCGCGCGCCGCGGTGTCTGCGGGCCACACAATTTGAGCCGACCTTTATCGCGGGCCGCTTTCGTCGTGAGAGGATTGGAGAGAAGGGTTCGGACTCGCCCGCGCCTTTCTCCTTTTCTCGTAGGGAACAGATCACCGCACTCCATTACGTTAACAGCCTAATTTGTGGAAATCCCGGGACCCGAGCGAGGAGAGGAGATTGCCGGCGACCGATATCGACTGGAGCCAATCGCCGTCGCCAGCCAGCGCTCGCGTGTGTGCGGCCGGTGTCACGTTTCGGGGCCGCACAATGGTGGTGGCACCAAATGCTCCCTTGACCATGCCGTATAAATATCTAAACGGAGAAGGCCAGTGCTAACTGTGTAGGTTCGGCCACGCGGGCTTTTTCCCGTACATGCCTGCGCGCACAGAGGAATGGCCCACAAATCTTGCCTGGGAATAAAGCGTGCGTGGGCCACGGAGCCGTTTTCGAACGGCGTTGTTTTATTTGGACCCCTTTCTCTCTCACTCTCTTCCGTTTTGTTGTTTTGGTTTTTCGCAGGGCGACCCAGAGTGGCTTGGCTCATATTAACAAAGGCGGCTGCTTCGAGCATTGTTATCGAGATGGCGCGCTCACATCTACGCTGTCGTTTTCCTTCTTTTTTTTTTATCCTCATTGCTTTTTCATTGAGAATAGAGAAATGGAGCTACGTAAATGGCGATGGCGCTTATTCTTAGATGACGAGAATCGAAAATTATGAAAACAGTGCAGGAGCGACCGTTGTGTGCCATGTGTGGTCCTACTTTTGAGCGTGAAAGCTGCGACTGCAAACTGAAGCATGAAAGACAGACCCGTAACCAAAAGTGCGAGCTTGTGTGCGTTCGTGTGTGGGTGCGTTCGTGCGTGCGTTCGTGCGTGCGTTCGTGCGAGTGTGCATGCCAGTGTGAGTGCGCGCGTACAATTTACAAGGTGGCAAGTAAGTGCAGTCGTACGCACCGATGAACGCGGCAAAGCAGGAAGCAGCAATAGGTATCCCTAGCGCGCCATGAGCGGTTACTTAATAATACGTGTACGGAGTCACTGAGTACGAACGAGCGCCTCACATTCAGAACCGAAATATCGGAACAAAATGATGATCTGGCTCAGCTACAATGATGCACGTCGTTACGTGCAAGAAAAAGGGAAACGTTTCTCAGTGGCGTGTAATAAGCTTATGGCAGCAACACAGAACCTGGCAGTTATCTACCGTTAAATAGTTCCATGGATTTCCAAAATTGTATTCCCAGTCTAATTAAAAGGATTGCTTCTGATTCATTCAACCCCCTTATGTTCCATCCGCCGAAGTAGCGAACTACGCGGCCGGAGTAATCCCAAGGTCAGCGCCTGCAAACTGTGAACTCTTCCTCTGCTAACGTTCATCGTGCTTCAAGACCAGAGGGAGGGCTCTTGCGGGAATAAATTCTTATCCATATCCCGGAGCAGTAGCGTTCAGAGCAAAGTGCATTAACATTCGCTATTAATTGCACCTAATCTTTTTGTAAGCGAACAGTGTCACCCTACTTTACCTGGGAGCCTGAGTACATATACACCAAGGAGCAGCTTAATATTAGAAGTGTTGTTCCCTCGAAACGGCGTATGGGTTTTTTAACGCTTCCCGCGTCCTTGAAAGTGTACAAACAGTGTCAAGTTCTCGCGCGACTGCTGAACCACCGGAACCACAATTTCGAGACTGAGCATTGCGATAGCACTGTGTAGTTATAAAGCTTGTTGACCAATCTCAGAGTGTATGTCCAGGTTTGAACTGGGAAGTTTGAGTCTCGAGTAACAAGATTACTTAAGCGCACGAAGACCGTCATATATAGCGTTTCGAAGCGTCCTCAAATAATACAAAAAGACGATCGAACATTATTCGAAGTGGGGCAGCTAGGCTAACTTCCGAACCATTCTGGGTCGGAAATGCGAGAGACGCGTGAAACGAAGAAACTGTGTACGTGGGCGACGGCATCGCTTGATCAAGATCAGGCAAAGAATAAGGTTATTGTTGTTGCCTCAAAACATGGCTCGTACTCGCGAGGGGGTGGTGGAAGATCAGTTGCTGATCTGCCAACCAATGAACTATGCGGCCAGAGTGTACACAGTGTTGATCATTCCAAATGCTAAAAAAGAGCAGGGATTACACACCCAAAAGCCTCAACCCCTTTTCGCTTCCTCAACCTTTCATCTTAAGCAACTTCGGAAGGTGGGCCTGGTGGACAGGTTTCTTAATTCCTAGCAAATAGAACGGGGCATGAAGAGGAGATACATGGCAATCAAATTATTCTTGTTATGATTATGATTAAAATCCATTGATGGTGACATTTTGCGCGCACGTGCCTAATATCAATCACCGCGAGTACACGCAAGTGTGTTGCTGGTATAGTTAACAATACCTATGGTACAGTGCTCTTGAGGGACTCTAGAAATAAGTATGGCAATTTTGGCGTTTTATATCGTACGTACTCTTATGAATCGTTCTTCCTTGCTGTATAAATGACTATTACTCCTTGTATATGCCGTTACCTGCATGCAAAAATTGTTCAGTTGAATGCATGGGAATTTGCACATATTGTCGTAGCCTTAAGATCATTGGCGTCACACTGCCTGAGCGGCAGATAAAATTGAGCGACAAGTTAGCGCGTCTGTATGCGATATCACTGGAGTATCGCACAAAGACTGTATACGAAGATGCTCGTACTCGTAATTATGAAAGCTGGAACTGTCTTTAACGTTTAATAAACGTCGCTTCACGCATGATAATATTGCGCCAAGATGAGCACCAACTGTTTATGAATTTAAAACAAATGAGTCTTCCGCATTAAGCTTACTCAACGTGCACGAACCGAACATTACGTGCGTGTACTTACGTTTTATGGTCATGCCTTCTCGCATACGCTATGAGTGGCTGATTTATATTATTACGTTCACGAATGAAAGATGTACGTAACTGGTTCCACAGCCTCGCGTCCTTGAAGATGTTAAACAGAACTTCCACAACTGATGTTTTCAGCAACGTTCTCCGGACATCTTTCGTAATCTCCGTACCCATTCACCTTGGGCCGCCAGAAAATGAGCAGCAGCACCTTCATTAAAGAAGGCTCCATTGTAAGGCACTGACATTTGCCCCCTCATCATCTTGCGACTGTGCGACGCAGTCAAATACAGACAGGAGCCAGCAGCGAATAACGAAAAGAAAGACGAAAGAATAATAGGAAAACACAGCGACTCGTAGCAGTTTCTTAAATTACCCGAATTCGATCTCTGGCTCCTTGTACCACTCGTTCAGACATCCCCGCCCTCCCCCAACGGTCCACCTCATCCGGCCGCTCTCTGTGCATTCTGGCCCTGCCATAGCACCCACGCGGAACGCTAATAAAGCTCTAAATTACGCGCCGCCTGTGCCTGGAGCACTTTATGCAAACGAGCTCGATCTTATACGTGCGTGGCCGCGGAGAACGCGCGCGCGCGAGCGCACACGTCGATGGCGCGCGAGACGACCCCGGAACCGTTACCGTCTCGGTCTGCACAAAAAACTCGGAGCGCACGGCGGTGTCCAAACTTCCGCCGCCGCTGCCACCGCTTCATTCCTATCTCGACTTTTGCTGCTCGGGGCACGGACAGGACATTAAGCGCTCCGCCGTTAGGACGAGGAGGCGGCGATCCTTTGTCTAAGGGGGAGCGAGAGAGAGAGAAATAAGGAAAGTGAAAGGGTGGATGAAGATGTGGCGCGTACGGTGTGTCGCTTGCATATATACCGCATCCCCATACGCACTTCAAGAAAACAGCGCCACAGAAGGAAAGCGCGACACGGGATCTTTTTTCTTTTCTTTTAATCTTTTTTTTTTGCATAGGCTCATGTCGCTCTTGGAATTGTCTTCCATCTATTTGCGTTTCTTTTATTTAATCTTTCTTTTTTTCAATTTTCGGTGCACACGGTTTCCAGTCTCCCCGGTGTCCCCTCTGTGGTCCTTGACGTATCGGTCTCTGACGCTGACGACCATTCTTAATCTGCGTTTTTGCTTTCGTAATATTTATTGCTAATCCGCGTTCTTCGCCCTTTGACGATACCTACTTAAACGCAGCGGGAGTGGCCATTGTCGCAACGGGGGGTGCAGAACAGCGCTCATCCGCGGCGAACGAATCCACTCAGATACCACGGCCTGCACCGAGACATTATTACAAATGACGTATTTCGTATACGAACCGCGCTCTTACCTTCACCCTCCGCATTTCGCCCGGGTCTCGTATTTTGTCTTCTAGCACGAAAAAAAAAACTAAAAATAAAACTCGATTATTACTCTTCTGTCCGCCTCTCCAGGTTTTTCCCCTTCGATTTTTCTTTCTCTTTCCTTTTTTTTTTTAATGTTCTCGTGGTACCCGCCTCTTCATCGACTCCAAGGGTGACACTCTCCGCTTGTCTTCCGAAGAGCAGTGGCAGCGAGTGGCGACCGTACACGGGGGAGAAAGAGAAAGATTTCTGGAACGTGGTCCGAAATAATAAGGCGTCGTTAAGAAGGGGAAATTTGCCTGGCAGTTTGGTCTGCCCGGTGTCCCGACGCGACGGGCAGGGCTGTATGTGACGACGCTTGGTGGCACCCGCGCGCTCTCTCGCAGCTATTAACTGAAGGCTGTTCGGTTGAACGGTATAGCATCCTTCTCTGCCCCCCTGATTTTGCTTTTACGTTCTATTCGTTCTCACCGAGTCTTGCCTTGTCGTCTGCCGCCGTGAAGGTACGTACTTTTGCTGTGTAAACGAATGGCGAGTTAACTTTTTGTTTATCTAGGGGACATTTCATCTTCGCGTGACGGCAGCCTTTCCTGCGTTGCGTCCTCCTAGGTGCAGGCGTAGGATCTTGGTTGTCGTTTTCTTTTTCCTTCAGAATCTTTTTTATATATGTGGCGTGTGTAATCTATTCTGCCAGTTATTAGAGCTCTCTTCATCACTCCCACGGGAGCGCTGGCAGTATTCTGTGACGAGTCTCGGCATTAGGGTCAGCATGGGAGCAGTTCAGCCGAGAAAGATAGATGAACAAATCAGCCAGGGCCACCGCGGTTGCAATTATGAGATCTCGCATGTAGTTAAGGGACAGATTGACCTATCAATTATCTGGGCTGCTAAACTTCCTGCCATAGTTATCTATATACTAGCCATACTGACTGCTTGAAAAAAGAAAAGAAACCATTTCTCCACTGCTATTTTTTTTTCTCTTCGTTCCTTATAAAAGATGAAACGTCGCCTAATAAAATGGTTTGTTGCACCTTTACCACGGTGCAACTTCAGGGACGTTTTTCTGGAACCTATAGTCCAGAATTATACAGGGTGATGCACGTAATACTAACTTCCGCCAAACGTTAATTATATTCGAAATCCATGCAGCTCGACCGAACCAAGGTAACGTTTGCTGTTGTTTGGAAATACCCAGCTCATTTTTGCATTCTGCGTAATTAGATAAGTTGTCCTTATTAATTAGTCAGCTTCGCGATTGCTATACTTAGGTGAAAAGTGTCAACGAGAAAATTGTAGAGCAACATGAAAAACTCCCGATACGGCTTTCTGTTGCGCAATACGTGCCACATAAATGTTTTTCCGAGCGTGAAAGAAGGCCGCAAATACGCGCAAAATTGCCGCGCCACTGACCGCTCGAGGCACTTTGCGTGTATTCGCGGGTTTCTTTCACGCTCGGAAAAACACAATTATATAGCACGTACTGAGCAACAGAAAGCTGTATCGGGAGTTTTTCATGTTGCTCTACAATTTTCTCGTTGACACTTTTCATCTTATTATAATAATAGAGAAGTTGAATAATAATTAGGAATAACTATCCAATTAGGCGGAATGAAAAAAAAAGCATAATCTGAATATCTGCAAGTGACGGCAAACATTACCTTAGTTCTGTCCAGCTACGTAGCATTTGCATAATTTTGATGTTTGGCTTAAGGCAAGGGATCAGTATGGTCAGCGAAAGTACAGCTTGCGTAACTGATAAAAATTGAAACACCTTCTCTTGCTCTATTTTTCACTTTTACTTTATTACTAATCAATATCAACGTTAGTTGTTTCTTTAGGGATATTCATAAACCTTCATTATAGTGGGACAGGACAGTATGGATTGAGAGCGCATTTTACGCAATGAAGTACCTCAGCAATGCCCGGTATTTGTATTCGCATCAAGATAACCTGTCCAGCTACGCCCAGCACATTTCTATACCGGGTAGATGTCGGACGTCAGTCTTGGCACAATCGGTACGTCTCTTCTAGACACCCCTTAATTTGCATACTTAGTATAACGCCCGTTGCAGACATGACATGCCTATACTCCCTCTCTAAGTATACCAACAACGATTCTCAAACTTCGCTTTCATTTCATTGCTTGTTTTAACGGTCGGAGTACATTTCGTTTTATTTAAATCCACCTATCACGAGGCTCCTGCTCGTTACGTTTGTCAGCTGAGGCCTGGGAGTTCCTTGTCGAAGAAGCAACCATCTCGGCATGCTTTAGTCTTAGTTTCTCGTTCTCTACGTTCGCAACACTTCGCTACGCGACCCTCGATGATCCTGGCGGATTCTAGTTGGCCGAGGCGAAAGAAATGTAGGAGACTGCTGCGAGAACAGCCACAGTAGCTTGTCTCATCAGCATTGCTTACGTAGACCCTAGAGAAAGGATAAGGAAGAAAAGGCTAAGAAAGTGCGAAGGAATCCCCGCTACAAGATCAGCGTTCTCCTGCCCATATCTCTCCGCGTTTCCTTTCCTTTCCTCTTCTCTCGGTCGCGCGCGAGAACTGGTTTCGGTGGCAAACCGACGATCAGAGGACGAGAAGAAGGGGGGGGGGGGGGGGTGAGGCAAAGAATGGTTTTCCGATAAGCGAGGATCGATAGCCGGAGCTGAGCCGATTCCGGTGGCTGCCGGAGGCACTCATCCCTCAAGTGCTGCTGCGCGAATATGGCACCCCGGCTTGTACCTAGCACGGGACCGACAGCCGCGATACGGCTGCCTAAAGAGCGATGGCGGAGCGGGAAGGGAAGCACAGTGCCAGCGCTGCCATTGAAGAGCTCGCTGAGCACTCCTCATTAAGATATCGCCGGGCGAGTCGATCGCTGCCTCCTTTCCCCCCCGATGCTGTTCGAACGGCGTGGCGCGTATGTGCACGCGTTCCTCTTTCTCTCTTCCCGATCACTCGACTCTTAATGCTGCGTCGCTTGCAGGCTCTTGTTTGTGTTCCCCCGTGTTACATTGAATGAATGAATGAATGAATGAATGAATGAATGAATGAATGAATGAATGAATGAATGAATGAATGAATGAATGAATGAATGAATGAATGACAAAGTCAGCTGTAGAAGTGCTAGCCAAGAAACTTTTGAGAAAATATTGATAAATATTTTTATATGCTTCAAACAAAACGGCTATCACCCAAACACTAAATAACTTAAAAGTAAAATTTCATCGCTCTTATTTTCTTTTTTTAGCAAGAGAACTTTCTATCAAATATATAATGTTAACATTTCTTGTAATCTACTTCCTCCATGGCGTTCAAAACATTATTTTTTTCTAGTTTCGTGTGAGCATGCAACAAGACATCTCAAATGCTACACTTCAAATTTAAGTTTGCTCCTTCCGTGCTTTCGTATTTCTCGGATTTACCTCTACCAGCACGTTAAAAAGTTTGTGCACGGGCTCTTTTGTCACGGAAATTGTCTCAGCCCGTTTAATACACATTACAGCTCTAGAAACGCATTAGGCCCTGGAAATGGCAGTTTATTTAGGCTTCCTCTGCCTGGTGGCTATAAGCGCTACATGATTTAAAGAGTCGGGAGTACCAATAATGCGTTCCCAAGTAGGCTGCATGCTGTCAGCTTGAATAAAGAAATAGTTACAAAAACAAAAGCACGTTGGTGAGACATGATCAACATGTGAATAATATTTTAATACATTCACACTACAACCAAACCCAAAGAACATGACGAGCAGGACCGAATATTTTCTTGCTAATTAATTAATTAATTAATTACCTCTTACGCATTTCCTAACTGGCCTTTTTGAGCGCTTTTGGCTGAACCCCTCTTACAGCACAAGAACTCTAAGGTCAAGAAAGATCCCCGCAAGGAAAATCTTTTTCACGGGATTGCGATGTTAAATAACTACATAATATAAGACACCAATGATGTGTGCATTCGAAACTCTATGTAATAATCTTATTATATAGTGCGGTTACTTCTTTTTTATACTCAGCTACTGTTAAAGGTTTGTTTTTGTTTTTCAATTTTTGATATCTATATTGCTATGTTGTTTAATTTTTCTGTTTAGGTGCAGTGACTTTGGGTAGGTGGTTCCTTCATTAGCTACGCTATACTGTCGCAATTAATTACTGTCGCACAACCAGAGGTCGTCTGTGTGTCTTTGACAGGCGGCATATTTGTCTCATCCCATCCTTGTTTATCATACTATTTGCGGCGCCTTTTACATCTGTCAGCCTGAGAATTTCGCCCAAAGCTTGCATCTGTGCCAGACCGCGAAGGTTAAATAGAATGAAAGGAAAATGTGACACGGGACTCCGCAAAAATTCCACGCTTGCGTAATATCAAGGACTGTTCGATTACAGCAACCTTCGTAGTGACTGTGCAATTTGAAGATGTCGCTGGTTGGGGATGCCTGCAATTGCCAGCTCTTTTTAACACAATGAAGGCGCGTATAGACACTATCGCGATGTTTTAAGATTCTTGAAAGTCGCAGGCATTAAGCCATTGAAGTTTACTGTAGCTGAGACATCTCTGCTTATGTAACGAATGACGCGAAAGTTGCCTGACACCCAAAGTGCCTCGTTGCAATGTAGCTATAAAAGCAGTCTTTTTCATCGTTTCTCTACATTCTTTTCTATTGCTTTGAAATACAATTTTTATTTTTGTTTGCTTGGCCTACCCAGGCAGTGTGTTGAAAGTACTCGGCCTGCGAGAGCAAATCCCGCCATTTCCTTCTACAGGAGCCGCTCCCTGATTCTGACCACGCGCCGAGGCAATATTTTTTTCTAATCACCGCTCCCTGAAGTGCCGCAGAGCCCTAGCCATGGCGCCGTTACGTTGTATGTGTGCCATTCTTACCGTAATCCGCGCGTTTAAGCATTTTCGTGGTTTCTTTCCTCACATTTTTCTCTGGCCCGACGTGCACACCTCGGGACACTCTAAGGCGGTGCCGCCTAAAGTTTTATCGTGTGTTGGAGCCTTTTCAAGTGTATCTTTAGTAACAAAAGACGGCTGTGGTGTCTCCTTCCGTTTCATTTGTCTGTGTGGATTTGTGCATGCGAGTGAGTGAGTGAGTGAGTGAGTGAGTGAGTGAGTGAGTGAGTGAGTGAGTGAGTGAGTGAGTGAGTGAGTGAGTGAGTGAGTGAGTGAGTGAGTGAGTGAGTGAGTGAGTGAGTGAGTGAGTGAGTGAGTGAGTGAGTGAGTGAGTGAGTGAGTGAGTGAGTGAGTGAGTGAGCGAGCGAGCGAGCGAGTATATGTGTTTACGTGCGTGTGCGCACGCATGTGTTCTTCCTTTCCTGCCTGTTTGCGCACGATATTATACACATTGCTCTATCGATATCATCTGACAATACATTCGGGCTTGCCATGAGTAAAAAGAGCATCTATAGGTTATTGTCTCATGAATGTTGCTTGCTGTATACTGCAACCAACGAAACCCATCGCAACAAGTTAATTTATGCGAAGCAAGATCTAGTCGCGATATACTTAATTGCCAGCTCGCGTTCAGCAAACATATCTCAACCGCAGCCGATGCACACTTGCTGCCTTGGTCCTGCTCCATCTTATCACCATACGAAACATCGCCAGCCGCTGCCAGCGGTTATGACACTGCGACAGGGAAAAGATAAAGAACAGGGAAACGAATACAAGTAATCGTAAACTGCGAAAGCTTTATAAGGCATCTATGGCCAAGTCGTATAAAGCAGCTGCTGCGTAAATGAAGAGACTGGAAAAAAGAATGTAAGCATATTTTTGTTCTTTCTCCGCTTACATGTACCGGATTATGTGTGGCTGTATGCGATGGACGGCGTCCGTGAAGCTGCTTCTTAATTGGCGCATTATACGCACCCTTTATGCCCCGAGCACGCAGGGGCCACTGATCGGCTTGGCTCGGCTCGCAACGGCATTTTCTTCCTAAGCTCTCGCGCGTGAGGTGGCTATCTAGCACCACGATCCGAATGCGTAACGCGTGATTCCTTAGCTGGCTGTCGAGGCTTATCGCCGCGTGAGGAATGGGCTCGCGTCAGTTGGCCGTGATGCCGACGGGGCTTTGACCGGGCGTTCGCGAATCGCAAGTACAGTTGAGATGGTACGGGAACCGCGTCTTAATATAAATCCGTAATACTGATGCCTAAGCTCTTTGTTGAAAGTTACTTGGTCAGGACGCCCGTGAAAATAGCTGCTACATTATGGTGCGTTGAAAGTCTATGAGTTTTCATCAGTTTTACCAGTTGATAACCTCGTATCAAAATGAAGGAATCCTTCAAAGCCGTTTTAGGAAAAATTAGTTTGGGGGGACGCAGTAAAAGTCCGCTTTTGAGGTAGGCTCGTGTATACTCCCGGAAAGTGCTGAAGAAAGAAAACAGGCTAGAAGGACGTTGATCGAAAATGCTGTCTTCGTCTCATAATTTGTTTATAGGTAAGGCATAGTTTTTATTTATTTCATTTCTTTATCTTGTAGCATCCGTGTGTTCGCAGCATGTTGAAAGTCCTCAAAATATTTTAATTTCGGAAGCGATCATTTCAATTTTGCAATCATTACTATCTTTGTTTTTTGTTCGTAGGTTGCAGGGCAATCAAGAAACCCGATATTTTGGCCATCTGCATACGATTTTGAAACATAGTGCCAGTGAAAGAGCTTTCACAAACTGCAGTCTCCTGACCGCCAGGTGTTGTCGCGTGAATTCAAACTGGTGTGCGAGAGACACGCAGCTGTGAGGCGCCATCTAGCGATAGAGCGAAACATCTCTTCAGGGGCATTAGCAGCAAGTGGGTCACGCTACAATCTAGACAGATGCGTGTACGAATTCGAAAATATAAAGCCATGTTCGAGTAGAATTACATCGTTACTCGACCTTCATTATTTGATAGACCCCACTGCTGTCGTCTCTAAACTACAACAATACTTTGTTGGGCAACTAAAGCGCCGATGTCGCAGCTGCATTTCTAACGTATTTTCTGTCATTGCGCTTGTTTCGTGCCATTTTGAGCATTATTTTTCTCCGAAGAAAAAAGTGAACGCCCTCTCGATGTCAACTGAATAAACTGTGAATGGTTCCAGAATCCGTTACATCCAAAAATAAGAGCACCTAGTTGCTTTATGGAGCGTCACAACTGGTATTGATAAGATAAGCAGCCTTTAGGCCTTAATGATATATCAGGTGCAGGAAGTTCTAGAGGCTTTAGATGAGCGTGATATACGCACTCGGTGAATTTTGAAAATGAGGCGATCAATCAACACTGTTTAGAAAGCACTAGACAAACCCGTACGGCGCTCCTATGCGCTTAAAATGGCCTGTCAATTTCGGATAGAAGCTGTCCGTCTCTCTGATACTATAGGCGTAGGTTTTGTTCTAGTTCTTATCAACAAAAGCACGAATGCGGTTGACGAACGCCACATCGGTACGTCAAATGCAGTGACTCTATGCCGAGGATTTAGAACACCATGAGCAGCAGGTGCGCCGCTATTAAGCGTTGGTGGCTGACAGTGTTGTTCTAACGCACTGTGGATTTTTTCCCTAAATGTGGTCCTCGGGCCTGCGATATAGACTGCGACAGTGACGAGTGGTGCTTCAGAATTTTGCGCGATAATTCCCGTCCCCCTACTACTTTTTCTCTTGTTTTATCTCCTTAGTTCTCTTTCCCCCTTCCTTTTGTGCTGCGTATCAAACTGGATGTTTTTTTTTTTTCGGGTTGACCTCCCTGCCTCTGTTTTGTTTCTCTCTCTCTCTCTCTTTGTTACTTGCCCATAAACTAGGGCAATTGTTCGAAGGCGTAAGCGTCATGTCCCTAAACTAAGTAGCACGTGTGAAAATAAACACCCACGATGCCAGAAGGATCTGCAGCTACACCCTCTTGTAACACAGGGATTACATTTCTTGTAGGGGTGTGGATGCGCGCGAGTTAGCAACTCCCTTTCAATCTTTGAACAACGTGCTTGAGGCGCGGCAGCACCAGAGGAGAGGGGCGCAAACGAAGCACTGTTCCTGCGCGTCACATTCGCGCTATACCTTGTAGTTTGATCACGTTTTAAGTTTTTCTTAAAAGAAAAGTCTATAGGTGATTTATGTCGTGGCCTCATATGACAAACTTGTATACTTGAGAGAACGAATGAGCGAACGAACTAAAGAAAGAAAGAAAGAAAGAAAACACTTTCCAAGGACATTTTACGCTACCAACTATAGGGGCTCATCAAGAAGGAATGCACGTATTTTGTTTTGCCACCAAAATATGCTCGGCGACGCGGGAGCAAAGTAAAAAGGCATGCACTGCCCAGTTCTCATGCTAATCCATCGTAATCCGAAGCTTCCACACGCTACCCACCTCCCCGAAATAGTGTCCAACCGCACAGTCATCTGTCACGCCACTCGACTCCCGTGGATTAAATTACGGTGTATGCCGCGAGCGGCCGCGCACCGTCGAGCATTCGTCGCGCAGTGCTCGGGTGAGTCAACAGCGTCTCACGGTTACGGACGAGTCCGAAAGAAGATACGGTGCCGCGTCAAGCTCACGGGCCAACTTGCCGCCCACCATGTGCGCGAGGAAATGAGGAGGGATAGCGTGATGCATTAGCGAAGTGCGCAAAATACGATGCAGTTGCCGTATTTGTCTCCTCTCGGCGTACGCATCATGATCTAGCTAACCCTGCATGGCTTGGGTGTCGCCGCCACGTGAGTAAGAAAATTACTGGGAGTTTTTCTTTGCTCTAACGCCTTTCGTAAATCACAGTGCTAATTACAAAGTCGTGATAACTGTTACAATGTTCACGACGAATTTGATGCGTGTGGGGGTACCATGATATCGCGCCTTTCAGTACAGGATGGTGACGGGTTTCGCTGACTTGGCAAGAAATGGTGTGATGCGATGGTGGAAATTTCTGTTGCCGAAAACAACGATTACTACAAACACACTTTTACTTTGCGGAACTTTCGGACATTTTTTTTTTATTTCTTGCAAGTTCAAAGTGAAAGTCCGAAATAAAAGAGTGCGTACCTGACAAATGTACCCGCTCCTGCATACAGTTCAGAAAACGCTTCTCACACACGAGCAATAACAACTCTGTTCTACACGAACAGGTAGTGAAACTGAGGAAGAAAAAAATTTTTAATTTTACAGTTCTGGGCATACAGAAAATTTTCAACATAAAAAATTCCTGTAGACTTGTAACTTAATACAGTGCCTCGGTAATTATAAAGCAACACTCATTACACGAATACAAAATCGACATATATTCGCACGCTACTAAGCGTTAACAAACCATAAAGGAACATGCGCTTTATTCGACTTATTGAGTACTAGCCGACGTTTCCGGTCTGTTTACGACGCTGAAAACAACGAATGCCAATTGTAACTAATATGAAGCTTAGGGGCGCGTGTTGCAAGCCATAAATGTGACAATCCGAACCGAGCGTGCGCGTCAACGAGACGGAAGCCAGACGTCGTCGCCGCGCTGATCCCGATGTTCGCAAATCGGAGAACGTGGCCAAACGCCAGCGACTTAACGCGGAACCACCTGAAGAGACGCAACTCTTCAGGTGGTTCCGCGTTGAGTCGTTAGCATTTGGCCGCGTTCTCCCAGCTGCGAACCTCGGTATAAGCGCGGCGACGACGTCTGGCTTCCGTCTCGTTGATGCGCACGCTAGAATCGGATTGTCGATGGATGCGCATGGCTTGTGCATGCCGTTGCCGATACACGGGATCGCATGGTGTCAGACGCCCGTGACCGTTGATAAAAATCAAAAGGTGCTATGCAACTTAACGGAATGTGCCTTCATTCAACTTTAACGTTCAAAAAATACAAGTCTAAACAAGCAATGAAATCACATATGCATTGCATTGGTTCGTTCAGCATTTCTTGGGTTTGTTGCGTGGTCGTTAGCTTTGGACTGATTGATTCAGTTTGCAATGGGGGAAAGCTTTGCGCTCAGTCATATTTCTACCTTTCGGCCCACGCAATCGGCCCACGCAAGAGGCCGTGTTTCTACCAAAAACCTCACCTCTGTACATAGCATTGGCCACACGCGCTTCCCGGTATACATTATGGTTACATAAGTAGCAGTTGCCGGGAAGCGTGAGAAGCAGTCAAGAATCTTTGAATATTATTGCGTTCCACTTTTAAGGGCTAAGCTTAAGCGTCTCTAAAATTTTTACCGAAGCGATGTATAACCTACAAACAGTTTTTGGAACATTATCGAACTCGATGCATCTAGCAAGGCGGTCATGTAGCTAAGCTGGTTTTCTTAGAAAACAGAAGCTTGGAAAATGTCTTTTAAAATTGACAGCATAAACAAAAAGCAGAAGGGGTCATTCGCCTATTTCAGCTACTGCCACTTTGAGAGCTGTCTGACAAAGGATCGTAAATATTATAACTGATACACCTGGGCCCAACGCTCCTCTGGAAAGTGTGACGTCCCATCTACAAACGGTAGGCACCCGGGCGCTCAGCAGCAGTTGGCTGAGAATCGGAGGAGCTTATTTGTCTCATGAATTACGACTGACTTTCTGGCTTCTACAAAACGTTCTCATAAGTATTACTAGCCACGCTTCAATACGGAAACGATGCAGATATATGGCAGGCTATGCTGCATAATTGTTGAATGCGATTTGATTGTTTGTTTGGTTTGACTGCATCGCAATCAGGCTAATGTACTGCCGCTGTAATGTATGTATAACCACATTAACTCTGCAGCTTTAGCATGCAAGTATCAGCAAACAGTATCGGAGGAGTTAAAGCTAACGCAAGTAAATGATGTCCACTCCTCTTACCTTATACGTGAGCAAATTCCAACGTCACAACTACATTGAGGATAGGAAAGGTGTTTTCATGATAGCTTCACGGCGCAAAGTATCGCGTGCTACACGTTCAAGGAGGTTCATATAAATTGTGTTGAATTTCGAAGTATTATCGTAGTGTCAAAACAAACGCGAGAACTAATGCAAGTAAAGAAACACTCAGAGACACCATCCACGACAACACAGAGGTACATGACGCGATTGCGCTTCTATAATGGATTGTTAAGAGGAAGTACATTGGCAAAACGTTATCTTGATGCAGAGCGATATCTCACAGAATTCTCTCTCGAACTTGTAATTCTCGTCAACACAAAATGATGCATGTTACAGAAGCTGCCTTTACAAGAAGCCGCCGCTCCTTACACAGCAACATAAGGTGCATTCTATTGAAGCGAAAAGACAGCGCTGAAATCGTACACTCATAGCCAGAAAATAGTTGCTTTAAGAATTCGAAAATGCAGAGCGAGAAACACAAATAAAGGACGACAATTGAAGATTGCCGTATAGGCAGCAACTTATACCGAAGACGCAGTGTCCTTGCTTCGTTCAGTTTCTGCGTCCAACTCTTCGCTGACCGAGCTCGGCGCGCGACTGGATTCATACCGAGGAATCGTACTCGAGCGCTTTCGCTGCACACGCATGAAAGCCTTTTGCCTCTTAAGTTCTGCGCGAAGCACAGCCATCATCAGACAGCCGATCACTAACATTCCAGTGATTGCGACGTTCGAGGCGACGTGTCCAAATTTGGCGATCACGAAACTGCAAATAGGTGTCAGGATCAGACTCGTGCCTTGCGCGGACATGCTTAGCAGGCTCGCTGGCAGCGCTTCGTTCAAAGGATACGTGATTTCGGCACCAAGTTGCACCGCGAGAGGCATATAGCCCGTCATGAAGAAGCCCAAGAACACGCACACTATGATGGTCAGTGAATACGAGTGCATGAGAAGCACGATCGTGTGCAGGAGCATCGCCATCGTCGAGAAAATGTAGGCTGCGAGCGTGACTTCCTTGAACATCGCCGTCTTGTCGACAACGACGCCGCCGACCCAGGACCCTAGAAATCCAGAGATAATCATGGACAACCCCAGAATGCCAGCGAAGCTCTCTTCACCGGGGAAGTAGCTCGTAATCACAGGGTTGAGCAAAGTCGACATCGAATAGAAGCTGCCGGTGTTGATTCCGTAGGAGAGCAGCAATAAGATGAAGTTGCGGTCCTTTATCAACACGTGCATGCCTTCCCCGAAAGATACCCTGATGTCCGCGTAGCGGTTAAGCATCTCCGAGAAGCTGGGGGGGTGCACAGGCTTTTCCTCGAAGCACGCAATAGCCACGAGGAACGTTAGGCAACTCGCGGTTGCGACTCCAATGCAGAGCGTTCTGAGAGATCCTTGGATGTCATTCTTGTCGAGCACCTGTGACGGCACGAAGAATCCCAGCGCGGTGCCCAGCTGAACGCCCAACATGCCTGCCGAGCTGGCCGTGGATATCTCTTCGTATTTGAACCAAGCCGACGCAAGCCGAGCAGGTACGGCGGACGTGAAGGCAGTGGCAAGCGCCGGGAACGCTTGGCCGATGAGCACAGTAGCAAACAGATCGGGACCTATGCTGAATAACTTGATGCAGGAGCCGATCGCTGAGCCACAAGCTCCGCAGAGGACAGCGACGCGTAGGCCGTAGATGTCCAGAATCCACGCACACGGGATGGACATGGTAATGTAAGCGACGTAGTAAATCATCGCTGTCCAGGACACTGCAGTGCTGCCCACGTTATAGTACTGTTCAGCTATGTTAGAAACGATGGAATATTGTATCCACTGGAATGCTGGCATGATGGTAGTTGCGCAGAAAATAATTAACATAAAGAACCGACGAGTCGTCGCCATTACGAGGATGTCTCGAAACGCGGTTGACATAGACGTGGTGAAGTGGCCAACCATGGAAGTCTTCCAGAGCGTCGTAATGCCGCGTTCCTCTCCTTTTTTTGGTCGGACACGTTTTAGTCTAAATTCCGAAGTTTCTTGCAGCGGAACTGGTCGCAAGTGGATTTGGGTGGACACCTGGGAAACGACTTCGTCTTCGGTTGCTGAGCTACTGCTCTCGTAGCTGTCGAGTCCTGTGACATTAGTCCCACCATAGCGACCTTCCGGCGCAGCAAGTGCCGCGTCGACGGCAGGGTCTGCCGAAGCGGATACAAGTAGGACTTTCTTACAAGTGCCAGCTCTTGAGCCGGGTCCGACCCCTTGGTCGACTGCTTTCGGCACACTTCCTATCACAGGTTCACTGCCACTGGGAAGAACCATCGCAGATGAACTTTTGGATAGTTCGCAGACCGCGGTACCCGTGTCGCTTTCAGTCAGCGTCTCCCAATATGTGCGCCGGCGGCTAGGCTCGATCAAAAGCCTCTTCCACTTTGTGCCATTCCGCGAAGGCTCGCGAATTGCTATCGGCGGACTCAGATTGCCACTTTCCTCCTCCCTAGCGCCAGTAGAAGGCTGAGACAAAATTTCGCTTCTTTTTGTGGTGCCAGGCTGTGTGCAAGTCTTATTAGCTACCGGTTCGACGTTTCCTTGGTATGCCGTTGTACTTTGAGAGGGAACCGACGGGAGTGATCCGACAGGTGAAGTCAGAAGGGCAGGGGACGCAGACCGTCTGCTTTCGAGATCGTGGTGTGCTGCGACTCTAAAGGGCAGCTTTGATGAATGTTCGGCTGTCCTGATTTTTAGTGGCGTTCTTGTGGTGTCAGCCGAGGCCTCCTTCGCGTGTGATCCACGTTCACGCAATATACTGGACAGCCTCAGTTCATCCTTCGTAGGAGCTGGATTAGTGACTGAGTCGGAACTTCCCAAGGGAGGACTCTTGACTGGGCTCTCCGATGAGCTGGAAGAATACTCGACCGGTTTCTTCAGTATTGATATGGGATAGTCTGAAGCACGTGCAGGCATATTTGGGGCCGGCTTAGCTTCGCTGGAGAAAGTAACTGTGCTCATGGGCTTCGCACGATTGTCTTGAAAAATGAAATGAGGTGAGCCTGCTGGCGATCGCTGAGTTACTGGTGACGGCTTCGTCTCCCAAGTGGTACGGGTGTCTGGTTCACGGCCACGACTTCGCTTTTCCTTGATGGCTATGCGCGGCTGAGGAGTCCCTGAAATGATAGGCTCGGCCTCGCTGGGCAAGCTGCTTACGGAAGTGTCCCGCGGAGTTTCTTGACTTTCAGTGCTTGGAGGTGAATGGCTGCTCACGCTTTCCAATTCGTAAAGCGGTGACCAGTCATCATGCCATGGACGCTGAGGCGCAGTGCGTGGCTTTCTTTCTGAAGGAGCTTGATGAATTGGACCACTTTGAGCGGGAGGAGAACCGAGACGGTTGGCATCAGTTTCAAACGAAGCGTCGTCGGTATCAGCTGGCTTTGCAGCTAGTTGCGATGGCTGCATCTCAAACTTCGCCAAGAATTGAGCCTCACCGAATAAGTGGCAATCACTGGTGCCTTCGGGTGACGAGAGCACAGTTAGAGGGTGAGCATCAAAACCGAACACGGAATACGCTCTTGGCAGTAGATTTTTTCTTCGTCACCTTCTTCTTCTCCTCTTCCAGCGCACTAGCCTTGCTAACCATGGCCTGAGTCGTATAATACTGTGCCTGATTTTTCTTGCGGCTAACAGAATATTTGCCGAATAATACGGCACGCTTTCAGCGCGTTAATGTCGTGAAGCGTCAGATTTTTTCTCATTGACCTGTTTCACATACTTGTAACCCGTCATGTGCCCATTTACAACACTCCTTTGATTTCTCGTAGTTATGATCTCTTTATAATCGTTTTGTTTTTTGCAGGAAGTCTTACTGTATTCTGCATTAGCTTTATTTTTTTCATCAGTTTGTTTTGCATTTATACTTATCGTTTTGCTGTTGCAATACAATGCGTGACTTGGCTGATCCAAATTCACAGTGGGTTTGTGCCATTCTTTACAGAAATCATCAAACAGACCAGCAAAGTGCCCCATAGAACAGGATCCGCATTAACAAAATTTGCTGTACGTAAGTGAGGCAGTGACTGAATAACATTCAGGGAGCCGGCCACTGATGCTACTGATAGGCGTGATAACAGGACAGCTGGGGATGTGACCGTTCGACAGTGTAACTACATAAGATTCTCCGCAATGAAAAAAAAATCTAATATCACTGTATCCTGTGAAAGTTACACATTGTGTTCAACTCTGTGATTGTACTGAAGAATTTGTTTCGTTTATTTTACCATTTGCCATTTGTATTTTTTTACCGTTTCCAACACTTTGCAGTGCCATGTTTCCGAGCTAGAGTCCTTGTCTCCCGGGTTTTCTTTTTAAAGCGATATCTTTCTTTAGCTGTTCTCCGCAGTATGGGGTTTTTATGTCGTCGGTTTACACACATCCGCGAAAACTGATGGGCGTGACTCTAAGAGGAGCGGGATGACAGTATGGAACAGAAGTCAGACGGCTGTGACTGATATTTCTGCTGGAGTTAGAAGGTAACGCAGTGAGTAGGGCTTGCAAGAGGCGGCGTAATATAGCAACAGAAGAGGAGCAAGAAAACTAAAACAGAGTAGATGGTGGCACAGTATTAGGTAGCCTAAGGAAGTTATAGAATTCGCCGACTTTCAACAATAAATCTGCGGATTCTCGATGATAAAAAGAAGAACCACCCTGCAGACAAAATTTCTCGCAACAAATTCTCGTCAGCCGCTAAGGTATACCGGCAAGTGGTCGTGCGCCGTCAATTTCTTGTTTTCTTTTCATCTTCTGTACTTCTAGTCATTCAATCATTACTCCATGCCAATGTATCTTTAGCGCAGCTTTTAGGCCCACGTTCCTGAGGCGTAACCGACCGAACGCGGAGCGCAGCGGGGGATGAAAGATATGAGGAGGAAGGCGGAGAGGAGAGTGCAGCGCAACCATGAGTCGGAAAGCGGAAGAGGGTATGGCGAACGCGTAAGAAGAAACGCATAGTGCGGCGCCGATGGCTACGAGATGGCGCCAGAGTAGCGCGCGTTGTCTGGGAACTCTGTCGGCGGCAGCTGCCGTGAATCGCGCCCTCGCGTCACCCGCGCGCTGGCTCTCGGGATCTCCAGATTAACAAGGCAGTTGCGCCACACTTCGCTTCGTTTGCAACGTGCCACACGGGAAAGATTGTCTGCGCCAGCCAATATATCGCGAAATGAAAACACGTGTAGAGCTACACTAAAATTTCGCATCAGGAAGTGTGGTAATCATCGGTGAGAGAATATTTTTGCTCGTTGCTTGTTGGGTGAGCATTTTTCTTGCCACTTTCCGTAAGACCAATACCCCTCGAGTATTCGTGCCATGTGCTGAGTTGACAATTGCAGCAGTGGTTTATGCACCTGGAACCCCATGGCGCTGCAGTTAAAGCATCTCTCTCTAGGGCGTCCATTCGGGGTCACAATTTACAAAATTCTTGGGCGCTTTCGTTTCTAAACTCAGAATAAAATCTAGATTTGTAACGTCTGAAGCGTTCAAACATTCATTTCTCGTGTTAACTAAATGTCCTGTAGCTATTTTTCAGATGCTAATTAACTTGTTTTGATAATAAGTGCACTTATATTTAGGAAGGAAAGGGCCGCTATAACGTAAAACTATTCCAAACTTCTCTATTCCAATTCTGCAATCAGCCTTCCGCGATTGGTGAAAAAATTTCCTGGACCCCCCGCCCCCCCTTCACCTGTCGGTCACGCGACGTCACGAAAACCGCGATATCTCCCCATCTGATATGACGTGTACACACTGATTATGCATAATTTGACTGAACAAAAGAAACATAGTTATTTCTGATTCGACGCCTTTTCGTCATTTGCCCTCAGCTATCGGTCAAAAGTTTTCAGGCTGCACCCACTTCACCTGCCTGTAACACGACGTCACAAAACCGCAAAAACTCACCGCGTCAAAGTGACGTCTACGCGATAAAGATGCATTAATATGCCGAACAAAACTGTATTTTCCTCGGAATCGCTGCAGGCTGCCCCGTTCCGAAAGCAATAAAAGATGGCTGCCGCCGATCGCTCAGACGCTGGCTACTCGCACCTGCCGGAGAGCATGGGTTTACTTGCGTGTGATAAAACGTTTTGCGTGGCCGTGTAACATTTTCGACCACTTTCGGCACGTTTACAACCTCGTTCTGCCAACTCTTCTTTGCTGAGGATCCGTTTAACGTCATCCTTAAGCTTCCGTTGCATGCCGCCGCGATTTTCGACCAGCCACCTCAAGCTAAGAGAAAGCGGACCAATCGCAGACGCCGGCACCACCCTCTTCATCGGGTTATCGATATTCAGTGCAGTGGCTCGGCCTCATCAAATCCCTCTCCACTTGAGCGTGCTCCTCGGCTCTTGCAAGCCAATTAGATAAGACAAGCCGCTCAGTGTAGGCAATTTTATTTGTTTTTTGATCAAACAAAGTTGACCGCCTAAAACGAGGCGAGCGTTTGATTGGCCTGTTGAGACAACCCTGCGGGTGACTGCCTGATGCTTGCGTCGGCGGTTACGCAAATTTGACGTTACGAGATTGTAATAAAAACATATTGGAAAAGTTTTACGTTATAGGGCACAAGGCTTCTAGCACGGGAACTCTGCTTTACAACATGAGAGCCTGCGCTTTACTCGCCAGATGCCGTAAGATAGCAATGAGTCATCCCGTTATAAGGGTATAAATGTGTGATAAAAATTAAGCATTGAAGATTATCACTTCCGCGGCAGGACGGAAAAATAGACCAATGTACCCGTACAGGCCGGAACATAGTTTCAGTGCGATACTGAATGTAAGCAATTTTTCGAACCGCGAGTTTGTATTAACTTTTCCACCTTAGCTTATTCCCGAGTTCTCTAACAACCACATGAGAGACAACGTAAAAGCGAGCTTCACTGTGCAACTTTATTTGCACAACAGTTCCCTGTTAGCTTGTCATTGAAATGTTCTTCCGGTGCCCGTACGAAGGATACACATACGTATGATGAGCATGTAGAAATGACTGACCTGATTCGCATGCAGATTGTTTTTTTTAGCAGTAGTTGTAAATGTAAATACATTCGGGCACATTAGTAGTTTTTGCATACGTTAGGTATAAATTATCCATGACTTTATGCATATTCATGAGTGATGAAGTTATTCAGTATAATTGTTCGAAGACGACAAAGCCTAATGCAATATCTCTTTTGAACATAAATTCACATTACAAAAGAGTACACTAGTAGTAGCAAGGTTTGGAAGCATGAGTATCAACACGGATATTCTCTAACGAGCTCGTAGTACTGAAGCACATCATCACAGTGGGGTACTTCTATTTGGTTCGCGGTCAACAAATAGCTCAGCAAGGCTTATCACAACCATGTAACAGATCAGGAAGCAGTCGTCTTTGTGAGTTGTGCTTTAGTTATCCACAGCCAGGCACTTTTCATTCACTCATAGGTGCATTTGTGGATTCCGGCACTAAGGCTTCGTCGTACGGTTGGTCATGCACGGGACTGTTGGCGGATGGAAGGATAGGCTCATCTTCTGGCGACGATATCAAGGTCTCGGCAGGCTGCTCCACGACAGAAGGTAGTGTAGCCAAAGAACGCCTCGTAACCTCTTGCTTATAAGCTTCCTGTCTCTTAAGTTTCGCCTTCGTCTGCACCGTCATGATGCAGCCCACGACCAGCAACGCCGACAGGCATAGGTTAGAAACGACGTCGCCGTAGGCGTCCTGGATCAACGACGACACGAGAATCAAGACGAACCCAATCGCCTGCGCAGAAATGTTCATCAGGTTTGAGCTGATTCCTTCAGGCGTCGGATAAGTTATCTCCGCTGCCAGCTGCAGACCGATCGGGATGTAACCAGTCATGAAAAAGCCGAGAAAGAGGCAGCCTAGAACGGACAACACGTGGGACCTGAGTGAGAGGATGAACGTGTACGCGAAGAGTCCTACGGTCGAAAGTATGTAAGTCTGCAACGTGACCTCCTTGTATTTTCCCGTCCGGTCCAGCGCCAGCCCGCAGAGCCATGAGCCGACGAGACCGGACACGATCAGCGCCAATCCCAGCCAGCCGGCGAACCTCTCCTCGCCCGGAAAGTAGACGAGGATCACCGGATTCAGCAGCGTCGAAATCGAGTAGAACGCTCCCGTGTTGATGCCGTAGGACAGCAAGAGGAGCCAGAAGTTGACGTCCGTGAGCAAGGTGCTGAACGCTGCCGAGAACGACGGTCTCCTCTTCCTGCGGCGATTCAACATCTCCGAGAAACTCGGCGGATGCTCAGGCTTGTCGTCGAAGGCGAATAGTATGACGAAGAAGCACACGCTGCTCGCGAGCCCCACAGAGCCGCACAAGTAAAGGAGAGACGTTTCCGCGTCGTCCACGTGAATGACGTTGGGCGGGATGACGAAGCCCAAGGCGATGCCCAGATTATTTCCAAGCACCGCAACGGAGCAAGCGGTCGAAATCTCCTCGTACTTGAACCATGCTGAGGAAAGGCGGGGAGGTACGCCCAAGATGAATGCTTGGGCGAGCGCTGGGAAAGCTTGGCCGACAAGAACTAGGTTGAACTGCCCGGGTTTCACGGCGAACGTCTTTATGCATGCCCCAACGGCAGTTCCGACTGCACCGATAAGCACCGTTGTCCGCAGACCCTTGTTGTCCAGAATCCAGGCAGATGGAAATGCCAAGATCATGTAGCCGATGAGGTACAACAAGGACGTCCACGATATCGTTGCCTCGCTGACACCGTAATAATCTTTAATTACACTGGCTATGATTGAATACTGTATCCACTGGAACGCATTGAGCATGGATAGGATGCAAAATGTGAGCAGTATCCAGTACCGTCGTGACGTCGCGCTCACTGTGGCATCGCTTAACAGGCCTGACATAGTTTGTGTTAGCCTGGAAATGCGGGACCCAGTTGATTTCACTTTCGATGCTGGAGTGCCATTGCTTGACGCAGGCAGCACACCGTCCCCGCTTGTTTGGTTGTCAGATGGAGAAAGCGTACGGGAAGCTGTCGACGCCTTGTGCGCGGGGTCTTCAATTTGATCTTTCTCAAAGTCTAGCAGAGATTTTGGACTGTATAAGTTAGAGTAAACTTCCAACTCTACATTTATGGCATCTGCACTGGTCGTGCGTTTTACGTCGATAGATTTCCTGTGCTTAGTCTCTGTAGTAGCAACTGAAGCAGCGCCATCAGCTGACACGCCAACTTGGCCGACGCGACTACCGGCGATAGGGCTGGAGTTTCGCTTTACCGGCGCCTGACAGGAGGATGCAGCATCGCTGGTTTCATGCAGAGATTCCCAATAGACTGGTTGGTCGTTAGGCTGCGACGACATCAGCTGTGTCGTTTTCGTGAGTATAAACGACCTTCTACGCTCGGTGGGGGGAAGTGAAATAAGCTCAGCCAGCTCCAGCTTACTGGTCTTCATGAAGACAACGCTCGCTGGGTCTGGTATTATCTCCGATTCACGCTTTGGCCAGTCTTTGTAACGAGGTTCAGTGTGGTATTGCTGCTTTCTTTCGGGTGGAGTGCTCGTGACTTTGTCCTTGCCATTCTGTTTTGTTTCCTCCCCAGATGTTATTTTCATCGGCTGGCTCTCAGAATTAGGCGCAAGTTGCACAGAGTTCGGTGTTGTGATGTCGGAAGCTTTCACACTGTCGGTAGGTAGTAGAGTTTCTTCCGTAGTGCTCCTCTTCGAAGTTTCAGAAGCGACTGCAGTTATTTGTTCAATGGGCAATTGTTTAGCCAGATCTCCAGGAGATCTCCACGAGAACACCTTCGTCTCCACCACTTCGGCAGTGCTTTCAAGGTGAGGCTCATTCTGCTTTCCAGCGGGTCTCGGTTTGCAGGACTCGCCTATTAGCTTGATGTACAAGGGGCCTCTCACGGGGCCGAGTTCTTGAGTTGTTTGGAAGACGCTGGAGGGTTCCGAAACGCTGGGATTGATTGACTTTGCCATGCATTCTGCCGTGACGTAGCTACTTCCTTCCGAAATGTTAGCCTCCGCTGGGACTTTACTGGTGCCGCCGACACGGACAGTTGCGACGGAAGTCTGAGACACACTTCGCGGTAACGTCTGCTTACCAGCTCCAGGTGCAGCGCTGTCCTTTTCGGCTTCCCGCCGCTGCAGGACTGGCGACGTTTCAGGCACTACAGTCCCCGGAGTAAGTGTGCGCAGCGATTCGTTCTTCCCATCCTGCTGGCCACCTTCATCACGGTTACCTCCAACTTGTGCAGGCTTTACAGCCAGACCTTCAAGTCCTTCCTTGGTATCAGCGGGCACCGATGAAGCTGGGCTGGTTTGGACCGGGATACCTGGGGAAGACGCGCTGCTTTCGATGTTCCTGGAAGGATTTGGAGAATCACTGGAGCTCATCGTCTAGCCACTGCAGCTTTCGAGCTGTCAAGAAGACGGTGTGCTGCGTTGTGCGATTTCTTTTTCTTTGAAGAGGCGCTCGAGGGCCATGAAGCGGTGGTTCTTTCTTCTTCGTCTTCTACTACTACTACAACACTTTGTGTTACATGTATCGCACCTACCCACATCGGGGTATTTGGCATACATCTAGCAGGGCCACGGGGCTATTTCAAGGTGCTTATTCTTCAGCTTTCTTGCTATTGTAACTACTGTAAATATTGTAAATAGCTCATCTTTAATCTTGTTCTCACTGCTGTTCTCTCTCCCTCTTTTTTGCCCTTTCTCCTATTGTCTCCACATTTAGCGTCTCACCCCACTCGCCTTCTGGCCGATGTTCAGGTGTCAGCCAGCGGCTATGCTGTCATGGGTAAGTTCTGCAGAATTTCTTCTGTCTGATCTCTTCTACTAATAAATAAAAAAGATTGCTAATTTTCTTGCGAAATAATTGCGCTTGCTTTACCGGCTCATGTGACTTGGCCATGAAGAATGTCGTAATATTGAGGTATAGATAATAAGCACCCACCGTGGTGGCATAGTGGCTATGGCGTTGCGCTACTAAGCCCGAGGGCGCGGGATCAAATCCCGGCCACGGCGGCCGCATTTTGATGAGGGTCAAATACAGAAATGCCCACGTACCGTACATTGGTTGCACGTTAGAGAAGTCCAGGTGGTCAAATTTAATCCGGATTCCCCCACTGCGGCGTGCCTCCGAATCAATTCGTGGTTTTGGCGCGTAAAACTCTAGAATTGAATTTTTAATTTTTTGAAGTAGAAATACATATTATGGGGAGAGAAATAAAGATATGCAGTTAAACAAAAAAACACAGGGAAGTTACCCAGACGGATCTGCGGTTGGCTACCCTGCACGGATGACAGATGACGAAAGATTGAAAGAAACAAGAAGACAAAGGCAATAGGAGGGAGAATTCGCGTGCACTTAGTAGACAGGGTGTGTATATCAGCCTCTTCTCAGGTTGGTTGATTTTAGAAAAGTTGTTAGAGCACTCGTAGCGCTACGGGCTTGAGGCCAAGCCCCCAGGATCATTGCCTCTGTAAGGGGTGAACCTTCCGGCTAGATGAGCGCGCTCCCAAGAGATCGACGTTAGACTGCGAAGCCATTGCAGTGGCAGAGCAGGAGCTCGATAATCTCCTCACAGTTGCAGTGCTTGCGTATGGGCGAGTCAGCCATTAGAAGGGAGGTGTGCGAACTTGTGAAGGCTACACACCCATTCGTAGGGGGCACAACAGACTAGTGTCACTGCAGGGAGAGGGTTGCAGTGTTGCATGGAGGGGGCTGATGGTAGTCGCAGCTGCAGCGACAGATCAAGCATGAACAAAGAAACGAACGATGATTCGAATAGTGTACAGTCTTCTAAACAGTGAGTGATCAATTCATCAAAGTTCCTTAGCTGCAAGAACGGATGAATATTAAATGTTCGGACAAAGGGTAAATAGTAAACGTTTATTGAATACTAACAACGAATGTTTAGTGAATTATAAATATTAAATAAAAAAACATATGGCTTCCAAATTCACAGACAAATTATTGCGAATAAAATCAATAATTTCAAGCACACAACTGCAGCAATTTGGCATGATAATTAGGAATGAATATCCTTGAAGGAACAAGCGGGGAACAAGAAAGAACACGTAGTTTTTGGACAAAATTTTTTGAGCGCAATTTTCTCGGGCTGCAAGCCGGATACATATAAGAACATGTTCAAATATTTCATCTACATAGATGTGGCATAGAGGCAATAGCACCAAACCAGACCTGCGTGGATAAATATTTAAGGATGCAAAACGGCAGCGCAGCTTTTGTAGCAGAATCTACCTATACTGACGTGTGGTACACCATTGATTGTCCAAAAAAGAAAAACAGACGGGGAATATCAGATGATGATAAAACTTACGGTTTAGCAGAATCTTGAAATGATAATTTTGTGAGTTTAACCGGTGGTGACCTAAGCTGAAGATGGGAAAACGAGATTGGCAGTGTCCGAAAGGAGTGCTCCAAGAGTCTGTCGGGTACTTCATTTAGAAACAAATAACGGTACGAGATTCGGTGCTGACAGCAAGCAGAGATGATAAAAGTTTATAGAATGAATGAAATGTTTCAAATCTGGCTGTGCGAAGTCGCGAGCAGAATGAATGAAATGCGACAGTGACGCAGAGAAGATATTCACGCCTTATGGTATCGCACTTGCGTTAAATTACCTTGTAACAGGCCGCTTATATAACAGACGGCCGGGGTTCAGCGTTAAACGGAAACGTATCAAATTCAACTCGACGGCTAGACAAGTAATTTTCAGGTGAGTGATCTCAAGTGCTAGCTTTTGTGTAGCTTTTTTCCAGCGTTTAATTAAAAGAACGCCGATGGAACACTTAATGTTGACCACCTTGGCTTCTTTAACGAGCACCTAAATCTAAGAACATCAGCGTTTTTTGTGCTAGTGTGTGCGTGTGTGTGTGTGTGTGTGTGTGTGTGTGTGTGTGTGTGTGTGTGTGTGTGTGTGTGTGTGTGTGTGTGTGTGTGTGTGTGTATGTGTGTTTGTGTATGCATGCATGTATGTATGTATGTGTGTATGCGTGCATGTATGCATGTATGTGTGTATGCGTGCATGTATGCATGTATGTGTGTATGCGTGCATGTATGCATGTATGTGTGTATGCGTGCATGTATGCATGCATGCATGTGTGTATGCATGCATGTATGCATGCATGCATGTATGCATGCATGCATGTATGTATGCATGCATGTATGCATGCATGCATGTATGCATGCATGCATGTATGCATGTATGTATGCATGCATGTATGCATGTATGCATGTATGCATGTATGCATGTATGCATGCATGTATGCATGCATGTATGCATGTATGCATGCATGTATGCATGCATGTATGCATGTATGTATGTGTGTGTGCGTGCGTATGCGTTCGTGTGTGTGTGCGTGCGTATGCGTGCGTATGCGTGCGTATGCGTGTGCGTATGCGTGTGCGTATGCGTGTGCGTATGCGTGTGCGTATGCGTTCGTGTGTGTGTGTGTGTGCGTGTGCGTGTGCGTGTGTGCGTGTGCGTGTGCGTGTGCGCGTGCGCGTGCGCGCGTGTGCGTGTGCGTGCGCGCGCGTGTGCGCGCGTGCGTGTGTGTGTGTGTGTGTGTGTGTGTGTGTGTGTGTGTGTGTGTGTGTGTGTGTGTGTGTGTGTGTGTGTGTGTGTGTGTGTGTGTGTGTGTGTGTGTGTGTGTGTGTGTGTGTGTGTGTGTGTGTGTGTGTGTGTGTGTGTGTGTGTGTGTGTGTGTGTGTGTGTGTGTGTGCAGAGGAGCATTCCTTAGCCTCTGCTTGAAAAAGAAAGAAAGAAAAAAAAGGTCTATGTTCTCAGGTTAGACGTTGAGGCTCCAACGTAATGAACGCTCCATAATGTCTATCAATGAAAGCGCCGGGCTAAGCATTCAGGTCCGTTAAGCTAGAGCAGCACTGGCAGGTTGCTTATGTATTGAACGGTCTATATTCGAGAGTTATGATGGGGCTAACGTGAATTGAATTCACATGTCTGACTTCGGTCACGGGGCTCATAAAAATCATTTTTGTTCCGTATCACGTGTATCGGAGCAACCTGATCACATCAAGACATATTTTTAAGCTAATTTTCAGTACGCGGCGTTTTGTTCATGCACATATAGTGACGTACCACCAGAGACAGTATAGCATGTATCAAGTTTAGCGTCCCTTCTCCCACGGATTTTGTGATCGGGTTTAAAAAGCTGGCTGCAATGAATAACAAGATGAGAGGCTGCACTGACTGTAAATAAGGTGTCTGGAAGGTGTGTGGTAGGTATAAGCTTCCATCGACGGTTTATTTTACTATAGTCGTAACATATTCTTGTAAACTAACATAGACAAGCCGTCACTGATAAACTGGGAGGAGGGTACATATAGACAAACCTTGGTTTGATCAAAGGCGATTTCGCGAAATTATGCCAATACACGTATTCAGAATGCCTAATATGTTGAAAGCTCCGCGTTTCGACCTAATTACCGGTTTCTTTTCGTATGCGGGGAGGGGGGGGGGTAGTATTAGGGGAGAAATATGGGCATAATGCGGGTACGCTGAGGTTCTGGTTAGGGGATAGACCCCTATAGCCCACTCGCAGAAAGAAATGCATGAGTCATGCTCAACGCAATCACTGTATGCGATATGTGCGTAAGCAGGCGACAATAACATCATTATTTTCTCTTAAATATTTAGTACCCAGAGGAGCACTTCAGGTGTCTTTGATTTAACGAACCAGTTTTCAAGTTACATCGCATTCCTTAAATGAAATATTAACTGTATATGGGCTCGTCTCTAAATATGGGAATAACTTAAAAGACCTCACGGGATCCAAGTTAACCCCATGCTACTATTTAATCCTTTTGAACACCGTGCTACTTCCCACTTTGAGGCATCGTTACTTTTGTTGAGGACAACTCTAGTTGCACTTGAAGTCCAGTCTCATGGGGAAGAATTGCCAAAGTTTTCGATTCGTAAGAACTGTTTGTCATTGGCCAGCCGCCTCGGATGATGTCATTTTCGTTATTGCGAGTGGCAGGCGTCAACTCTGGCGCGCCAATCAAGCTTACTAGCCTCTTTGTGAGAGCAAGCCGGGTGCCTTCAGGAGGCCAGACACAGCGAGAAGCCGCTCATTGCCACTCGTCCGCGGCTGCGCACACGATGCTCGGAATGATGATGCAGAATCAATGGCGAGGTGCAATTGCGTTGATCGAAGAGAGTCGTCTTTGACGTGCTCGGTCAGCGGTATATGTACACGGCACAGCAGGAGCGATGGTATAGTAACAGCAGTGGCAGGGCAGCCGAGCGTTACACCGTGGTAGAACCGCAGGCATTGATTCGCATCGTTCGGCGGCTGCTGGCATCGATTCTCGATTAAGACGACACGCCCCGTAATACAACCGTGTTACCTTCGTGGCACTGACGCCCCGTCACGTGGCTTCGTTGCCGCGTCGGGTTCAGCTGAAACCGGCCTGGCACCGCAACCAGTCGTGCCCTTCCCGTCGACTCTGACCCCAAGGGGTCATTCATTCTTCAGGACTCTCGACCCTTTCTTTTTTTTGGTATTGTTACTTTTCGTGATATTTCGTGCTCCAACTTCTGCCTAGGACTCGGTTGTTGTGCTGGAGGGCTGCGGCCAAGTTAAAGGGTGCGTTATTTTTATCTCAGTTCGAAACACTTGAGTAAGGAACGTTTAGCGATCTGTCACAATGAAACGTATATTGGCAGCTGTAGTAATAAAAATAACTTCAAATGCGTGTCGCGCAACAATAGTGTATTACAAGCAAATTTGCCAGTTATCCTTTTTAACGAACACGTACAACTTTTTTTTTAGCTAGGTTTGTTGGGGGGGCAAAATGATTAATATATTGCTGTGCGCAGAATCACGCTAAGTTTCTGATCTTAGTAGGCTGTCAGATTGAAACCTATTTCGAAAAAGATCCCGTTTGGTGACATATCATTCGAAATTAAAATGCCACAATTCATTCGAATGAATGGGAAAGCTTCAGCTACAGTGTTACGATGGTTCCAATAAGGTGGGAAGACCAATGATTATTTTATGTTTTACTTTAGTGGTGTATTGGCGCCGAGTATGCATGCCAGATTACGAAGTAAGCAGTGCTTCCAAAGGAGCGTGTGTGGAATATGGCCAGAACGACCTACATGAAAAAATATGGGCAAGTATGCATCGAACAAGTTTATATTTCCGAAATCCTTGTTCGTTTAAAAGCAGCTCCCTTTCGCAATATTTGTTCATTTATTGTTTTGTTTTCTGCGCGCAATAGGAATCTTCGAAGCTTCTATAATGCGAGTAATTCATACCATTTGCGGTAATCGCTCAACTTCTGCGTCCATCCAGGACCTTAGGATGCGACCACGCGAATGATAGTCATCCTGGCTTGGGCAATCGGGCTCTCGGGCCATTATTGGCTGCTGTTCCAACGCTAAATCTATTAGAGCTCTTCAAGTTATGCACATTAGTCATTTACCTTTAGCTTCGGAAGCTGTAGGCGCATTTACTAAGATTACGGAACAGACCTGCGTGCTTTGGTACACGCTGCCTTCTCGAAACATGGCCAAGCTCGACGATCACGGGCACATCAAAGATAGACGAAAATCACCTGCGCTTCAAGAGAATTCGGTGTGCGCGCTCTCTATCCAGACTCCCAATTAAGAATAGACGCCGCGAGGAAAGTTCATTGTGATCGCAGTTCGCGTGCCGTTTGCTCTTTATTCTCCGCAACGCAGCAGCAAGATGTGCCGAATCACGCTTTCTGGGCGATTTCACGGAACGACTTTGCTCCATAACACCGTCGGCCTCGCGACGGTTCCTCCCCACTTCTTACGCGTACGTTTTCATGCCGCCGTAACCGGTCGTCCCACCGCGCGAGACGACCGATTCCGCGCCGTTAAACCAAGTGGGCCGGAAGTTTCTGCCCAGCGTGTGCAGTCATGTACTCGAGCCGAAATGTTTCCGGCGTAAAGTTCGTCTTCTCCTTCGAAGGATACGCTCGCGGGTGATGCCTGTTTTGCTTAGCAGCCACTCTGCGGGAGCCGCGGTAGTCGAAAGTAGATGGGGCAGTGTGCACTGGGCGAGGGAGAGCAGTAATGGCGGAGATTCGTAGGACCCTAATGGCCAAAGACCACTGCCGCGAGCGTTCGAGCAGGCACCCCGCCGAAGTGCGTACGCCTTAACGTCCAAACGCGCGTACGCACGCGTGCGCCCGGGCGCTGCCTCTTCCAAGCTCGCTCACAGTTGCGCGTGGGTGTGATTCCTGAAGTAGAAGGGCAAAGGAAAAGTAACACAAACAAAACATAAGGGAAGGAAAAGTATCAGGCCGCGAATAAAAATCGACCAGAAGAGGGAAGCGAATGAACCGCGGTCCTGACGGGTGGTTGGCGGGTGAGGGCAGCCGTAGTATTGCTGCTGCGTGGCCCACGCTGGAGTGGAGAGAAATAATGGGAGGAGAGAGAGAGCGAGAGAGAGGGACGCCCAAGAAGAAGAAGAAGCAGACATGGCAGTTTCGCTCTATCCACGGCAGCTGCGGCTATCCAGAGCACGCGTGGGTAATGGCCGAAACGATTTCCCTTGCTGATCACGGTGCATTCCTGGCGCAAGACGGCCCGCCGGCCAGCCAGACCGCGGCAGAAGAGCGGCCCACAAAGAAGCATTAAGGCTCGAAGCTGTGCGAGCGCGCGCGCCGTCGGCACACGCAGCGGTTTGCCAACGCGTACGGCGGCGGCATCAGCGGAAACGGCGGCGGTGGCGGCGGCGGCGGCGGCTTCGAAGCCGACCGCTGCTCTCCGCCGCCACCCCTCCGTTTGAGAAAGCGGCGGCGGATACGCGCGTCTGTTTCTTGTTATCTTTATGGCCGGTTAGGAGAGCTCCGGGAGACGTCTCCAATGGTCCATTAATGGCTTCTAACGACTTCTGACCGGTGCTTTCTTCTTTCCCAATGCGCCCTCGCGCGTGCGCGACTCGGCAGCGATGGATATAGGAAAAGAGAGAAAAGGAACGACGGAGACACGAGCACGGCTGTGTGTCGTTGGGAGAGCGATTTTCCGCGGCGGGGCTGGTGCGCTAGTGGAGCGTGCTACGCCGTCAAGGACCGAGAGCGCTTCCCTATACGCGCCGTTTGGCTTCGGTCATTCCGAGTCGCTCTTACTTCTCTGATCTCCCAGTTACTTCCACGCTGAGCTTTCTGCCTTCGCTCAGAAAAAGCGTTCGCACTTTCTCGTTCCTTAACATTGTGCTGCGTCAGATTAGCGTATCTGGTGGCCTGTATTCTTCAAACTTGTAAGAAAACTTCGGCTTGGGCTAGTTCGACCTCAAACATCTCCGTATGCGAGAGAATGTGCATAAGTTTTCAACAGTACGTACAACCAAGAGAGACTGCATTTGGTTGGTGTTGATAACATATCCATGACTAAGCTTTCTCATGTTCTCAAAGGGTTGATCTTTTTGATCTTGAGTAGCTCATAAAATTAGAATCAAAGGACGAAAGTAGGCAGGGATTGGAAGTGGGTAAGCGAGAGCGGCACAGGCCCTCTGGCAATTCAGTTCTATGCGAAAGCCTAATATGAAGTAACAGTCAACCTTGGATTCAAAGAACGTGTTTTCACCGTAGGGCTTTATGACGCGCAAGATCCGTCAGTGTTGTTAATGTTATGAATCCACTTAACAACTATAAAGCGTTGTGTCCAGAGTGTGATTACTTCTTAAGGGAGCGCCTCTTAGCCTGGATTACTCAAACTTACAATAAAGATTCAACTTGAGCTAGTTGATTCTTACTTTTATGTATACAAAAGTGCCTGTGTGAGTTTCTAACTACTTCCGCGCGTGGCCTTAGTAGTGTTCTCAGAAGAGCCCGGGATAACAAGGAAAGGTGTTCTGTATGCGCCTGTTGATCGCTTTCCTCCGAGTCACCGAGCTGATTAACGCTTGGGAAAACGCCTCAGGTGATGGCATAAAACATGCTCGGATTTAGAAATTGCTGGCCAAGCAAGTCAGGCTAAACTCACCACTGCAACACCACCACCACCACCATGACCACAATTTGCTTCTGTCTACATGCTCTTGCGCAGCAAGTTTCATAAGCTCTTGAATGTGCTCTTGCGCAATTTTGAGCGCACCGGTGTGAGTAACGACATAATAGGCACATGGCCATGACTAAACAATACAATTTTCCTATTGTTTTCTGCCTTTCTTTGTTTGGACAGAGAGATGCGCACGCCATCTCGTTCCCGTGAAAATGTCCTCGATATATATTGTTCCGTTTCACAACTCAACTCTCCTTTTTCTTTTATTTTAGTTATCTCAAGACAGTCGGCACTTGGGATGGCTCTGTCTTTGTGCTCCGACACAATTAAGATTGCCTCGTTCATACGGCATCTCTCGGAAGCCATTAACGCCCGCCAAATGCCTTCGCAGCGGTGGAACAAGGCGTGCGAGTGGGACCAAGACGAGGTGGAAGAATGTGGGAGCGCCCACACTAATGCCCGTAAGGAAAGCGGTAAATACACAAACTCGTGGCGGAGTGCGGAAGCCAATTTCGGTTGCCCGTTTAAATACCGCGCAGAGCTCGCGGGGCTGCTCGCGGGGCAGCTCTGCGGAGGCATTCGGAGGCGCTCGCGTCTCGGCGACTCGCGGCGCGCGGAGGCACCGGACTAATGACGAACGCAGCACGGCCCGAGCTAGAGGAGACGCCCGGGGTCTAAACGGCATCACGCACCGAGACACTGGCGAAACTCAATCCCGCGGCCCAGTGACTCGAACGGACGCGCGCGACGACCTTAGCCACGGTCCTAACCAACCCTCCACTCCCACCTCCGTCTCGGGCGCCTCGTTCTCTCCCTCCCCCCCCCCCCCCCGTATCTTCCCCGCACTCCGACTCGTGCTGCACGGGGTAACCCTTGACAGCGCCGGCGCGCCGTCTTTCCGACTGCTGGAAGAAGCCATTGGCGACGCCGTATACTCAGGGAGGGTCGACTCTCCGAGTCGGTCGGCAGTGTCGGTGCGGTCCCGCTTACGAGTTAATTCGCGGGGCCTATCCCTGGCCGGGCCTCCGTGACCGAAGAGATAACGCGCGCGCTCACGCGCGCTCGCGGGCGATTTCTTTCTCCCTCTCTCTGCCGCTTTCCCCCAGCACTTTGTGCACTAAGATGGCGGTAGAGAAGGGGAGCTTCTGGAGGCTGTGGAAGAAAGGCACCGGTGGCCCCGCGACCATCATAGCCCATTTAACGCGAGCTAACGGGTCCCATCCAGATCGCTATCCCCCAGACCCGACTGTATCATTGTGTATACGAACGGCCGGTCGTGACCGACTCCACGAACGGGTTGTGCAGTTCGATCCGTACGCGTATTATAGTGAGCGGTGCGCCGGTGGTAAAGGGGGTCGATTGCCCGTGGAATCCATTGTACCGTCAGTGGCTGCTGCCTAGCGCTCTATTGGCCTCTCAATTTCCCGGTGTGCCCTTTCTGCGTATATGTGTGGTCGTTCGGGGCGCCGTCGTACGCTCGGTGGAGATAATGCGAGCTGGATGGGGAGAATGGCGAGAACGCACTGATGTCTCGTGGGTGTTCGGTATGCGTTCCTTATCAATTGCCCACTGAGAAATCTTTGGATCGTAGCACTTTGCCGTCCGGCGATTGTTCGACATCCCAGGATCTTACATAACATTCCTGCCGTCGTGACGTCATTGCGTGGCAGTGCTTCGGCTTCTACTGACAATAAAACCGCGCAACTAATATGTATTTGGCATATGCGCTACTCAGGCTCAAATTGACGCCGACTTAGACAACTACGCAGCTTTTTTTTTAACAATGAAAGTCTGTTTTTATAAAGTTCTTTCTTTAGTGCACGAAGGCGTAGATGGGACAACGTATATACATATGGAGGACTACACAAAGTGTTTTTTATAGGCATGGCGAAGGAAGAAGATGCTGGCACTGAAATATTTCCGGCTACTGCTTGTCATTTGAAGAAAGTAACATATCGAAATTCACATACCAACATAAAGGCAAGAAAATAAAACATGAGCAAACGTTATAAACACGACAAATACTAAAAGAGGGAAATATTACTTATAAGAAAAAAAAGGAAGCCCAGATATTTCATATCGACTACACAATTACCGTTTTATTCGTCATGCGGGGCTGCAATCTATAAATTTCAGCACTTGTTTTGGAAGTACGTACTGTAGCGCGGCATTGAATCCTGACTGCGGTATTTCGAACAGTGATGTGCTATTCGTTTGCTCATAAGTCACGTCGGAATTGGGCCGCTAACGATTTGACATATATATGTATGCTTCTCTTTTCTTTTTTCTTCTGCCATCTGAGCTCGATAGCTATAGGCATCTGTGTGAATTATGAGTATACGTTCCAGTTCGACTTTTTTATGCACATATTCATTGCTCGGCTATATTGACTTTTCGATACCCACTGCTACAGGCGTGATACTTCTGTCCTTGCTTGAGAAAATAACTTACTATGGCACGTTGTTAATAGAAACATATCTTCAGAAGAATTTCAGTTTGGCCTAGTTGGCGTTTACTGCATATCATACTGACCGCAAATAAAGACGGGGACAGCGGTTCTCTTCCGCTGTCCCCGTCTTTATTTTCGGTCAATAATATATGCAGAAACATATCTGTTCCAGTAGCTGGTGTTGTGAAACTTACATACACGAATAGAAATAGAAACTTAGTATACATTTTCAGCGGTTCTTTGTATCTTCTTGCCTTTTGTGTACCAGTCAACGCATTGTTCTTTCTTTCTGGAACAAGCCATATACCAGCTAGCCCACGTGAACAGAATCCTAAACTCATGTCCAGAAGCATTGTATCTGCAAGCTCTATGTGACATGCAAATGCATACGCCTGCTGCTCTGTACAATGTGCACAATCGAACTGAGTGAGATTTGTATGCCATACACATCTGAATATTTTTTACTTTTTTATTTATTACTATCCGTACAAATATGCGGAGTACAATCAACCTCTCTATATTGGTTTAATAGATCACGAAAAGGCACATGATTATGTAGAGGTACCAGCAGTCATGTAGGCATTGCGTATTCAAGGAGTACAGTAGGAATACGTCAATATCTTGGAAAATATCTAAAATGATTTAACAGCTACCTTGGTTCTCCACAAGTAGAAAATTACCTATCAAGAAAGGGGTCAGGCAAGGAGACACAGTCTCTGCAATGCTACTCACTGCATGAGAAATGTTCAACCTATCAGACTGTGAAGGATAAGGAGTGAGGATCAATGACGAATATCTCATCAACCTTCGGTTTGCAGATAGCATTGTCCTGTTCAGCAACACTGAATTGTAACAATCGATTGAGACTGAGGCCCTTAACGCAGAAAGTATAAGAGCAGGGTTGAAGATTAATACGCAGAAGACAAAGGTGATGTTCAATTGCCTGACAAGGCTACAAGAATTCGGGATCGCCAGTCAGCCTCTTGAGTGTGTACATGAGTAGGTCAATTACTCACAGGGGACCCTCATCATGAAAAGAAAAATTACAGACGAATAAAAAGTGTGTTAGAGTGCATACGGCAAACATTATCAAATCCTCATTGGGAGCTCACCATTATCGTTGAAACCGAAAGTGTGCAATCATTGCATTCTACTGGTGCCAACATATGGGGCAGAAACTTGGAGGAGAACAAGTTAAGGAACATGCAAAGAGCGATGGAACGAAAAATGTTTGGCGTAACATTAAGATACAGGAAGAGAGCGGTGTGAATCAGAGAGCAAACGGGGATGGCCGGTACTCTAGTTGACATCAAGACAAAGAAATGGAGCTGGGCAAGTCATGTAACTAATGCGTACGGCAGATAACAAGTGGACCATTACAGTTACAGAATGAGTGCCAAGGAAAGCGAAGCACAGTCAGTCAAGGATGGCGGAAAATTATCTAGCGTGATGAAATTAAAATTTGCAGGCGAAAGTTCGCATCAGCTAGCGCTGGACAGGGGTAACTGAAGATCGCTAAGAGAGGCTTCGTCCTGCAGTGGACATAAAAATAAGCTGATGGCGATGATGATGGTGATGATACCTTTAAGTCTACCTGTCGTCACTGTGCGTATAATTTTATCTCAGATCGCCACAGCAATGTCTCAGGATCGCATGATAGAGCTTATGTGGCATTTCCAGCTTTAAAAAGCTCTATTTAATTTCTGTGTCTTCGTTCAATGCCACTTGCACTTTTACTCGCATGCGCTGTGAATACTGAAATCAGCGATATAATTTTCTTTTCCCCGAGAGAGAAGCAAGTGCAGGAGTGGGAAGGCGCCTGGAGGCTGAGGCAGAATCGCGCGCCGGGGCACCAGGCGTCATACCATCGACATCAATCCAGCATCCGCGACCGCGTTCGCGCCCTTTCCGTTCGTGCTTAGACGCCGCGATGCTCACTGTGCATGTTCGCGGCGCCTCTTCTTTGCACGTGCAGCAACATGGAAGAAGGAAAAGAGATAGGAGAGAGCATTGCGTCACGCAGCCGGCCTTGGCAAGCAAACGCTTTGTGATGCCAGTCCCTTTGTTCAGTACATTGCTCAGTGTGGGCCCAACACGTGACCTTTTGCGTCGATATCACGGAGAAAGAATCGAGATTTGTCGAGACGTTTGGTGCCCGGTAGGTGGTTCTTTATTTTATGGGTATTTTTTGCTCGATGTGTGCTCGGCCGGCACCTGCTCAGCTACTCTGTCTATCTCTGGTCACAATGCGCCTGTATCTCTGGTCCCATTTTGTGAAGACACCCTTGGCTTCAATCGCGTTGCGCTGTGCTCCCTTCTATCTTTCTTCCTTTCTCCTTGTGTATCAACATACGTTCGGAAAAGCAACGCTACCTAGAGGAAAGTCGAGGTGGCGTTGAGCGAACCGCGGAAAGAGAAAGGAGGCGAAGCGTCGCGGAGGACGAGGGTAGGCGAGGGGCGCTGGGTTGACCTCATCTGGCAGTTGCTACGGGTTGTGCGTATGCTATGGACGTACTAGGTTCGTCTCGTGATCGACAGGCCGAGCGCCGAGAGAGAAGCATGGAGCAGCGACGCAATCAGCGGAGGCCGAGCGCGAGTCGACGGACCCGAAGTCTCCCCCAAGCGCCGGGCACGAGCTCAACAAGTCAGGCAAAAGGAACGGGCTTGACCAAAGCCACCTAGAAAAAATATATCTAGGTGGCTTTGGCTTGGCGTGCCCAGGAGACTCCCGAAGAATGTGCTAGGCAGCCTGCCACAATGCAAACAGTCTACGCGCAATGCAGAAAAATATGATCGACCCCTCTTTCATCGGAATCGGTCGAACACAAAAGGTGAAACGTGTCTTCACAGAAGATGTTGCATATTTATTGTACGTAAAGAATTAAATTGCAAGTAGCCATCAGCGGCATCCTACCGCTGTACAGAGATCCTCGAGAATTGTCACACAAGCAAAAGTTGTCGAACGACTCGCGACCGGGAAACATCCCCCGGAGACACTGCACTGCACGTGCCGGAGCACTGCGCAAATCCCCCATAAAGCATAGGCGCTCGCTAATAGTACAAGCTAAACCGAAGGAGTGCTTCGTAAATCACCTCTTGAACTCACGGTCCACTGCAGCGAAAGCCGCACAATTTGCGAGACGGCGACCATATTGCAAGTTTGCTTGGCACACGGCGTCGTGCTACCGAGTCGCTTCGGCGAAGGTACGAGCATTTTGGTCCGGTTCCGTAGTGTCTTCGGCAGCCAGTTTAGTTGCCACGCGCTCAGCTTTAGGGATACGAATATAGCAGAGTTCTCAGCGTGTGCTACGAACGCGCGCGAGAGAGAAGGAACTTTAATGAAAAGGATGGCTCAGTGGCCTCTGCATCGATGCCGACCAATGGTATGGATCATAAAGCAAACAAAGAAATACAAAAAGCAAAAGAAAAACAAGATAAAAGACGACAACAAACAAACAAAACACTTCACGTTCAAAACCCGCTCGCCAAGCTGGCCTCGTGCGAAGGCACTGTGCTTCACGCTGGCATGTCTCTCGCCGAGATTTGACCGCCGACGTCGTTGCCTTTCTGCGCTACTTAGCGCAGCGGTTCTTAGTTGTTGCCATCGCAAGCGAAGCAGTAGGCGGCGTGTAAGCACTGCTGAGGCATGTGGAAGCTGCCCTTCGTAGGCGACGAAGAGTCACTAGCCAACCGGACGCGAAAGACAAACCGTGTGCGGAAACTGCGTCGTCTAATCAGCAGAAGCCCTACACCGCCTACACCAGGCTACACCGCGTTAGAGCCTCCGCTGCGCTGAGGGTATACCGAAGCGCTAACTGTCGGCGCTTGTTAGTGTCATGCTGCAATACTTCGCTTCACCATTCCTGGATGGCGGCGCCATCTCTGCTAAGAGAGCATATTTTGCGCGCTGACGCCAACGTCACATCCGTTACAGGAAGTTACAAGAACATTTTCGCGTAAAAAGGGGAATAGCACCCATACGCTTGCGTGCAGCCCGCGTTCACGAAGTGAAACATCACTGCAATTTTTTTCTTAACCTTTCAGTGGAATGAAAACAAATGTTCGCCTAAATCTCTCTGCATTTGGAGCGACGGAAAGGGCGCAGGTGCTCTTGAACCCGTCCCGATGACACTGCGGCTGTGGTGACGAGCGAAGAAGTATGCAGTTTCAGCACAGCACTTTGATCAATGATCCTTCCTATAGATAGTTTTCATTAAAGTCACCGTGGCCGCCATCTTGGCGTACTAGCAGGTCGAGAAGCCGCGTAAACGAGAAAAGTAGCAATAGGACAACACAACAGGTGCATTTTACTTCGAGTTACACGTTTGATAACAGTGGTAATCTAGTGAGAAGCAGACACCGTCCAAAAGCAAAGCAATGCAAAGAGAGTTGATATGCTGCAATGACGTCATCATGGCCGACATGTTTGAGTACTAACGCGGTGAAAAGGCTTCATCCATGACGTAATCTGATAGCTATCGATGTAACTTTCCAATATTTATACAGCGTGTGAAACATTAGCGAACGGAGCTCACCTGAGGTAGTCCCTCTTGCAGAGTATGAGGTTGGCTTTAGTGAAGAGGGTGGAGCCGACTTCTCCGAGGCGGCAGTCGCAGCACGCGCACTTGAGGCAGTCCTCGTGCCACAGCTGGTCAAGCGCCTTGAGCAGGAACCGCTCGCGGATGGGCTTTTGGCAGCCCGCGCACTCGGGGCCCGGCATCGAGCCTGACATGGCTGGGTGGGGCCCCACGCCGGGGCCTGCGCCCTGGACCAGGTGGTTGGCGGCGCCGCCGTTGCCACCCGCTCCTCCCCCTCCCCCACCTCCAGCACCGGTGGCACCCCGTCGTGACGAACCAGTAGTCTTCATCTTCTTGGGTCCTGCAAACATACAAACACGGGCGACCACGTCATCACACTTCAGCTTTGACTCTTAACGCTCAGTGAATTCTTTCTAAGGAAGAACCTTTGACGACGGGCGTCTGCGTTTCATTTTTTTAATGTTTTGTTTAAAATAGATCTGGCTACATGCTGACTATCCAGTTCTACACACACTGCACAGAACAGAACGGCATTTCATCCTGATATACCATTATTCTTGATGTGAAATTTTCATGCTTACGAACGAATGTAATGCTTGACCAGCCACGCGAGTGCGGAGCCGTGACACTAATGTTAATGCACTTGAGAACAAACCGAATAATATGCATTCTTCACCACGTTTTATCTTGTCATGCCAGAGGTAGAAATAGATGGATGTGAAACAACGCAAAGCTTTCGCTTCATTCTTGCAACCTGTAGAGACATTAGAGCTTATCGTATATACCTTGAAATATCTGAAACTCAGTGTATCATTCAACTCTTGAATGGTGGCGTCTTGATGAGAACTGCCACGGTGACGGAATTGAAACAAGACACAAGTTCAAAGAAAGATGGCGGTTTGAAATGATTATAAGTGGTGGAACAAGAAATGTCGATAAAGCCAACGTTTTGCCAAGTCCCCTTGCGGAAAAGTTGGCTTCAGCAACTTTCCTTGTACGGCAACCGTTAACGATCGTGAGTGAAAGCACGAACCATAATGAGCAACTCGCCAAGATACCTGAAGGCTCATTACTTGATATCAGACCCCGCGTGCAGTGTCAAGCTGAGTGTCAAGGTGTGTGAGACTATTCACTACGAGCTCTTATTCGCTGCTCTCATACTAATCTAGCTCATCGATACTCTGGTCATTGAGGGTGCTTTATGGACATTACTTGGTACTGCGTCACGCCCTTTTTTGACACTCAAGACTGTATGTCGTAAATCACGTCTTGCCTCCTCTCTTCCGAGCTAACTGTTCAAAAGGTCAGAGCAGTATGCTGACTTTAACTGCATAGGCACAACTTTCGTGCTGTTTTATTTCGGAATAATTCTAGCATTCGTATATGGAGCAGGGCAGCCTCTCGGCATTTCTAGTACTCGATGACATTCAGTGGCTTTTTTAGATGATCTTAGTGACGTGTGTCCTGTCTGCTTTTGTACCTCCAATGCTGGAGCACACAAGCCGAAAACTTTGAAGATCAAGCGAGCAACGCAAAACGTTGCAAATTGCTACGGCATAGTCATAGTAACCACTTATTTCTAGTTTGTTTGGTGGTCAATTTGTGTTCCTGACCGAATCCTTCTTGTCGATTATTGAAGTTCCGCACTTAGGCGACTCTCCGTCGTTATTTAGAACCTTGTCTTGTTCATCAGGCTTGCCAGTGGACTTGTTTTACAAACCCCCTCTTCAGGTCCGTAAAAGGAGTCATTCAGTCAATCAGGTTCAGATCTGGACGACGTCGTCAGCCCTTGTTTCGTGTGTTGGTAACACTAGCCAGTGCTTCAAGCTTCTTCTTCGGCATCTCACTCTGTTCGTTTGCTACACCTTGTAATTTAGTTTAGTACAATGCTGCAGCTGACGAATGAGTGACTCGACATAATAGTGCGCGTATGTTAGTAAATTGCAGAAGTTCCCGCGCTGATTACCGCACGACTAAAGAGACCACACTGTTGGTATGCTTCTTTCCCGAGATAGTAATCTATAATACTATATACCATATTTACATACGAATAAATAAAATAAGAATCGGATCATAAACAATGCATAATCGTTGCTCTACTTGCCATACTAAACGACATCTTCGCGTAGCATACACTTTCACTGTAGCTTAGTCACACTAGATTAATCATCCGATAAGGAACGCTTATCGTCTTTGAAGTTTCACGCAAGCGGTAACAGAGCGTGTTCTCAATCGAGTGACAACACATTTGTCTGAGAAACTCCGAGATATGCTTTATCTTCAGTAGGCGACGGGGGGTGGCGATTTCAGAGCTTTTGCTTTCGGACTCAAATCTAGATATTTAGTGCGGATTTTTAGGGCTAATTGTAACATTACCGTACTCCCCACGGGCATACTTCAGCGGAGAAATGACGAGAATTTGCGGAAAGTGGGCGTGTGCACTGCAGGGAATGCAAGCAGGGTAATCAGGGCGGCGACGAGAAGACCGCGAAAGTAAGGTGGGCGGGCGCGGTGGCAACGTAGCGGAAAGAACGAACGGGAGGAGAAGGAGAAAAGTGCGATGTTATATAGGCGTGCAAAGCTGGCGCGAAGGACGGCAGGGCGCTAAACATTTTCGTCGCGCTCAGTGCACTTTTTTGGGGCTCTTCTTTCAGGAGGCACCAATCTATCACTCGTCCAAGTGTGAACAGCGCTGGGGACGAGATAGCGGAGACTACCACCGCCACCGCCAGGCGGCGTCGTCCACAAAGGCTGCGAGACTCGCGTCTCTATCTTCTTTTTATGCTGCTAGGAGGTTATGATGAAGTGAGCGGCTCATCTGACCGTGCATGCCCTGTACTACTAAGGGCAGCTACGTCGCTACCGCTTGACGACACTTTTGCGCTCGCGAGTATGTGAAATATTTTGAAAGAAGATAAATAGAGCATTACGTGAAAGACACGAAAGGGAAGATGAGGCGGACGAGGTTCATAGCGGCTTAAAAGCATCCGTTGCGCTTTCGCTTGCCATTCGCCGCTTAGGCGCGCCGGATAGGGTGATACAGCAAGGAGCTGGCGAACTGCGCTCCCTGCGTGTATCGGTTGCGCCGTTAGACTTCTTCCCTTATCGCGGTTACAGCGACACGCTGGGGGAAAGAGGAGAGGTTGTTGAAGAGGGCGACGCTCGGTAGGTTCATTAAATTTCAACGAGGGGACGAAGCCACGCTGCGGTGAGGGAGAGCGAGGGGCGGTGGCTATGACCGCTGCGTTCCAGCTTGAGAAAGGGAAGAAAAAAAAGGAAAGGAGGACGGGGACACCGAAGCCGAGCGGCGATTCTCCGGAAATGAAGACCAAGAGCGGAGCTCGCCGGCACGATAAGACAGCCGCCGCGGCCGGACCAAGAGCAATCATGAATAAACCGCAGATAGCGTGTGCGCGGGTAGCACCATTATGGTGGCGCGCGAGCGGCAAGAAGGTTTTCGGCCTTGTAAAGACCCGGGTTGGGGGACCACACCGAGCCGCGCGACAGGGGGGGAAGGGCTCGTAATGATGCTGCCGAGACTCAATAGTCGGGTGCCGCGCGGGAAGAGCGACGCAGGGTTCCGTCTCTACTTTTCTGTCTCTTGACGTTTTTTGGTGCATTTCGATGCTTCTGTATCATCACTCTGTTGGAGCCGGAAGAGAGTGACCGACGGGCGGTTTCCGTGCGTCGCACGCTATCGTTCTGATAAGGACTGGTGGTCAGTGCCGCGCGTCGTCACCTGTCTTCGCTGTGGCATGCCGGACGAAAGTCCAGATACACGCCGGACAGTTCCCTTTATGTTCCCACTGATTATGGGTCCTTGTACCCATCTATATATATATATATATATATATATATATATATATATATATATATATCGAGAGAGAGAGAGAGAGAGAGAGAGAACGAAGAAAGTGTGCCTGTCCACGATAACTGTATCGCCACCAGGGGCTTCTGGCCTCCGCCAGGCGCACAGCGAGAACCAAGCTGCTTCAGTTAAACTCATGAATTCAGGAGTGCCGCCTCTTGATTCGCCGAGTGGACGGAAGAAGAATAAGAAAAACGACGCCTGCGATATTCACCGTGGTACTTCTGGGCAAGCAGCCATGGTTATAAACGACTGTTGCCGCTTTTGGAGCTGCGATGGTGTGACAGCGGAGATAAGCTAATGATGTAACAGCTGGCACGAGGCGTGGAAGTTGGCGCGCCGAGAGCCTCACTTCGTTCGCGTTGAGCGCGGTTACTTCAGTGCATGTGTACGGGATGGGGCTTTATCGAGGAACTTTATAGTAATTGTTTTACATGTTAGCTAACATCACTGACGGTGCGCTGCATCTTAGAAAAAAGAAAATACTTTGCCTTAGTTATACGACAGACCTCGGTAATTTCGTAACATTAGAATAAAAAAAAAAGGATTATGCTGCTTACTTTAACTATATAAGGTTGCCATGTAGTCAAGGTTAAAATTTTTCTTAATCGTCTACCTTACGACGAAACAGTTTGTGTGAAAAACGTGTCACACACTTGTTTCATCTTGTTCTTCTGTGTATGTCATCTTTGTTTTTTGCTCACCCTGCTTGGACTTCTTGTCCGCAGTATTGTATAAATAAATAAATAAATAAATAAATAAATAAATAAATAAATAAGCAATTTTGTAATTTGGCATCATAACGGTTTATGCGGAAATCCGGTCCATTCCTTAGGCAAATAGTTAAATTACTCCAGTTGTCGATAACTCGCCACATAGCATCAAAATAACGGCAACTCACGGTTCCTCCCGTCTGTTCGTCAGAAATTGTTCCTGTTCTAATGGGTTTAAGGGTATGCAAGATATGTTATTTACAGATTATAAGCACTTGTCATTCGGTACACGATTTTCAATGTTCCACTTTTCCTAGATCATGCTGGCGCAGTAAAGTTTCGCGTATCTGACAGCACCTTTGGCTTACGTTGTCATCTAGTGATTTCCCGGATAAAAAGAAAACATATACAGAAGCCACATGAGATCTAACCGTATATGCAATGACCGGCAAGCGTAAATTTAGGTGTTGATTGAGTTAATCCTAAAGCATCAGATTTGTTGCTGTTCTCACTCCGCAGGGTAGAGAAAGTTTCATTTTGGCACTTTCCCCTGACAGCCTAACACAGTGCTACAAAAGGAGGTCGCAGGGATTCTGCATAGAATTTTCGATTAATTTACTGTAGCGCCATATACCGGTTGGCTAGGCTCCTTATTAGCTCAGATTTTCACTGCTTACTTCATCTTTCTCGTTAGATCAGCTTGCAGGGACACGGCCCTAAATATTCGGTGGCGTCCGGTTTGATGCCCGCAGCTGGACGAATTTATTTTCAACAGCGAATCTTCTTTTCCGGTGAACTCGCATTGATAACCTCTGTAGCTTCTTGCTATTTTCATGTGGATGCCCAAATTATTCTTGCATTATATATTCGGCACATCAGCAACCGGTAGTTGCAGACGACAGTGCCCTGGTGAACAACGCTGGATATGTCTTACAAAGAATAACTGAGGAGGATGAATGGATGAGTGAATGAATGATCACCTCAGACGGAAAAGTTAGAAAATTGATATGCACTCTATTATGGTAATATTGAATGGCATGGCTAGAAAAACAAACGCGTGAAAACAACACATACGCAGAAATAAACACCACGTTGCTCTATACTCCCAACAAATTTATTTGGAAAAACGGCGCTGCATCTATGTACACTGACGTAGTAGTTCTGCGGAAACCCGCAAGGTAGAGAGAAGTAATGAATAAAGGGAAAATGAGACATCCACCCGGTCGTAGCAATTGCTACAAAGGAAACCCATACGGGTTCCTCGAAAGAAAAGCCTCATAGTTGAAGAAAAATTCGTCCTGGTCCGGGACTCGAACCCGGGACCACCGCCTTTCCGGCGCAGCCGCTCTACTATCCGAGCGAAACAGGCGGCTAGCAGAAGGCAGGGCGAAGTCGAATTTGTCGACAACACGAAGCAAAGAGGAACCCGTATGGGTTTCCTTTGTAGCAATTGCTACGACCGGGTGGATGTCTGATTTTCCCTTTATTCATCTATATACACTCTATAGCATTAGTGTTGAAGCCATAACCCATGCGCATGAGGTCTAACAACAAAAATTAAAAATACAAATTTTTACAAATAAACTTGTTCTATGTAGAGCGCCGTGATGCTCATCTCTGTGTATGTCTTTGTTCTTATCGCGCTCTTTATTTTATCAGTGCACTACCAACAAACCAAGGCATCCACTTTTGTTTAACTTTCGTTTAAAAACTTACTTCGGGGTTTGTAGTCAACCAGTAGAAGTTTGCAATGATATATTTATTTCAGCCTGTAGTCAGGTGTGATCAGAATCAATAGGAAATTTCCGAACGAATAAAAATGACTCAGAGCGCATACGACAAGCACGTAGAAGTCATTAGCTGCGTATAATTGCCATGCTTGAGAAGAAAAGCGTACAGTCATTGCATCGCGCCTTAAGTCAACTACGAGTATATACGGGCGGAAATTTGGAGGCTAAGAAAGAAACTCCAAAAGGAAGCTACGGAAAGTACCAGAAGTGAATCGAGAGAATGATAGGTGGCGTCATGAAAAAGAGCTAACGGGGGTAGCTTATATTTGAGATAAAGACAAGGAAAAGTTGGGCAGGCAGTGTAATGGTCAAAATAGATAACTGGAGGTATAATCGATAAGCAAAAGAGGTGCCAAGACACACAGTCGAGGATGGACACAGCATGGAGACAGATGCCACAGTACATGAGTAATTGCAGATAGTTACCGAGAGTCCATAAAACTTCGGTTGGGGTTGTTGATGCATGGTATTTTGAAGGCGAAAAATTCAGCGGAAGACCAAGGACAACCCACACGAGACGCTTGTCTCGTCTCTTCTTTGTGGGTTGTCCTGGGTTTTGCGCTAAATTTTTCACTTTCAAAATAGCTACCGAGAGGCTTCCCTTCATCCTAAGGAGTACATAAAGTATGATGATGATGAAGAGCAAACTGGAATTTTTCTCCAGTGTACACACACTATATGCGGGCCTACCGCAGAGGGTTCTAACAAACGAAGCCGCTTTTACGGGGCAACTTATGAGAGACAAAAGAAAAAAGTGCACTGAGGAAATAAACATGACGCATACGTATGGTACAAGCAAAGAGCCAACGCGCGCGCGTTCGTTTCATTTGTCGCGGCGGGCTACTGGGCCGACCATGGGGCGTTTATCGAGGACCACGTGACTTGCAACGACGGTCGTCAAGCGCGCAACAATCTACGCTGCCGAACAGATTGCCGCTGCGCGCCGCCACTTGTGCGAGAGCAGCCGTCCGTAAAAACGGACGCTGACGCCTCGCGCCACCGCTCCACGGCAGCGCCGTAACAGCGGGCCGCGCTCTCTCTGTTATGACGGGGCTCACATGGCGGGATCGCTGCTAAAGACCACAAGAAGGAAAAAGCACGCAAGAACGCAAATGAAAACAATAATCCGAGTACGAAACAGCGTCCTCACTTTCAGTTTACGGTCTGAAGTCATCTCCGAGCCGCCAAATACGAGGCGACCTTTTATGTAACCGTCCGAAGAGGAAGGCCAGACGGAACCGCTTAGTGTCTGCTGTAGTCGTTCTCTTGTAACGGTGCGCCCGATACCTGACGTCAGCGACAATGCTGAGACGGCTCTCTTACGCATAGCGCACTTTGCCAAGTGCGAAAATAAGCGTTCCCTTTTGAGCTTCGTAGTGGGCGCGACACAGTTAAAAAGAAAACAGTAGAGGGATAATGGCTGGTTGTGCGTGTGTGCGTACGTGCTGGGAAGGGTGGGGGGAGGGGAGGCAGTAACAGTCAGCAATAGTATGGTATGGTATGAATAACTTTATTTAGGTCCTGACAGATCAGTCTGGGACTGATGCAATAGTGCCCTATGTTTTTTTCTGGGTCGGCGTCAGCCGACCCATTGACCCAACTCCGCTCTATTTAGATTCTTTTCGATGAGGAAAACAAGCCACGAAGACGAGAAGCTATCGGCAGAAATTGGCGTAAAGGAAGGAGAGGAGACGCACAGAGGAGCGTCGGAGGTTAAAAAAGGGAAACAGTAAGAGAAAAAAAAAAAAGCAAGGCGAAGCGGCTTGGGGGTGAGGGGGTTGCGACAGCTCGTGCACGCAACTGAACGAGATTCCCCGTACAGCGAAACAGCAAGCGCAAAACGCGCGCTCTAGCCGACGGTCTACGCAATTTCAGAAAAGCTACTTAAGATGATTGCGCCTCGTCGCACCCTCAAGTATGGAGAGACTGCGAGCACGGACCTCCGTGGAGAGGGTGGCGAGAAGACCAGGGGGATGCAGACGCTGGGAGGAGAAGGCGTACGGGCAGCGCGAGATATGAAAGGCCTTGTTACACACGGGCGTGAGCTTGCGTGAGAAATATCTCTCACTCCTTTTATTTTCCTTTCTCCCTCTCTCGATTTTACAATTTCTGCCAGTCGTAGGCGTTTCTCCGCGTCTCCCAGGAGCCGCGCTAGACACTGCTTTTTTTTCCCTCTCACACTATCGAGCTGACGGAGGCAACGCTCTCTCTCTCTCTCTCTCTCTCTGCACTGTTGGCAAAAACTTTAGCGATTGATTTGGAGTGGCCTCACACCCTCCTCTCTTCTTTCTCGCTTATTGTTTAGCACCTTTCGCTCTGGCGGAATCCTAGCGTCTTGTCCTTTCTTGCTATTAACACAGGCTGCAATTTTCATTTTATACTGTTCATCTGGCTGTGCCTTTCTTTCTTTTCTTTTCTCTTCTTCTATTTTGTTTCTGCAATCACCGGTGTTGGTGCCAATAGTCAGAATTTGGTAAACAATAGTCTGTAACAGACTTGATTCTGCTGAAAATATGTGGGAAGGCCAATAAATAGAGATGCGAGCTTTCGGAATGAGAGAGAAGGAGAGAGAAAGAAGGTGGAAATCAATCGACAAAAAAAAAAGTAAGTATGCGAATGCAGCCATGCGCACATTAATACCGGGAAAAGAATGGCGCGTAACCCTCTGACGACTGCTCTTCCTCTACGCAAGGTTGTTATGTAGGAAAGAAAGGAAAGTGGCGTGGAGGGTACTCGCCGGCAACAGCCCAGCGCTGGCGAAGGGTGGCACGGCAGGCGCGTGGCGGCCGTTTTTAAGCTCACTCTTGGAAATTAACGGCGACTCTGCGCGTGTCGTATATGCCGGCGCCGGTACGGAGCAGGCGGCCTCCCATCGCCGCCACCACCACCCAGCCTTCTTGGCAAATGAGAATCGAAGACTAGACTGGCGCTGTCGTAAAGGAATCGCATCGCGTGCGAGCCCGGCTGTTGTTTGTGCGTGTTTGCGTTAGCATCATTAGCCACGCCCGCGGCTCGACTTTGCGCTCCCTTGAACGAGCCAGTCGATGGGTGGACAAGATAGGAGCTGCGCTTGTGGACTGTGGCGAGCTGGCCGAGAGAGTGGTGGAGGTAAATGGGGCGTCGCGAGCAGCTCGAAGGAAACTACGGGAGCGCAGTGGGTCATTTGCGAAATTGAGGGGGTTTGCTTAGTATAAAAATCTCGCAGCCGGTCTGCTCGGACCAAAGTAGCGGCTGCAAACACGTGTTGCTTGCGTTACGCCCACTTTCTGGAAGTCGTTCGCTTGCTTGTGAAAGGAGGCGGGCCTGCAATCGCTCGGCTCGGGCGTGGTAGCTTAAAGGGAAAAGTTTTTTAAAAAAAGAAACATGTCTAAAAAAACTGAACGACATTCTTTTGCCATTTATCTGCTGTTGGTAAGCATTCTTTTTGTTTATGTGGCATAATGTGCTAATGAAATTAGATCGAACCATGGAGGCTCGTTCGATGAAGATACTGCAAGAGTGACATACGAAATGCGTTCTCCATTAGTAATCCCGCACGGTCATCAAGTTGCTCTGTTATTATCGTACTCCTGCTTTTCTTTAACATCTGATGAGTCGGCTTATTCTACTCTGATTGCTTTGTTGGCAATTAATTTTCTGTAGAAAGCACTTCCAAGAACAGTGCTAGCCTAAAACACTGAATACGAACTCACATTAACAAAAAATCATTCTGAGGTATTACGTTCCAAGATAAGTGCGTGGTAGTGGGGGCTGCGAATCAATGGTGACAACCTGGGGTTCTTTAACGCGCAGCTAACGTGAGGCATACGCGTGCTTTTCATTTCGCCTCCATCGAAATGCGGCCGCTGCGGCCGCGATTTGATCCTGCCACCTCGGGCTTAGTAGCACAAGACGATCTCATGCACATGAGCACTATTATACTCTAAAAATGTACAAATATCCATATCTGATGCGAAAATGTGTGCCTGGAATAATTACTTAACTTGCGCTGATGTAACTGGGGACAGTCATACCTACCTTTGTGACTATGATGGAATACTTTATGATGACGGAAATCCAACCAACTTCTCCTTTCTGTGTCAAAGGGGAACGCTTCGTCCACGTCATGTCATCATCACCTCCGTTTTTGTCAGTGATCCCGCAGGTAAACTTCTGGCTTTTACGAACTGTATTTCCGCCATCGGGACTTCTACTTTGCGCACCGTGCGTTTTGCATGTCAAATTAACTTCTCTCAACACATTGGCATGTGTTTGAATGATCAGCCCACGATGACGTGCACGCAGCCCAAACAATCGCGAGCTGCTGTTGTGATCAAGAACCAACACTGTCAAGCAGCATGCGGCTTGATCAATGATGAAAAGTTCTCATGTTGCTTTGTTATGGAGTGACCGGTAACGAACGGCGTTTGGCAAACATTCTTTATTGGGAGACCGTCGACATCGACAGACACTAACTACTTATTCAACGCTTTGCTCTAAAGCAGGCTTCGTCTAAAGAGGCCTGGCTGAAGCCACGTTCACTGCTTGCTTTACGCACTTATTTCAGAAAGCATTGCAAAAATGAGCCTCTACGACATCGTGGACGCTGACTGCGGCTTAATCAAGCTTCTCGTCAACGACATCGTTTCTTCCTTAACCAATCCATACTACCGTCGCCCAACGCAGATAGTGCCTTCTCGCAACTTTTGTTTGCTTCGTCTTTTGAACTGCGATGAAGTAGCACTTTCCGGACAAGGCATTTCCACCGTTTTGCGCATACCGCCTTCCTTTCCCCGTCAGGCGTCAACAGGCGCGCGAGATGCTTTGTCCAGAGCAGCCCACGCTCCCACCAAAAACACGCGCAGCGCGCGAGCGACGCGAGGCACCCCGGCTCCGTTTCCGACGTTTCGGCCGGAAGTTTCCGCGACGGATACGGCACAACGCGTCCGTCCATTGGCTTCTTGCTGGTCAGAAGTTGCCAGCCCGCGCTCCCATTCAGTGCCGCTCTCCGATGTGCAACCCTCAACAATGTGCCATCGTTGCTCCTTCCCCCCGACTTTCTGTGCAAACACGCACACACGCATGCACACACGCGCGCGCGCGCACACAAAGTCTCTGTACCGCTTATAGCCACTGCGCGCAAACTAAAGGGATGCCGAAAGCGGCGTCGACCAGCAAACATAAGCAAACTGCGGTCTTGCGCGCGTGGTGTGGGTTCGCGTTGCGTCCTGAAATCGGCGCGGACGCAACCGAGATAGCCGCGCGCAGTGCCTGCGCGCCGAGCGGAGTTGCCGGGACGTTGGCGCATCCCGGCGCTATGGACCCGCGAGCGAGCTGTTACGGGCCACGCCTTGGCGAGCGTAGCGCGGCTTCCCTTCGCTGACAATTGGCGGAAGTGAGCGAAAGGCCGTCGCGGCGCAGCGTCGGGAACCAGCGTCGCGTTCGCCGGCTGCGTCATGCAAGACCGGAAGCGGCGGGGGACGTTGGTTTCCCGTCTTCCTCAGTGCCGTTACGGGGGAAACCTCCCCGCTTCCCTATAGCTCGTGCATGGTCCGCGTCGCTACCAGCACTGATAAGAAAATCACTGTGGCGCGACGAAAACGAACCGCCCGGAAAGCGAGAAGGAAAATTGCACGTGACCGTATGCAGCGTGTAGCGCCGCAAGAAGCAGCAAGGGTTGCGTTACTATGAAGTGCTCTGACTTCGCGCCGTGTATAGTATAGGTATCGCTGTTGTGCTTGCTTTGTGCGAGTGCGAAGAGAAATTCTTCTATCAGGTTCGGCCACAATGTCGCGTCAGTGTTTGTTCCCAGTTTAATCTGAAACGCGTCTCACAGCACGGGGCGAGTTGCAATTTCAGAAGTGCGCAACAGGTAGAATGTTTTTTTTTTCAAAAGTTTGGATGGTACATACTCACCGGAAAAGCAAGCGCTATTTTTCCTTTGCCTACGCTGAATGTCAATCAGCGAACGAACGAAGCTATCCGCACCTGTTTTCTGCCATCTTCCGGTGGCAAATATTTGTCTGTTTGAAATTTTGTTTTAACATCCTTGAACTTCGGCATCGTTAAAAACATGGAGCATCACATTTTTATAACAGTATTTGACATCAACTAAATACATTGGTCTAGAATTATGCTCGAAGGAGGTTTCATTAAACGTATTCCAGAAAAAAAAAACTATTCTCGAAGCATCTATCTAACTGACTATAAAACTACATCTTAGTCTGGATGTCTGTACCACGCTATTGTAAGTAGCAAATGTAGCATCTCGTGTTTTACAGAATTCATAAACCGAAGAATGCGGAAGCAACACGAAATGTTGAAATATGTTTCATGCATACGAACTTGTCTCGGATAATTCAGACACTAGAAAGCCAAAGGCACGGCTAAGTGTGATGAGTCCACTATGAACAGCTGCAGGTGCGCACACACTGTCAAAGAGCCGCCAGGCGACGTTTACTGCAGCATGTTTTCAAGAATATTTGAGCACAAAGCATGGAACTCAGTGACTGCAGGAGTGCGTACTTACGCGAATGGTTTAGCTCTGGGTAATATTCGCTTGGATCTACGTCTTTGAATTGGAAAGTCCAATTAATATTGTGCAGGTTAATGATACAGAGATAGGTTATACGAATATATTTTAGATGAGCACACGAATTAATCCCCAGAATTGGGGATTAATTCCGAGGACGAGCCTGACATAGCTCGTTGCCATGGCCACACTGCGCACAGGGACTCCGGAAACTTGCTGCTCCCGGCACGATTTGCTGCAACTCAGCCGGGTAACGCTCAAACGTCTAAAGACAGAACCAGCTATTCCGCCCGTTGTGAGCAACTAGCTTATGAAGGACCAGTATGTTTAATTTAAAGCGAATAACTTTCTTTGACACTTTTCAAAAAAAAAAAATGAGGTTTTACGTGCCAAAACTATGATTTTATTATGAGGCACGCCATTGTGGAGGGTTCTGGAATAATTTAAAACACCTGGGGTTCTTTAGCGTGCACCCAAATCTGTGTACACGGATGTTTTCGCATTTACTCCCCATGGAAATTCGGCTATTGTGGCCGCGATTCAATCCCGCGACCTTTTGATTAGCAGCGCAACACCATAGCCACTAAGCAACCGCGGCGCGTTTTTGATACTTTTCTCTGTTTTCGTGGTCGGTGACCGCACTTTCTCTGCCGATAGAATGAGGAGAGGGCTGCCATGGAGGCGGAGCCAGTGGACATCAAATATGCTTTCGTGGGAGGGGGAAATGCGCTTTCGTATCCGGACTTCGCTGGTTGGTCGGGCAGGCGTTCGCGTCACGACAGAGGTTGGTGAAACTTGCGGTTAGGCAAAACGTCGGCCTGCGGCATGTTGGTGCAATGACTGTGACAGAAAAGGAACACGAGTTGTAAGAGCTACACGATGCTCAGAATGAGAAGAAACATTGCGCCAGCGCCTTTCACAGATATTTGAGGGGATTCAGAAAGATAATCGCTTGCTTTGAAAGTAATCATTCATAGTTTCTGCGCTACTTTTCTTTTCTCTTTGCGTTCGGGTAACCAGTAAATCTGGGCTACCAGGTACAATTATTATAAAATGCGCGACTTTATCTTAGCGACCATGAAATATGCCACCGCAGGCCGAGCATTTGACGTCACCTCTTGTTCAATCAACCAGTGCCCACTGGATAAAGTTCGCGTGACCGACAGGTCAGCACGAAAATAAAAATTAAGTGCGCTACAGCTTCAACACAGCTACAAAAGTTTTCTTTAAAAATCTTCAGACCCCTATTCAATATTGTCTAATAACACAGACTTCCAACTTTAAGCTATCCGGCAAGCATAGCAGGCACAGCGTTGAGACACTTCTGAACTTTTACAGTGACAACGCTCGTTTTACTATAGCACATTATAACGGTACCTTATCCATGTTTCTTCGCCCATGTCGCATGCATCGTCATCATCTTCATCACCATGATCGTCCTCATTTTCACCAACATCATGTATCCTTGGCAGTACAAGTTGTTGGAAAAAAAGTGTATTTTTCTGCTCGGCGTTAAATTCCTGACAACTCCGCCTTCATGAGCCGTCGTGCAAGTGGAGTAGTCATCATTTACGCGCCGTTATCCTGTCGTAATTGTCATTGTTTTATCATCATAGTCAGTGGGGGGAAGACGACGACGACGAACGTGCCAGTAAGCGTCGAAGACCGACTCCCGCTTCTGAAAATGATTTCGGTGATTTAGTTTGAGCCCAGTGCGACTATTTTAGTGCCAACGGACTCTTTAGGTTGTGGCGATCCCGTAGACACCCGACTCTTGAAGGTGGGTGGCCTTGTTGCGATTTTATCGGCCTTTTCCGTCCAGACCACGCCGCTGCGACGCTAACCCTAGCCGCGCTTGTGTTAGCGCGGCGAAGTGCTGCTGCGGCGCCAGATTTTCTCGTCAGTGTCTGCAGTGATGGAATGTGAAGTGGAAGGGGAGCTTCTGACTCCCGAGGAATTTTCCAAGGACCCCGGATGGCAAACAGTTGCTGCCAGGCGCTCCGGAGCCAAATCGGCGCCCGTCGAGCGAGTTGGTGCCATTTCTGCCGGCGCTAAGCCAAATGACAACGCGACCGCAACGGGTCGCCGAGACCGCAGCAGCGCTAAAGCCAAAATTATTCGGGGTGGAAGGATGCCTCCGCTGCCCAAAGAAGACGCGAAGATCATCGTCAGGCCGAAGGGAGGTCTGAACATCAGCAAGGTGGGGCCGACAGTTGTGGCCGAGGCCATATGGAACGCAGTCGGTTTCGACCAGGCGAAGCGGGACTCGGACACGATGTGCCCGAATTTCCAACAAAATATCATGGTCATCAGCACCCCCAGCAGAGAGAATGCGACCCTCTACGTCAGGGTCGAGTGCATCGCTGTTGGCGGCCAGCAGCACGAGGTGAACGCGTACGAGGCAGCGCCCAACTCTACGTGCAAAGGCGTCATCCGCGGCATCGCACCGAGTGAAGGCCCGGAGGAGCTCGATCGCAAGATTGTCAACTCAAAGAACCCGCTGGCCTTGGGAGCCAAACGAATCAAGAGCACGGGCACCGTGGTTGTGGTCTTCGACGGCTACAAGGTGCCAAACTACGTGTCGTACGGCGGCACACTTGTCAGGTGTGCATTATATAGGAAGCAAGTGGAGGTGTGCTACGCCTGTGGCCGCCTCGGGCATCGAGCGGACGTCTGCCCCTCGCCGGACGAAACTATGTGCAGGGGATGCGGCATCGCCAACCCGGACGAACAACACAAGTGCGACCCCAAATGCAGGCTGTGCGGAGGCCGACACTTCACCGCTGCCAAGGAGTGCAAGCAGAGGTACCAGACGCCGTACCTCGTCAGACGCAGGCGCGGGGACCGATCCCGAGCCAATAGAAGCAAGTCTCCGGCCCTCGCCATGGGCGAGCGACAACTCCCGGCCGCCGCCGGTCGCTCCGCGGCTCGCGGGTGCTCTAGATCCAGGAGCCCCTCTCCACCTTCCGGACGCCGTTCCAGGTCCAGGGGCAGATCCCGGTCCAGGGGCAGATCTATGTCCAGGGGCAGATCCGGAAGCCACTCCAGGAGCCGCTCTGTCTCAAGGGCCCGGTATGGGTCCAGTGCCGGCCAGCAGAGGAAGAGAAAGTCGACGCTATCGTGGGCAGATATGGTTGCTGGCGGCGCCCATGCGAGATCCACCCGGGGCCCACGCGACCCGCTTCCAGAGCAATCCAGGGAGGCAGAGGTAGCGCGCCTTATGAAGGAAAACGCGGACTTAAAAGAAATGATCAGAAAGATGGCTAACGAAATGATAGAGATTAAGAAATTAGTAATCAGTCAGAGTGTTACATCCAACGCGTCGGCGCCGACCGCCACAGAAGCACCAGTTCCGGCCTGCGACTCGGCCGGCGCCGCCAAGCGTAGGGCAGTTTCCAGTAAGGACGATTCAGATTCGCAAACTTATGAGATCAAAGGCATGCTGGCCACGCTCACTAAGAGCGTGCAGCAGTTACAACAAGGCTTAGCACAGGTGCAAGTCGCCCTAGGAGACCCGAGGAGAGGCCTAGGCGCGCTGGCCGATCGCATGGACGCCCTCGAGCGTCTGGTGATTCCGAATAATACGTCCGTAACTCCTATGCAGGTTGTTGTTCCGAACGCGTCGGGGACTCAAATCAGGGCTACGAGCACATCGGCACGTCAGAGTGGGGGGAACTTCTTGCGTGCACCTGTGCTTACAGCGGGTACCCCGGACAATTTATCTAATCATGGATAGTGCCAAAGAGGAGTTCAAAATTTGGCAGTGGAACTGCAGGGGGTACTCCAATAAGAGGGCTCCTTTGCAGCAATATTTAAGGTCGCTACGTAACAAACCACAAGTAATAGCATTACAGGAAACCCTCGTCTCTGCCGCATCCCTCTCTGGTTATCGTGCCGTCTCCGTGCAGGCCGAAGGTCGGGGAGTGTGCACGTTAGTTGACAGGAGGCTTACACACTTGTCTCACGACCTGAAGCTGGCGAGTTGCAAGGTCGAATACGTCATGGCGGAGGTTCTGCTCAATACGAGACAACGCAACCAGCGGAGAAACAGCGTGTTCATACTCAACATCTACAGCAATCCTAGGGACTCGCAACAGCAGTTCAAAACGATACTCAAGAAGTCCGTCGACCTGGCCGGCACCCATCCCTTGGTCGTCGTCGGAGATTTCAACGCACCGTACGGCGTGTGGGGGTACGTCTACGACACGAGCAAGGGTCGGGGTCTGTGGCAGAACGCCAACGAAATGGACCTCACGCTCATCACGGACAAGGCGTTCCCCACCCGAATCGGCAACTCGGTTAGCCGGGACACCACCCCCGATATGGCGTTCGTGAAGAACGTCGAGGGAGCCGAGTGAAGCAACACCGCAATAAATTTTGGTAGCGACCATTATGTGCTCGAGACCCGCTTCGAAGTCACCCGAAGTAAATCCAGACAATTCACTGTCACGGACTGGGACCTTTTTCGCAAGCTCCGCGGCAACGACAGCGCACCCGTCCCAAAAGACCTGGAAGATTGGTGCGAGCGAATCAAGAGTGACGCCGAGTCATCCACTAAGAAGATCGTCAGCGACCTGGAGGTAGAAAAGATGGACAGTAGGCTGGCCCATCTGATCGAGGCCAAGCAGGCGCTGCTTCTGAGATGGAAAGGACAAAGGTTGAACCGAAGATTGAGGAAAAAGATCTCCGAGCTTAACAAGGCCATCGAAGATCACTGTCGGACCCTCGGCAAGCAGCAATGGGACGAGGTCTGTGACTCGATCGACGGGCAGATGCGTAACGGCAAGTCCTGGGGATTGCTTAAACATCTCCTCGACGAGGGCAGCACCAGATCCAGTCAGAGACACACGCTCGCCAGAGCCCTTCACGAAGCTACCATATCCTGTTCCGGGGACGAGCTGGTTGCCAAGCTCATGGAGAAATACCTTCCCATAAAGCATGGCGACGAGGAAGACCGGTTTCCCGACTACATCGGACCAGCCCGTCCGGAATTGGACGAAGACTTCACCGTGGGGGAAATTAGGCAAGCCATTTTCGCGCTCAAGGGGAAGTGTGCGCAGGTGCCGACAGAATCACCAACAAGATGCTGCGGAACCTTGACGACGGTTCGATCGCATACCTCACCGAGAAGATCAATGAGACGTGGAAAAACGGCAGCGTCCCAGAGCAATGGAAGAGCGCCAACGTCGTCCTGATCCCCAAACCCGGCAAGGCTCCGAACGTGGACAACCTCCGACCAATCTCTCTCACCTCCTGCGTTGGGAAAGTGGCGGAGCACGTCGTCCTCAACAGACTAAACAGATATCTCGAAGAGAACAACATCTATACTCACAACATGATTGGCTTTCGTGCCGGCCTCTCGTCGCAGGACGCCAAGAAGATGATCAAACATCACATCATCGATGGCAGTACCAGAGACACCAGGGCCCTGCTCGGACTCGACCTGGAGAAAGCGTTTGACAACGTTCTCCACGAATACATTCTGGCCTCCGTGGCAGACCTCAAGCTGGGCCCCAGACTATATAACTACGTCCGTTCGTTCCTGACGGGGAGGAAAGCGAGGCTGCGGATCGGCGACTTCGTCTCCGACGAGGTGCTCCTGGGCGCACGGGGCACGCCGCAAGGCTCGGTCATTTCGCCTGCTCTCTTCAATATCTGCATGATCGGTCTCTCGAGGAATCTGGCCCAAGTTGAAGGAATCAAACACACCATCTACGCAGACGACATCACCATCTGGTGCACCGGCGGTAGCGAAGGGCGAGTGGAAAGCGCCATGCAAGAGGCGGTAGACGTCACGGAGCAGTACCTGCTACCCACCGGACTCAGATGTTCCCCGACCAAATCTGAGCTTCTCCTTTATAGAAAAGAAAAAGGCCGCAGACCCAAGGGCTGGAAACCGGTCTCGGAAAGTGACATTCACCTGTTCACTCGGAGCGGTGACCCGATACCCAGGGTCGACACCATCAGAGTCCTGGGTATGTTCATAGAATCACGCGGCGGCAACGGCACTGCGCTACGCAAGATAATTGCGAAAACCGACAATGCTTTTCGCCTCGTCCGAAGGGTCACGAACAGACATCGTGGCCTCAAGGAGGACAACCTGCTTCGGCTCATCAACGCCTTTGTGCTGTGTCACTTCACCTACACGGTGGCCATGCACAACTGGCTCAGAGCCGAGCGGGAAAAGCTTAATGCCCTCATTAGAAAATTCTTCAAGAGAGCCCTCGGGCTGCCCGTCAGAACGCATACAGAGGACCTCCTTCGGCTCGGCATACACAACACCATGGAGGAGATGGCCGAGGCTCAGGAACGGGCCCAGCTAACTCGGCTGTCCACCACGCCAGCCGGCAGGCGTATCCTCGAGGAGATCGGACACGCACCAACCAAGAACTTGGCTGAAGACACCCAAATCCCCAGAGAAATAGGGGAGAAGATCGTGGTTGCCCCTTTGCCCCGCAACGTTCATCCCGTTCACAACGCAGGTCGTCGCAAGGCAAGAGCATTTAATATACTAAGGCAAATAAACAAAGACAATATCGCAGCAAGCTTCGTGGACGCAGCTGCATACCGAGACGGCAAGGCTTTTGCGGTTTCCGTCATTGACACGCTGGGCAAAGTCATCAACTGTGCTTCCGTCCGGACGACGAACCCAGAGGTGGCCGAGCAAGTGGCCATTGCACTCGCCATGCAAGACGGTCGGAGAGACAGGGTGTATAGCGATTCGAAAGCCGCCATCAGGGCATTCCAGAAAGGCCGGGTAGCCCGGCAGGTAGTTCAAATTCTGAAAGGCGCCAAACAGGGCAACACCTCCATGCACTCGATCCTTTGGTTCCCTGCACACGTCGGGGCGATTGAGGGGGTTCCTCTGAACCTCAACGAGTCTGCCCACGAGGCTGCGCGTGGCTTTACCGACCGCGCTGCCCTCGGATCGGGCGACTCTCTCCCCGGACACAGAGACGCTCCTCTCACACACAACGAAATCACGAAATTCTTTTACTTAGAGAGAAGGGTTTTCCCCCCGCCTCACTCCAAGCTAAGCAGGCCGCAGGCGGTCACACTAAGACTTCTGCAAACGAACTCGTACCCAAATCCGGCGTCCCTTAATAGCATATATCCAGAGATTTATCCAAATTGTTCTTGCGTGGCCTGTGGTGAGGTAGCTACGTTGCCTCATATGCTCTGGGAGTGCGGGTCGCTGGGCCCGAAGTTCACCAAGGAAGAGTGGGACGCGCTCCTGCGAAGTCCTGTCTTTGAGGATCAAATCCTGGCCGTCCAGCGCGCCCGCGATCGGGCCGGCAGACTAGATCTGTCAGTCCCGTCGTGGGATTAGCCGGGTGCGCGTTTTATCGCGCTTTGCTGGACCGAATAAAAGTTTATTCACTCACTCACTCATAGTCAGTGCCGGCATCGCAATCGTGCAGTTTTCTTCGGAAGGGCTGTCGATGTTCTGAACAGGACTTGAGGCCCTCCTGTTCATAGTTTTGTGCATGTTTATTTTCACTTATTCTTTATTTTTTTCAGTTCGCTACAACGCTCTCTGCCCTTGCCTCTATAACCGCTGCGGCGGGAGGTAGGACGGGCAAGAATCAAGTAAATGCGAGCTGTAAACACTCGCTGGTAGTAATCAAACTAAGTGTCTCGAGTGTTTCTGAAACGCCGGCAAAATTGAATGGGATAGAAGAGCGGTGCAAAGTGCGTACAATGTGATTCAGGATGTCGGAGGCAATGCTTCAACGAAGGGTCTCTTGGGAAACATAGGATCACGAGGTTAATGGAAAAGCGCTGGACTTGGCGCGTGCCCCCGTCTTTGGAGACAGCTCTGAGAGATTTACGATCCGGCTAGCGGTTTCGGAGCAGCGCTCGGTGTATTTCAGCCCGCGCATTTCCCCCAACCCGCCAACTGTGGTTCAGACAGAGCATGTCACTGTTGTAGCCTTCGAAAAATGTTTGCCAGTCCGGTCTGCGTAAAGACACCGCCCCGTGTGCCGTGTCAGGCTGTGGACTAAACATGTAGCCTGCAGGCCCACTTCTGTCTCTGAGAGGCAGTGTGGGCCCGGCGTATGAGCTCGTACATACCTCTATATGATTAAGCGGTATGGCAAGCTAACTTTCGCGGTAGGAACACACATGAAGCAAACGCATCCTTTGTAAGATGCCATGTAGGTACATGCAACGTGCTTGCATGCGCTACGTGGCGCGAGAAATCTCCTAGACCAGTGGGCTACTGCACATATTGGGCATACTGATTCTCAGCGGCAGTTCAGTAGCCACAGGTGGAATGATTCGCAATATTGAAAAGTTATGCTGATGTCTCCATAGGTCATTTGACACACAAATTATAACAGCTGAATTGTGCGTATGGTAACATTACAAGTTTATGCGGGATGTGGTTGGTATCTTGTCGGGTTGTGGACTCTTCAATGATTTGGAATATTTAGTATCAAAGACCTCTTCTCTTAGTCAATGCAATAAATTTGTCAGAACTACATTTTCTTTAATGCCTCAAATCTGATACAAATAGTACTTCAGAGTTAGCTACTATTACACAGTTATACATGGTATCAGGGAGCTGTTTCTGTATCTTTGTTAGGTTGGCAACAATCCGGCCCTATATTTACGTTGTCTTATTTTTTTCGCTTCCGGAAACTTTGGTCTCGCTGCACAAGGCTTTTGGACACTTTAGTAGTGACGGTTCGTTACTTTCACTTGGTTCTGGTACACTCTAAATCGGTGATTCGATTTTAGAGGCGAAGTAGTCATGACACTGAAGTACCGGCCAACAGGCCCCAGCCATGGCCTAGCTCATTCTTCATCTCCCACCCAAATAGCAGCGATGTTACTGCGTCTGTTGTCTAAGGTGGCATACGGCAGTAAGCTGCGCAGCGCGAAGGCGATAACGATGGCCCGCGGTGACCTGGAGCGACCTTACTTGCTGGCCCGAGTCCCCAAGGTTTTCCAAGTGTCCGAATGCCCTAAATCCGGCTAGCTACCGTGAGGTAAACCTGAGCTCCTTCCATGACATTTTCTCTGCTAAGTGTCTATAGCAGGCAGCCGGCAGATAGAGATGCCCATCCATTTATTAACGGGATTAGCATTCTTAGGATACTTCGGGCACTTTCTAGGGGGCCATCCATCCACATCCATCCATCCACATCCATCCACATCCATCCACATCCATCCACATCCATTCATCGATCCATCCATCCAGTTTCCTACAAACCTTGGTATCTGCGTATGTGTCATGGTGTACCTACGTGCTACTCTTCAACGAACGTCCACTGACTAGAGTCTCTGGGGTTAGGGGACTGGGTATGTACCGCTCTTCGATCAATCTTTCACGTCGACGTGGAGCCATGTATGTGTCACTTGTTTTGTGCTGTCTCCATTCAATGAACCTCTTTGATACCAACTTGAGAATCTGGGTATGGGGCAGTAGGTGTGTCCCCCTTTTCTATGAATGTCTTTGACGCCGACTTCAGTAACTAGGTCATTGTCACTGCAAAAGTATCGTTCTATAATGACAAAAAAGATTATTTTAATTTCTCCAATGCTCGGCGGAATCAAACCCGCGCCGATCGTAAACTATGCGGCGACGCCGATAGACGGCGCTGCGTGAGCAGTGGGAGAGGAGCCCAAGTGCATTTTGACCAGCCGATTGCGCGGTGGGGGATTTCGACCAGTCAAATGTACCATTAGAATACATTTGAAGTTTATCCCGTGCTGGGTAGAATCGAACCCAATTCACGCGGGTTCCTCGACGACTGCAGCTGACGCATTGCCGGTTTTCAATGAATGCCTTTCACGCCAACGCTTTAAAGAGCTGCGCCATGAATCCACTCAGCGTGTGCCGCTCTTGTATGCACTTCTTGCCAAACTTGGGTCACTGAGTACGGGCCTTTGGTTGTGCGGCCAGAGAAGAACAAGTCGCAGTGTTCGCACGCAACGACGCGCCACGAATCTAGGATGCTCTATGTGTACTTCTCGAATTAGTAAAGGCGAGGCGCAGAAGACCAGGGCTCAAGAAGAACACAAACGACAGGACCGGCACCGGTCCTGTGGTTTGTGTTCTTCTTGAGTCCTGGTCTTCTGCGCCTTGCCTTTACTAATTCAAGCATGAACCAACTAGCCGAAGCAAGAGTTTTACGTGTACTTCTCGCCAGCGCTACTAGATGGCGCGGCGTGTACGGTAAAGAAACGCGAGGAAGGAGCCAGGGTGTCCCATGATGCGTTTCTCAGCGCATGCACCGCTGTGCATGCATGTCGGAGGACGCGGGCAGACATCGCGGTGGCACGTCAATATGGCGTAGTGTTTCATAGGAAAGCGCGAGAGATGATTCCAGCCGCAATATACGCCTCATGCATAAGGCGTTTCGATGGCGGCAATATGTTGTCTCGCTAAATTGCTTCAATGCCAATCGCATTACTGTGGACAGTCACATCGTGAGGTGGGTTCTGCCAAATTGTTTATCCACAGTAATGAGCGCTGATAGCCATCTGAATAAGGCGAACAACTGCGCCCGTCCACGATAGCACACGGCATGCTCAAACGGCTAATGAAGGGTCTCGTCGTGTTCGACTGACTAGACCTCTGCGAAGGTGCTGTCTCCAGGGTGCGTTATGGATTACGGAAAACATGTCAGTAGACGAACCACTCCTGGCTGCACCAGGAGTGGTGCAGGTGAAGAGGCAGCTCTCAGTGATTCTATCGACATCCTCTGTGTGGGGAGCAGCTGTTTTTGTAGTTCTGCGGCTCGTTACCCGTCATGGTCAAGGAACAACTTCGCGCTACACTCGGTGAACGTTGCTGCTGATATTTACAGCCGCGACGAGGCTCACCGACTCGCGACATTCAATGCTCCGGGTACTGTGGTCACGACGCCTGCGGACGCACGCTGGCATTACCTTGGAGGCGCGGATTTCCACATATTCATAGTCTGTGCACGAGCGTAATCGGAAATCCTCCTTGGGTGCCGGCGCCGACAAGTCACGATCCCGCCGTCCCCGTCACAGCACCCCAATGGTGGCCTAGTGCATCCTTTATCTTCCACGCCTAGCCACTATTTCCCTGGGATGGGCCATGGAAGCTTTTCTTACAGCGCACAGAGGGTGTATCAAATTATGCGCACGAAACAATATCGAAAACAACGAAGCATGAACAGCTGTGTTAAGAATACAAACATGCACCGCGCTTTTACGAAGAAATTACGTTTCGCTAAGGCGGAAAGCTCATTATCAGGGGAGATTGCGCTTCAAACCCCCACTCGTAGAAAACATACTGCAGAATCAAATCGCGAGATCGTCAATGCATTGCCGCATTGTTCATCCGGTAAGTGTGACGATAGCTAGAATCCTTATATTCTTGCATATGTGCATAATCCTTCGTAATGAAATGCTCCCCGCTAACGGGAAGACGTCGTATTCATTCGCTCATCCATTCGTCACACACAACTTGGAGCAACAAGCAATTCAACATCGCCAGCGGACCATGAGTTCAATTTGATCTGTTTTATGCAATCTTGGTCCGAACATCTCCTCTTGCATGAACGTTTTATAATTTGCATAGAAGGAACGCACTTATTACGCTTCTGACGCTTCAAGACACTTCAAGTATAATGTCTTCTCTTTTTTGTTGTTGCAAAAGAATTGAAAAAGGTAGGACTTCATTCAACCCACCGTTTGGAAACAGATTAAATGTGACATTTCCATCACAATACGACTACCGGTAAGGAGGAAAGAAAGCTGATTTTTACTTGTGCTTACTTATTTGGTCTATGCTCACCCTTCCTCGATGTACAACGCCAGAATGCATTGCTACGTTTCTTGAAGTCCACCAGCTTCATTGTGGCGCTCGTGCCTTACTAACCAATGAACGTGTGCGTGCTTGCGTGCTCTGAGCTTTTGTTCTCTGCCTCTTATCTTTTTATCTTTTAGTCCCTTTTCCCCGTCCTCATCTGCCGGGTAGCCAACCGGGCTCAGCCTGCTTAGACTTTCTGCCTTTCCTTTATCGTCTCCCTCTGTCTCTTTACGTGCCGCCTACATAGGTAGTCCCAAGCGACTCATCGAACGTGCCTGAGAACATGTCAAATGAAGCCAAATATCCTTGAAAACGACAGAACCAGCATAATATACGCATAATATAAGCACAGATTACATCCAGTGTGTTGAAAAAAAGTGAATTTTTAGGTTTAGAGGCTTCACTGTCTCGATAAATGAATACCTCATTCTCCGTTTCTTCTTCCTTTTTCTTTTTATTAACAGTTGTCAATTATGTTGGGCCTATAGTACAACCTTCAAGTGCACACGACACCCTTTCTAAAGAAGGTGGTGACGACAGTTATCCAGAAGGAATTTCTTTTTGGGGTGGCGGCGTATACGAAACCGATGTAAACACCTGTCATGGCCACACGCTCAAATCGTAAATCAATTCATACAATACGAACACTTTTCTATATTTGCGTAGAAACTGATGCCTTCTTTTTTCCTTCGTAAAGTCTGCGCCTTTGTCGGTGCAGGGCACGCGAGCCCCTTCCTCCGCAGCTGAGAAAATACGCTCGCTCCACGGCTCGTCGAATCTTCCTCCCGCATCGCGTCCACCACAATTGAGGTTCATCCCAAATTGACTTGCCGCGCGAATCGGCCACGGAGTGCCGAGGGATAAAAGCTGGCGGATTAAATAAAGAAAGCCACGAAGAAAGCCGTGTAACGTGTCCGCCGGCTCCTGAAAGCGCCCCATGTGATAAAAAAAGAAACACACCAGTAAGTGAAAAAACAAATAAACCGCAACGAAAGCAATCGGCGGGCCGTAGAAAACGCAATGACAACGTGAGGCAAAAAACGAAGCTCGACAATGTAGCTCGTTCTCTTGCTCAGATGAAAGAAAAAAGGAGAAAGATATCTCCAAGGAAAGAGCAGGCAAAAGAAAATCAATCTTCTCCCAAAGCGATTGCGGCTCTAAAAGTGGTGACAAGGATTTGAAAATGATGAGCGAGGAAGTTTGTTTTACGCGTCTGTTGCTTTCTTCCCAGATTCGTTTATTACTGGTAGATTGTTGTACCACCTAAAAGCACTATCAACTACCATTTCTATTCGTTCAGCTCGGAAACGGGTGACGTTTAAGGAACGTCGGCGTCCTGAAGTCCTAAATCTATGTATGCGGACATTCAAAGTATTTATTACAAAAAAGGCAAGCCTGCGTGAGTGAGTGAGTGAGTGAGTGAGTGAGTGAGTGAGTGAGTGAGTGAGTGAGTGAGTGAGTGAGTGAGTGAGTGAGTGAGTGAGTGAGTGAGTGAGTGAGTGAGTGAGTGAGTGAGTGAGTGAGTGAGTGAGTGAGTGAGTGAGTGAGTGAGTGAGTGAGTGAGTGAGTGAGTGAGTGAGTGAGTGAGTGAGTGAGTGAGTGAGTGAGTGAGTGAGTGAGTGAGTGTTTGCATGGCTGTGCGTGTGGGCCCAGTGAATATTGAAAGCACATTATTATTACTGTATACAATGGTGTGTACTTTAATTTGGTGCGTTTCGTCTACAGAACATTAATAGCCGTTGAGTGTGTTAATTGAAACTGAGTGTTCGAAAGAGCGCCGAGTTTGAAGTGACAATACTTTGGAGATGTGTTGTAATAAGCACTTAAAGCTATTTGATTTCCCGTGTGTTATAGCCGTTATGCAAGCGTTGTTGTAGAAGTACTTTGTAATTATAATTATATTCTAAAGTTTGTAATTATCTTGTAAAATTCTCTCCGGTAAGCATGTAAGTTATAACTTGTGTCTGCCGCCACTCGGCGGAGGATTTAATTTGGTTGTGCTCACTGTATGGTGACACCGTGTCGGGTCAATTACTCGCTAGCTGTGCAAGAGTACGTAAAGTTTGTCAGGAGCACAGATAGATTCACCAATTGAGCCTGTTTGTCTAAGACAATTGCACCTGCTGCCACCCACTATGGAGGGATATTCGATCTCGAAGTAAGAATATTTAAAATATTCGTGCGAACGTAAAACAAGTGGAAATTCGGCGTCGTACTCGCACAACTAAGCGCTTAGTTCAGCTTACAGTTGCCTTATATATTTCTTGTTTTTTTTTTCAAGTCATAAATACTAAAGAATAGGCTATCAAGGAAAAGGAAGCAAGAAAGCGTGACAGGCATAAAGAGAGAGAGAAAAAATATACAACGTTCCAAGCAAGAAAAAAAAAAAAAACGGCGAGGCAAGACGGCGCTTGATATTAGCAACAACCACCGAAACGGAGCGCGCGGCCGTAATGGCAAGCTTTAAGCCGATAACACCTTCGGGGCTTGCAGCCTCCTAAATATCCATAAATCTTTTGAAAAAGGATTAGCCGGAAGCGGGCCCCCCGTCGTAATGACTGCCGTTACGTGGTGTCGTTCAGCGGCGCGCACCAACATGCCGTCGTTCGGGATCCTGCGCATACTCCGCGCTTACACCCCCCCCCCCCCCCCCCCTCGCCCCCGCTGCCCGTACCACCAACCTGCTCGCTGCATCCTGACGAAGGAGTGTAGCACGAAGGACGGGCAATAGCGATGCGTCCTGCCTTCCCGCCAAGCTCGCTTCCTCGCCCGTGAACCCACTGTTCGTTTGCCTTCTTATTTTTGCATCTTTCTTCTTAGGACTACACCTTTTTAGTTATTCTTATTCTTTTTTTTGTCTTCTTGCGGACGCACAACGAATACTTGCGCGACACTTCTCCCGCATGTCTTCTACGTGGCTGGATACACGATAATACGAAAAGGGGAAAGAAATCAAATAAAAAGGATAAAATACTAGACGAGAAAAATGCAAGGTACCAGAGATTCGCGTTTATGCCTTAGTGTTGCGTACAGCGCATCTTGGCAGTTGCTCTTAGCCCCGGAGCGGTGTAAAAGAATAACCTCGCGTAAACTTCCTTTCGTCCTTTCATTTCTTTCTTTTTCTTTCTTCTACGTCGCGATTATGGCGCTCAGGCTCCGCGCTCGACACACCCCGTCGCTTGAGGGCTAAAACCTTAGTGGCATGAACGTCGCTTGGCATACGTAAGCGTTTTACGTGTAGACCCCGATGCGATAACTATCTTATATGCCCTGCTTATGGTGTCTTTTTTTTTTTGTTTATGCGTTTCCTTCCGATACCTGGCATTTGCAAAGAAGTCGATTTCATTTTATTCTTTCCTGTCCAAAAATGAGCGCGTCGAGACACAATAGTACGGCATTCACTGTAGAGTAAATTTTGGCCATAAATAAGTCTCTTTTCCGGATCTGTTAAGGGGGCAGTGTAATAAGCAGGTTGGCCGTGTGAAATAAAACAGGCGCAACAAGATTTACTGTGCCGCTTAAGAACACAAATATGTAGCGACGCAACATGTGAAAAATTCGACCAAGCATGCCCTCACACTTGGCATAGCTTACTGCTTCTCCCATTTGTCATACATACTGAAATAGGTGAATTTGTGGCTACACGACTAAAGATTTTCCACGTGATAGCGACACTTGATATGGAACAGTGTTAGAAAAAAAAATTTCAGTCTTTATAATTCATTCGGCCATATAGGGAAACGTATGAAAATGCAGTGGTAACTTTTATAAGAACGATTGCCCACCGCGCAAATGATACGCATAATTGGATACCTAATGATTGTGGCCAAGATACCGTAGGTGGGCCATTATTGAATATTCTGCAGTGAAGGGTAAAATAGGAAGTAAGCAACTGCGATAATTTTAATCACGCAGAGATTGGTTAAACTCGGGCTCTGAGTTCGTGGTAAAAAGTTAATTATAATTTGGACTGGCATCATCTTTCCAACATCTGAGGTTGGTCGCTTGTATTTGGGTGAAAAATCTGTGGGGAATCTGTTCACCAAACGTAAAAACTCCCCAGGACTAGCAGCATTAGCAAAGTATTTCCTCTTCAGCGTTCCCCTATCGCTTTTTGTGCTGGTACAGATAGTTCGAGCAATGTAAAATTGTTCTTTTTTTCTCTCTCCTTTTTTTCTTCTTTTTGTGCCCAGAATGCAGAACAGACGTCAAGGCAGTGATGGTACAAATGTAACCGGAATGGCCTCTAACAGTTGTCACTGTAACTCGGTGGACAAAGCCATGGCGTGTTTTACGAATCGCCTAAAGTAATATTCTTTTGTTTATATTCTAGCCGCACGTTAAGATCCATTAACGTTATATAAAATATTCTTCATAAGATTTACTAGGCAGCTGTCTAATTCCGAGGCAGCAGATTACACGATTAGCTCCTTGTACGTTTTCAGTGCCACTTCCTCAAAGACGAATATTTTTTTATTAACTTCATAAAACCCTCGCTTAAATTTAGTACCTACTTGAACCATTGAGCATACCTTATGGTTTTTGGATTTGTATAATAAATATATTGTCGTAAAGTGAGTCTTGCATATTATTTTGAGGCAGTTTGATGTTTTCGTAGGTAAGGGAGACGTTTGTGTCTGCATTATTTCGCACCATCAGTTGTATGTTTACTTAACTCATTTCCTTCTCTTATGATCCGCTGCTGAGTACGAGGTCGCGGATTCGATTACCGTCAACAGCGGCCACGTCAGGCTGAGAGCGGAATGCACAAAAGCTCGTCATCTGGGCTTTTGATGCACGTAAATGAACCAAGGTCGTCAAAATTAATCAGAACCCCTCCGCCACTGTATTCCTCTATGAGCTGCTTCGGGCGAGTAAACCTCACAATTGAATTTGTCATAGCTTCAATTTCAGCTTCTTACGTTATTACCGCACCTAACATTTATTATATTTGTCCACTTGGTTTAGTTTGTGATTGTTTGGCTCCTTTCGTTTGTTGTCCTAACCAGGGGCAAGACAACGTAAAACTATACCGTTCCGATTTTATTCCGATCTCTTGACGTCAAACTTACATGACCGCCAATGCAAGAATCAAGCGATGACCCGCAGCGTTTTTGAACAGCCCGACCAAACGCTTTCTTCGTTTATAGGAGGTCACGTTTGTTTGTTTTGAAAGCAAATAGCATTGACTATACAGGCAGGTTTTTCTAACCTAATTACCCGACAACAGGCGAGGAGCCCGCAAAAGTGGTGAGGTTTTCGGTGGGTCCGCGCTAGCGCAGTGAAAGTAGATAACCGTATGAGCAGGGTGGTGCCGGGGTCTGCGATTGGTCGGCATCCCCTTGCTTAGGTTGCCGTAGCCGGTCAAAAATCGCGGTGGTGTGCAACGAAAGGTTAAAAATGCCACTAAAATGGATCCTCATCAACGAATAGTCTGCAGGGCGATGTCGCATACGTGCCGAAAGTGTTCGACATCGTTATACTGTTACACAAACATTTTTATTATACGCAAATAAATACATTCTCACCAGCAGCTCCGAAGAGCGAGTGCGACAGGGATCGGCGAGTAGCTTTTTAACAGTGGAGCTGTCCGAAGTCGAGCCTTCGCCGTCCGTTGTCCGGTGTGACGCAGGGGCGCAGGTTTCGAAGCTCCTGACCCACTACTACTCTATCCTTCTGCTTGCCATTCTCTTCGTCTTCTGAAACTTGTGGAGTTATTCGTTACCGTTAGAAGATATATCAATAAGGACATATCTTTATTGAGCCCGGGAGACACGGCGAAGGACCCTCGGCACAGTCTTGTCTTGTGTCCCAGATAGTGGCGCATACCCACTATGGGGGATTGGCCAAGAAGCCAGCGGTTTTTCGTATGCTTAGAAGTAAAGCCAAACTAGATTGAAATTGTGGAGTGTGAGACTAGAACTGTAATTTAGACGTGTGATGAAAATATTGTGAAGAATTTTGATAAAATAAGTTAACGTAAATAAATGAAATAATAGAATATATTGATAATTTTAGAAAGTCAGCAAGGTACTCTTTTTGTATCTCTAATAAAATTGTAAATTGCAAGAAAAGCATCCCTGTGGCTGGATCCCAGTGAGGTCGCACCAAAAGAAAGAATGGTTGGGGAGGTTAGCGATAGCCGAAGTTTGTATCCGCTGATGATGCGCCCACACGCGCGATGAAGATGAAGGGAACAAACATGATGTTGATAATATACAGATGATGAAGAAGTGTTCTCAATAAATTCCCCCACAGTGGGTGTGCGCCATCGCATAAGGAATACCATACCATACCATACCAAATGCCGGAGTTCGTACGAGAGCGGAAGAGCCGACGTCGCGCAAATCTCGAGCTTCGAGAGCTAGAAGTGCGAGCAAAGCGCCGGTGGAGGCAAGCCAACTCCCAGTTTCAAGACAAGGAAACCCAAGCCAAGTCCCAGCAGAGGCAAGCTAACCCCCAACTTCGGGAGTTGGAGGCCGAGCAGAGACGTCGATGTAGAGAGATTCCTTCCACGGAGGGTGCCGATGGCCGGTTCAAGAGAGAATTCCTCATGCGGCGCCACAGCTGCAGGGTGTGTGACAGACTGTGGTTTCATCACAACCTCACGCAACTGAAGAGTGTGCGCAATCCGGAACCGAAGCTCGAATCTAGCAAAACGACGGCAAAGAGACAAAAGACTTTCATGAAAATCGCGCTAAACACGAGTTCAAACTTCAAGCAGTCTCCCTTTATTTCGAAATTCGAAACAAAAATTTAGTTTTGTTCGGCGCCATTAATGCACTTTTAGAGCGTACATGTCACTTCGACGGGGTGAGTTCTGACGATTTGGGACATCGCATGACGGGCAGGCGAAGTAGACGAAGCCTGAAAAACTTTGACCAATAGGGGAGGGCTAATGGCGAAAAAGGCGTGGAATCGGAAATAATTATCTTTCTTTTTGTCGGCCTAACCATGCGCAATCAGTGTGCACACATCGTATCAGATGTGTGTTTTCGCAGTTTTCGTGACACCGCCTGCCAGACAGGTGAACTGGGGGTGTCACTAAACACTAAACTAAACCAATCGAGGAGGGCTAGTGGCCAAAAAGGGAATAGAAACAAATTGGGATAGCGTTATGTTATGGCACCCCAGTTTGTATGAAAGTGAGAGAGAGAGAGAGAGAGAGAGAACAGTCCAAAAGCCCATTTTACTGTAAAGAACACTTCCCCTTGACAGCATCACTTGCGCGGCAGGGCGAACAAAGCTGTCAGAACTAGTTGTTTCTGACAAAACATCAAATGCATTTGTTTTATTATGACATAAAATGTGCTCAAAAGTTATGAAACCATCAAACAAGCGTGAAAAAGGGTGAGGCCGGCTCAGATGGAGGCCAAATTATGGCTTTACCTTCGGCATAATAAACACTTCGATTATAAAGCCCCACTTATAACTTTGTGGGGACAAAATTCTGACAACCAGTGTAACGTTCATAGCTGATGACGCTTTTGAACTTTGATGAAATGGTTTCGTGTCTCTCTGAATCCCTCTACCTGGATCAGGTGTTCTCATAAACAAGTTCGATTTATTTATTTATTTATTTATTTATTTATTTATTTATTTATTTATTTATTTATTTATTTATTTATTTATTTATTTATTTATTTATTAGGAATATGTCGTGGGTTCCTAGGTGTGTTGCGTTATGAAGAAAAGTTACAAATTGATATTTCGTTATAGAAAGCGCATAACAGTTAAGATATTTGCAGAAAACTAAACACGGAAGTTTAACTAGCTATCAATACACGATAGCGAGAACGCGAAAGATATTGTGGAAAAAAATTTAATACAAGCTGTAATTAGAATACAGGAACAACACAGGCAAATAGACGAGAGAATTGAGGTAAGGTGAACATTATAGAACGGACATAAGAAATACGCCGAAATCGTAAGTATCTACGTGCACAAGAACAGCGGTAGAGAAAAAGAAATATTCATAAGCCCGTCGTCGGTGACAGCTGTGATTACGAGCAGTTCTGCATGTATTTATGAAACATCATGTTAGTGAGTTCAACGTGTGGCAGCAAAGTAAATAGAGTTGCTACTTCCTTCTTGAAGGCATCGGGATCCTTCCTACATGGCAGTAATATGATCACGCATGTCATTCCAGAGAAATATGGCGCGTGGCAAAGCTACGCAATTCAAAAGGCATGTGGCTCTGAAAATGCACTTGAGGTGCGTTGATTTTGAAGGTAGCGCGAAGTTCGGCATGGCTGGGGCCGAGGCTGAACAGATGAATGTCAGCTGGCGATTATCTATACAACAATAGTAGGAGTAGGACCGTTCTTCGCGTTTTTCTAAATGAGAAATACATAGCCACGACTTGATACTAGACACATTTGACATCTGGTTGTAATTGTGAACAATGAAGTGCGCAGCACGATTTCGGGCTGCTTCGAGAGGCGCCATGATGAGATACTGCCTTTGAAGTGACCAAATGGAGAATGCCCGCTCGAGCTGAAACAGAAAAAAGTCTCCTAAACAATCCTGTGGGTTTAAAAAAATAAAAAAAAGTTTCGTCATGAAAATTGAGCTTCAAGTAACCGAAGGTTACTGGAAGCTCGATTGCCTCTAATTTGTTCTAGGTTCGACAACCAGCGAAGACTACATGTAAAGTAAGAGCTTAAATATTTATAAGCAGACGCCTGGCTGATGGCTTGACTCTTAAAGATGTATAAGTAGTGACGATATGTGCGTGCCTAGCGCTGACAACCAATGTGACACGTTATGGGTGACTTGTCCTTAGCATCAAGACAGTACACCTTAGATCGCCGCAGACTGCCAAAGCGGGAGCATACTCTTTGATTAACTTGTATCTTAAGCAGTCATCCCTTTGTCCCGATTCGAGTGAAACATTCATGTGCAGTTGCCGGCAAGAAGAGTCGTTAACCGAAAGCTAGAGTTGAACGAAAGAAGGGAATGTTCCTACTGCGAACCACCTCAACGACCTCACTCCTGAGCTCGAAAGCATAATTTGCATACATCATCGCTCTGTGCGTTATAATAAACGTATATTTCACGAAAGGACGTCGATACATCGCTACAGGTCCAGCAGAAGAGCCACGTTTGCCCTTTCGCTTTCTCGGTCGTTTTCTCGCTTTTCAGTTTCTCCTGATCTGACTGCCATTTATGGCTTCATATTCCGGCGTTCTCGTATAAATGACGCGGCTCAAGGAAGTCGAGTGTCAGAGACTGTGGCCCGCGCCTTAACTCAGCGCGGTGCTTGGCGTCCACGAGAGGAGACAAACGTCGTTTCCGGGCCAGAGCTGAGAGGAGTCGCCGTGAATCGCTCGTCACTACGGGAAAGGAGGAGCGACCCGCAACTTCACCTTTTGTTTTATGGCCTCGCAGGGATGATGTTCCTTTTTTTTTTCTCTTTTCTTTTTTGCGAACGAGCTTTCGGGAAGGGTGCAACTAAAAGACAGATTGACAAAAAGTTAAATAAATAAGGCAAGCCACAAGAACAGAGGAAAAAGTCCCGCGTCGCTAAAAAGGTGACCGAAGGAGAACGGGAGATATTGGTATAATCCAGCCATAAATCTGTCTTTGCAGAATCGCTGCGCTGCGTTCCTCTTCAGCCGTCCGCCCGTTCTCCAACAGTACCCCACGTTTCTCCAACTCTTCGCCCGATTGTGCTTACTTCCTCCTTCTCATCAACACTCTCCTCTTCGGTGCGCCGACCACATTTCTCAGCTGCGTCCTCTCTCCCCAGCAAACACACAAATATTTTCATTTCGAAAATGGGAATAAGAGCAAAAAATGCCTCTTTTTCTTATCCGTCTGTGCTTTATTTCAAGGCCGTAAAGAAAGAACTGCGAGTTGGCTTACGTTTCGACCCCTCCTTTTGTATCTTGCCAGCGCAGAGACGCCGAGACGTATACTAAATGTATTTATCGCGGAGCCCTGGCGCTTTCGCAAAGTGTAAAGCGCAAGGCGCGTAGGGGTGTAGTCGCGTCCCATTCCTCGACCTCCGGAACCTCCCTCCGCTATTTCTTTCTTTCTTTATCGTTTCCTCTCTCCTCTCTGGCTTTTCAACGAAGAGAAAGTTCCGAAACAAAAGAAAGACGAGACGAATCTGAAAAGAACGTCGCTTTCCTCTCGACTGTTGCGGTTCGTGTCGCAGATGCGACCGACGACGACTCCGGCTCGCCCTCCCTTTGCCACCCGCTTTGGCCTCGTGTCAAGACTTCTTCGCTTCAAGGGGTTTTGCGGTGGTGCGCTCTGCGTCTCTCTCAGTCTCCCTCTCTCTTTCGTTCGTCTCAATTTCCTCCTTCTTTCGCGTATTATTTTTCGTCATCGGGCTACTTTCTTCTTTGCCTGTCACAGCACGCCTCGTCCGACGCTTCTTTAGGCAGAGCACGGCACCGCCGAGGCTCTAAAATAAAGTGCGTCGACTGGGGGGGGGTCAACGTAAGGCGGCCATCATAATTCCTGGGCACGATCACTTTTAAGCGCCCTGCCCGGAGAGCGGCGTGTGTGTGGAAATCCGTCGCCATCTATCGACGCTGAAGCCACGCCGCGGTCCCTCTACTTGGCGGCGGGCGACGCGACCGCAAGCGCAGGTTGGCTTTCGGGCCGTTATCCCTTAAATAAAAGCGCAGCACTCCTTGGCGCAGATGGGACCCGAGCAAAGGCTGCTAGAAGCGCAGAAAAGTGGAGAGAACGCGAAGGGTGAAATAAACGGCATGTCTCTTTTGGTGTCACACCTTCGCTCTTGGGCGGGATAGTGCTATAAAAGTTTTTTAATACTGCTTGTTTACTTTTTCTTTGTGCCCCATTGCGTCGATAACTTGGAATGTGAAGCGCGCAATAGCCCAGAGGTTGCTTGGAGAGTTTTGTTGGCTGACTTGCTACACCCGGCTCCTGTTGGCTGGCGGGTCATCAGAAATTTCGTAATCGTTATTCGCCGTGACATTTCTACGTAACTTGTTCATCCTATTGCCTGAATTCCTAAATACACGATGCCTCCGGCAAATTCACATATACGCGAGCATTGACGTACAGTAAAACGCACGCATAGCGTCCAATCCAGCTCTAGGTTCCGACTGTCCTTCTCTCTTTTGTATAAGGCATAAAAAGACGGAGTTACCTGAAAATAAACATGTTTCGTTCAGAAGTTCCGGTGTACAAAGAAGTGACAACTGCGTCGAACAATGCAACTGCCACATATAGCATCCTCAAGCTTATACTTTTATCCGCCACCTTTTTTTCTTTTTGTGATGTAAGCTATTCTGCCCACAGAGTTACTGGGACGAAGTTACGAAGAAGTGGCTCTTGTGTGGAATCCCGCTTTCTACTGCTCTCATTTTATGAGTATTTTTGCGTGTTTTCTGGAGGCGCCGCTTCCGAGACCTTCGGCGATGGAAGCAGAGTCAGCTAGACGTCCGGAGGACACCGACGTCACAGCGTCGAGCGCTCCGAGGAAGCGCAATCACCTGATGAGCAACACAGGCAGCGAGGACACCTTGCTGTACTACTCTGCTTCAGAAGATCTGTCGGATGACGGCGACTACTTGATAGTTGTGAGGAAAAAAGAAAAGAAGAGAATCGTCACTGCCTCCTCGTCTTCAACAAGGACGAAGGCGGCAGCAAAAGCCCATGACACGGCTCATACCATCCTCTTCTTGCCCGAGACGCCGACCGACGACCTGAATCGGCTAAACAGGCAAGCCATATCTGGCACACTGGAGGCTCTTGTTCCAAATGAGATCACGGATATGAGAATTAACACCCGTAAGAACATTCTCGCGGTTGATGTCAAGAACAGAGCAGCATTGGATATCTTGAGTACAGTGAAAATGCTAGGCAAGATAAATGTTCGCAGCATAATACCACAGAACAGCAATACTATATCAGGTGTGATTTATGATGTCGATGAGTCAATTGACGACAACGATCTGCCTATTTTGGTCAAACCCGCCACAGCAGATGTAACTATTATTGAAATCCGTCGCCTAGGAGACTCACGCTGTGTGAGGATAACTTTCAAGGGAGGTAGCTTGCCGTCCCACGTGAAAGTTGGATTTTTTCGTCATCCAGTGCGAGCATTCGTTCCAAGACCACTTCAGTGCCCCGTAATTGTTTGAAGATCGGGCATGTCAGCGGCATATGCAAAAATTCGACCGTGTGCGCAAGATGTTCTGAGCAGCACAGCGCTGATGCTTGCCGTGCGACTCACTTCAAATGTGCCAATTGATCCGGTCCCCATGAAGCATCGTCGAAAGACTGCCCGAGACACAATAATAATAATATTTGGGGTTTTACGTGCCAAAACCACTTTCTGATTATGAGGCACGCCGTAGTGGAGGACTCCGGAAATTTTGACCACCTGGGGTTCTTTAACGTGCACCTAAATCTAAGCACACGGGTGTTTTCGCATTTCGCCCCCATCGAAATGCGGCCGCCGTGGCCGGGATTCGATCCCGCGACCTCGTGCTCAGCAGCCCAACACTATAGCCACTGAGCAACCACGGCGGGTTGCCCGAGACACAAGACAAAGCGGAAAGTCCTAAAACAAATGGTGAGAGACAACTCAACTCACAGAGAGGCCGCTGCCAAAGTGCGACGGCGTAGTGTCCGCCGTCACCATAGACGATCCTCGTCTACTAGAAATACTGATACCGTCAAAAGACAGACGCTACTTCCTGAGGCTGGTGCTCCCAAGGCGCTCACCCACACTAACAACTAGGTGTCTGATGACGCAGTGAATACCTCTACTGCAAACGACTGGACTGCACTTCCGACATTAAGTCGTCCAGCCCAACAAAGGTCGACGGTGGACTACCGACGAACCAATGAGGGTACAGATCACGTGCGAGGTCCAAGACAAGCAAGTAATCGCCATAATAAAATCTCTAATGAAAGTCATTCCCGTGTTGATAAATGACATGCAGACGCCATCTGCTCGAGGTGCACTGCAAGTGCTGGATGGCCTGGATCCGGTTCTTGCGAGCCTCGAGTAGCAATGGTTCCAATAGCGTAGCAATAGCGTGAGTAGCAATAGCAACAATGGCTCTACCGCGTCAGCCGTTCTTAAGACAAGTCAAGGAAGCATCTATTATGCAATGGAATGCCCGTGGCCTGAAATCCCGCAGTGATTTTCGCCATTACGTTTTCACCAATCGATTCCCCATTGTTGTCGTATGTGATTCCCCATTGTTGTCGTATGTGATTCCCCATTGTTGTCGTCTGGGAACCGAAGCTACAGAAACACGTCCGGATCTGAGGCTGTGAACCTCTTGTGTCATCGACTTGTACTGACATTAGCAAAGTGATCATCTACATACGGTGTGAACTGACTTACGTTGTTCATCCAGTGCGGCCACTTGACACTAATCAGTATGTGTGTTTGACCGTGAAAAAACAAAAACTTGCGTTTACTTTAGTGGGCGCTTACCTTTCTCCATCAAGTCGTTTCGATAAACAGAGACTGAGTGACATTATAGATGCGACACCTGGTCCATGGATTGTTGTTGGGGACTTCAACGCGTATCATTCACTTATGGGAAAGCAACAAGATAAATTCCAAAGGAAGAAACATCGTGTTCTTTGCTTGCGACCATGAACTTTGTTGTCTAAATGATGGCAGTCCCACGTTTCTGCGCGGCCGGACGTACAGTAGTTGTTTAGACTCAGCATTTGTTTCGCGATGCCTCACTCGCTGCGACCATTGGTTCGCAGATATAGAAACCCACGGAAGCGACCACATTCCTACCTACCTGAAGATAAAAGGCCTCACCAAATCCGTAATATCAAATTTTAAACAAATAGACTGGCCCGTGTTTAAATCACCTATAGAAGACGCATGCCACGAAGGCATATCATTCACACTAGAATTTAAGATCGCCAAGGCTCTGCAGGATGCTATGCGCTAACTTCGGCCATTAGAGAAATACACAGATTTTGATTCGAAAATACAGAGCCTCCGTGCAATCCGCCGGCGAGCGCAGTGACGGTACAGACGGCCTAAATCATTCTACGACCTCAGAGAGGCCACACGCATTCAAAAGAATATTCAGCGTCGCTTTGCTGTACTGCAAAATCAACGCTGGCAATAGTTTTGTGAATCTCTCGACCCGCCTAGACCTCTGTCGGTTATATGGAGAACAATCCGTGGACTTCGAACAGCTCCTCAACAGCGTCGTCCATTTAAGTATCTAGCCCTACATAAAGGACGCCGAGAAGTCGAGGTAGCCGAAGATTACTGCTGTTAGGATTGGGGGCTCAATCCCATCGCTCGTAATCAGTTGTCAAGATTGGAGTTCGGCATGAATTCGAAGGTAGCTGGCCCATGCCGTCGTCCAACTTATCCACGCTGAGGACGTTGATGAAGGGAAGGACTGCTTCTCATCAAGAAAGAGGAATATGGGTTTATTTACAATATTTACATGCAGTTCATCTTTCTAGCATGATTGCGAGAGAAAGTACGTCAGTCTAACATGACTGCTTAAGAAAGTGTATCGAGCATCCGCACAACAGCCGTTTATAAACACTCTGTCCTCCCCCGATTCCAAGGTGGTGTAAACGTTCGTCCAGTCATCGTAAACACGCCGCCTCTCCGCGGGACGGACCGACACACACACACACACACACACACACACACACACACACACACACACACACACACACACACACACACACACACACACACACACACACACACACACACACACACACACACACACGCACACGCACACGCACACGCACACACACACCAATAATTGGCCCACCGAACTCATTCAGTCACAATGGCGATTTAGTGACGCCGTGGCTAGAGGTTTGCGGCGGCACTCTAGGAAACGTTGACGCCCGTTGTCGCAACTGGCTGGCAACACTTGCACTTCAGCTGGGCCGTTCTTAACACTGCGCAAGGATCGCGGGTCCGGCGCTCACGTATTCAGCTTGCGCACCTATTCCCATTGTGCCTCCTTGCTCCCGGGATCCTCGTATGGACGCTGCTTTCTCCATCGAAGAACTGGAGGCCGCACTTGCTGGGTACAGGCGATCTTCGTCACCAGGACACGATGGCATCACATACTCTGCGCTTGCAGACCTTGGTCAAGAGGCTAGATATGCCCTTCTTGGCTTATACAACGCATCATGGCGTGACGGCCTCGTCCCTACAACGTGGAAATCCAGTCGGCTTGTTCCACTATTCAAGGCTGGCAAATCCACGTTGGAATTGTCTTCTTACCGTCCAGTAGCACTGGCCAGCTGGGTCGGCAAGGTAATGGAGAGAATTATCCTTACACGGTTAGAATGGTACTTGGAATTTCACAACGTCTATCCAGAGGTAATGGCTGGTTTTCGACGTGGCCGCTCGTCAATAGATAGCGTTATCGACCTGGTAACATACGTACAGCACCAGAAACATCTGAAACGAATCACTGCGGCTCTATTCCTTGATGTTAAAGGTGCGTACGACAATGTAGATCATCATGCAATTCTGGATGCCTTAGAAGCTGTAATGATTGGTGGCCGCACCTTTCGCTGGATATGCAACTATTTGAATGGAAGATCTTTCTTTATTTTGACTGAAGACGGACCAACGCCATTTAGCTATACCACTCGTGGTGTACCGCAAGGCGGAATACTCAGCCCTACCCTTTTCAAACTGGTGCTCGTTGGTCTCACTGATTCGTTACCGCAAACCGTTCAGCTCTCCGTGTATGCAGACGACATTTGCATATGGGGCTTCAGGCGTGACACGTGTACAAGTCCGCGCACGACTTCAGAAAGCCTCAACGGCTGTGTCAGAATACCTAAGAAGACAAGGCCTGGAGCTTTCCGCTGAGAAATGTGCGCTCGTTGCTTTTACTCGCAAAGCGATGGCCCCGTATGCTTTGCGGATTAATGACCAAATTATACGATATAGACGAACGCACCGATTTCTGGGCGTCATCATTGATAGAGACTTGTCTTGGAGCCCTCACATCTCGTACATGACAAAGCGTTTGGCCGCCATTGTGGATCTTCTTGCGTTTCTCGGCGGGAAATCCTGGGGCGCAACAGTACTGTCAATGTTGCAACTATATAAAACACTGTTTTTGGGCTTCCTGCGGTACAGCTTACGTGTACTAGGAAATACTTGCACTACGAATATTCGCAAACTCCAGAGCGTGCAAGCCCAAGCACTCAGGACTTGTCTCGGTCTTCCCAAAACGACGTCATCGATTGCGACAGTGGCCATAGCCAGAGACGCTCCTTTGACAGTCTACATTGATACAGATGTCCTGAGAGCACACATCCGACACCTGACTCGGATTCCCTCACGCCATCTTGCTTGCTTACCAGCAAAAAGGACACTTTCAACTTTTGCTGAAACTATTGTAAGACATCTGTCCCACTTGCCATCAGAATTTACGCCCGCTACACGATTGTCAGATCCATTGTGGTGTCTGCACCGGCCGCAAGTGCAACTGACAATTCCAGGAATCAGAAAGAAAGCTGGAGCGCCATTGCAAGCTTTGAAAGAAGCAACTTTGGAGCACATTCACAACGTGCGCAGATTCCGACAACATGTATACACAGATGGTTCAGTAAAACTCAACAGCTCTGCTGCTGCAGTCATCATCCCGGCACAATCTCATCAAATCATATTAAAAACTTCCTGTGTCACCACATCGACGGGTGCAGAACTCGCGGCGCTCCGTGCTGCACTTGATTTCATTAAGCAGAAGCCACCGCAACAATGGGCAGTCTTTGGTGACTCCAAGGCAGCCCTTCAGTGCATACGAAGCCCAATGCGCCACGGACCCAATGAACAACTGGCCTCAGATATTCGGCACATATATCATCAAAGCCATGACAAGGGACACAACATAATCTTTCAGTGGCTTCCAGGACATTGTAACATCAGTAGGAATGACCACGCCGACGAAGCCGCCAGATCTGCACATGAAAGTGGTCAACGAGTCTGCATTCCGCTTTCGCGAACAGACGCTGCGGCTGAGCTGCGATTGATGTCCTGTGAGTGTACTTTGCCCCTGTGGGACTCAAATGTTTTCACCATGTATCGGTTGCGTTCGTTGTCTCCGGACATATGGATGCACCTCCCGCCTGGATTACCACGACGGGAACAGACCATGCTCTACCGTCTGTGGCTAGGCGTTGCCTTTACAAACACATATGCTTTCCTCATAGGAATGGCCAACAGCCCCACGTGCGACACATGTAACATCGACGAGACGCGCGCACACATTATCTGTGTCTGCCCGCGATACAGTGGTGAGAGACAAGTGATGTGCAGAGTACTGGACCAGTTGGACAATCGTCCACTTTCAGAACTAAAAGCTTTAGGTCAATGTTCCGAAAGAGCATCCGCGTTGAAGGCCTTGCTCGCGCTATTAAGGTTCTTGCGGTCTACGGGGCTTCACGACAGACTAAGAATGCCGCCCCCTACCGCTATGTAGTGTACGCGCTTTGTTCGTGCTTGTTTCCCTTTCTTTCTATCTCCCCCTTCCACTCTGTTTCTCTTTTTATCCCCCTTAACCCTTCCCCCTGCGCAGGGTAGCCAACCGGAACTACCTCTGTTTAACCTCCCTGCCTTTCTCAGCATTATTTTCTCTGTTTTTCTGGGACCGAAACGGCAAAGCATAATCCGCTGCAACAGTTGCGGCTGCACCTGCTGTCACTTAAGACGTCCCTTGACTTTAAGGAGGCCTACTGAGATAAAGGAGCCACCTAGACTTCCGGACCGGAGATGCCGGGAGGAGGCTAGAGGTGATCCGGTTTTTACACAATATCAAAAAGTAAACTCGACCGATAGTAAAACAATAAATAAATAAATAAATAAATAAATAAATAAATAGCGGGGGAAGAAAGGAAGCGAAAAAAGAATGGGTGCGGGGTGGTAAATTGGGGAAGGAGGTGGGTGGATTCGTACTGCGCATATGCGCATCTTTCCGGCAATCCATTACTGTCGCTCCGAGCAGCCACCTAATGGCTTTTCGAAAGGCGGGCGAACAAAGTGCAACGTTCGAGCAGTTTATTCACGCCCGAGGCATGCGCGCCGCGCGACTAATGCTTCCGCTTGATTAGCAGCTGCGAAACACAGCGTTGGCAGAGCTAAGCTGACAGGTATATAGAGCTCAACGCCGGGCGCGCCATAAAGAATGAAAGCCCCGAAAAAAAACGAACAGCACGCACACACGCACGCGACGGCGCGCATTTGCACTCCCAAGGGGCTGACGCGCGCGCGCAGGCGTCGTCATTTGTCTCGATTGCAAGCGCGCACGCAGCGAACTGCCGGCTCGGAGTGCCGCGTATAGCGAGGAGCAAGAAATTAAGCCAGCAAGCGCTATTACATACGGCCTGTGCGCTTTGTTGACCTTTTTTTTTTTTAAATGAGGTCTCCCTAAAAAAAAAAATGCGGAGGAGGCGAGGGCAGAAGGAGAAAGAACAAGCCAACCGGTGCTAGAATTTTAGACCTGTTCGCGGGAGTATTTTTTTTTCTTTCGATTATCACATACACAAAAGTCAATGAAAAGGAACTACCGGCGTTCACCGGCAATCAGACTTGGGCGGCCTAATCCAAACAAGCGCGAAATCAGGAGGGAGATTGAGCGTGCGTCGGGCATTGTGCTTTGTGCGCGCAACAGTCCCAAACAGAGAGAAATCAAGTGGTGCAACCGAGCGCTGGAGCAGATGACAACACCGGAAGGGGATGGGAGGGGGGGGGAGGGGAGGGGGGCGACGGGTGGAGTTATCAAGACTAGTTTGCTGAGCGATGTCTTTTTGAAGTAGGCAGGTACAAACAGGGGCGAAGAGACGCGAAGGCCGAGGATGAACAAAAGGAAGAAGGAATTTTAAAGGCGAAATCCCGGACGCGGCTGTGGAAAAAATAGTAAAAGAGTTGGATGAGCAGGAGTCCGGGGACGGAGGAGGAGCGAATAAAAGCGTCGTTGTTCATTTCGGAGCAAATGGAGTAGAAAAAGCTGATTGCGCTGCCGACTCGCACGTGGCTTGTGGACGCAGAGGCGCAGCACTTTAAAAGATGACGAAAATAACAAAAAAAAAAAGTCAACAACTGGCGATGCTGAATTGAGGGAGCCTGCGCGATTGGATGTCCCCAGAGCATGCTGATGTTAGCTCTGCGTGCGCTCTGCCTTAAAGCTTTTATTTTACGTCCTTGGTCTTCTTTAGCGTTTTACTCTTGCGTTCTCCTTCGGGTTTAATACGGGTTCAGCGCTACAGCGTCATTTTCCGTCCGTTCTTGTGCTAGCTCGTCTATAGGGCTTGTGTCAACACGCTCACGTATATATGTTTTTTCTTCTTGCCGATGCGTTCACTAGCTGCAGCCACATAAAAATATTCTATCGCTTTGGGACGAACAACGTGGACCTTCGTTAACATCGCACAGTTGTTCAACGGGAAGGAAGTATTTTCTTCTCGTCGTCATCAGTGGCTCGAGCGTCAGCTACACTTGAAAAGTGGCTCCAATCGAAAAGTGGAGATTCCTTTTCAATGTTCCTCATTGTCTCAAACAGTGTGCCAGATATACCCAGCCAGTATTTGCGGATATGGCGGTTTATAGGCTTCGGCTCGTCTTTCGAAGTTCTCAACTAACAGTGTCTCTCACTCTATTTGCCTAGCATTTACCGCTAATCGCCACCGAATTTCTTTCTGTTTGACATTACGTCCCTATCGCTATATAAAACCCTAAAGGAAAGGCATAATACTCTCCATGAAGCTAGCTAAGGTTAACACTGATACAGCTAATTGCAACATTGACCACGTGCTTATATTGTAACTGCGTGAGTGATTTACAGTGACAACCTACAATTTCTATGTTTGCGAAAATTGATGCAGAAACTACAGAATATGAATGTCAAATTAAGCGAATTCCGCAGAAACGAATGGGCACATTAACACTCCTATCGAAGTGCGCTGTTAATGTCGATAATCGTGTTTGATGATTGCGGTGCAAATTATCGTCGATGCGTTTTGCTAGACGGCACGACAGCGTGTCGACGATGGTGTTGACAGCAATCGAGACGATGTCACTGCGACAGCTACGGCAGAATAACAAAGGCGGCATGACTACAATGGAATCACGGCAGTGTGACGATGATGCCGCGACCACGCTGACTTGACGACAACAATATCGCGGCAGCGCGTCGAAGATGGCATGACAACGGCTGTGCTACCTGCGCTGTCTTCTGGACACGTGCTCTCCGGGACGCCAGATACTCATCTGACCACTCACTAATATCAGGCAGATCGCGCGGGCTGTGGGATTTGGTCTCAGCGACGCCGTGTTGAGCCGGCGTGACAATAACTTGGAGTACGCTTGATCTTCGCCTTGAAGAGTGGAACGCGATAGCATTCAAAGATCCCTGACGGCTTCTCACGCTTCCCGGCTACTGCAGCTTGTGTAACCGTAATATTTTCCTGGAAACGTTATGTTATTTTATGAAAAATGTTATGCACGTCTGTCCACATTGACGCCTCAGCTAAAAAATCTAGTATCAGGAACATATCGCACACCCTCTCATAGCACTTACGCAACAGAGTTATAGCTTCCCCATACAGACTAAGCAGACGCTCCCGTAGCATGCATAATGGTTTGCTAATGACTCCTGTTATTGAACACTGCGCAACATTAATAAGAAAAGTACCTCCCCCCCTTCCGCTTATAAAAAAAAGATAACGAAACTAGAACACCGAGGATCGTAAAGGTAGGCCTACGCTGCGAAAAGGGGAACTTAAATCGTTCCCATTGAAGTAATTATCTGGCACCTTTCTGAGAGATGGCAAGATACATTAAGCCTAGATAATTAGGAATCCGAGAATATCCTCCCTCTCTGGCTCGCTTCCATCAAAGTTATCGCAATTAACGAATGTTGTCACGCATTTCACCGCTACGCCTGCTTCTTCAGACGTTCGGCTCGGCAATCCACCTGTTCTACGACCGTCATTTGCACCGGCTCCGCTTTTATTACCGTTTACAACGCAAGATTTTACAGCTGTAGCCAGCAGTCGCTGCTTCTGCAGAAGGCAAAGAAATGAGCAAACGGAGCTTCGAAAGAACGAATCATGCATTCTTTCGGCGTTAATTCCAGTTAAAGCAAAAATAAACAGAGAAATGCCCACAACGAACGCACAAACGTCGAAGCTAAGTCATGGCTTACAAGGGCTTAAGCCGCCGGAGCACTCGGCGCTAGGCAAATGAGGGAGATCCCCAATCACGCGAAAGGTCGCTTAGCTCGAGACACGCTTATACTTCGTTATAAAGCACGCATCGCATCTACAAAATCAGGAACGACGTCGCATTTCGACGGATGTATCTAATTAAAGGTATCCTGCCCTCCTGCACCCTCCGGTTGTACTCAGGCGAGGGAAGTTATCAGTTAGAGCGCAGAAGTGCTGGCGAAGAGCTGGGAAATGAATGTGCCATTGAACGGCGGGGCTCTGCCGTCACCACCGTTTTTAATTACGCTTTGCTTCATACTCTGAGAACAGCCGCGAAAGAAACGAAAAAGAAAGAAAAATACAGAGGAAAAGGAGATCAGGCCTGTTCGCAGCGATGGTCGTCAAATTTCTTGCTTTGTTGAGCGCTTGTGGCATGATTGTTAAGAAAGGCTATAACGCTGCTGCAGAGAACACACCAGTTTGTATGATCAAGCTTGATTCAAGGTGCGGTACCTGCTCACGTGTACACGAGCATCTTTATCGAATTCGTCTAGCTATGCCATAAAAACATTAAGTTTAAGCTTTTTTTTTTAAGTACGCTTTCATCACCATTATTTAAATGTTTATTTACATGTATCGTCTGCAGATCTTAGTATTTTTTCACTGAAGTACGAATTAGTTCATTAGTGGTTGAAACTTAATCCCAAAATCAATGACAGAGGGCAGAAGTCTCACCAAACGAATCGGAGTTACGTATGCCTGTAAGGGCTCCGGCTCAATCAATCTCTCGGTCTCTTCTATGAGCCTTTTCTTTTACTCTAAATGTATTTTGATTATCTCGACCACTGACCAGTTAATACTTCCATGAACTTTAAATTCCACCGCTTGTCGAAGGTAGACGTTCCCTGCAGTCCTTTCTCGATGAATTTCTTGGCATTCTGTTACTATGTGCCCAGTCAGTTCCACAGTTTTACTGTAGCAGAAACATGCCTCTTCCTGTTGCGAGTACTTGTATTTTTTTTTATTGCGATAAAGACTTGCCCTTAAGCCATAATCCTTGATGCGTATATGTGTATTATATGTGTGCTGTGAGGCCTGTGTTGTGTATGAATTGAAGCAGTGTTTTGTCGAATCTGTTGTCATGTATCCAGCGGTCATAGCTGGTTGTCACACTGTAGCGGAGGCCGGCTTGCAGTAGGAGACGCGAGCGTTCCGATTTTAAAACAGTACGTGTCCATATTGCGAGTACCTGCTCCGGTATGTTTGGATCTTCAGGCAGCCAGCTCAGGATTCAAATAAGACACTGCCTTTTGTGTAATTGTGCAGATTTTCTCTCCTGATCTCTCTCTTGCCGTTTTTTTATCTTTCTTGTTCTATTTATATATCACCATAGACTTTCTATATTTACACTTTCGATTACACTGTACTTAGTTGGCAACTTTCTTGACCAACTCCTTCGTTTTGTGTCCACGCTCTTGCGGTACTGTTATTCGCACACATTATATGATCATTTCTTTTAATTCATGTTCCTGAGTCTTTCTTCAAAACTAATTTGACTATTTGCTTCTCTGCCTTCATAAGTGGCAAAGCCCATGTCATATTGCACAGCCTCCTACTTCATACTCTGAGAAACGTTGGCACCTTTTGAGGCGTATCTTGTCCCCACACAATCATCACCAAATATTTTGCATGTCTTTCCTTTCGTTAACGCTGCACGCCCTGTATTTTTAAGGCATGAACGGCACGAGCGTTATCAACGTGACATAGCGTCCTTGACAGGAACGTAGCGAGTGGCAGTTGTCGAGAAAGGGAACGCCAGCAAGACACTTGACGATTATTGTTTGGGGACGAGACACGCCTCAAAGGGTGGACACGTTTTTTTTAGTGCGTACTAGCTTATCTTAAAGCCTTCCTGTTTAAATTTAAGCAGCACACATTTTACACGAACAAACAGCATTTAGTAGCAGAACGTTTCTCAAACAACGGCGACTTTGGCCAGGTGTCCGGATCACCATAGCAGTCCCCGTTATTCATCCTTCACGCCTCTCATCACTTTTTTTTCGTTAAATAAATGCTTTACGCGAGTGTTTCTGCACTCACTGATCAGACCTTTAGGACTCCACGCGTTACCGTGCCCAACTTTTGTTTTTCCAATTGACTTCTTCTACCAATTTAGCACTTTGGGTAGCTTTGCACCCCTTTTCATTTATTTTTGATTGGCTTTTGTGCCCGTTACTGCTTCATGTAGGAGCGGGCTTGCCCGCACTTTCTTTTATTTTATCTTTAAATACAGGGTGGCGAAGAGTTTGGAGTGGAAGGGACGTGTTCCAATTGTAACTTTTCGAGCCCCTGCATTTCTTTTGCCGGGATTTGGCTTCAATTTTCATATTATTAAAATTTAAGCATGTAAATGCCCGGCTCACGTTAACTATACCTCGCTACTGACTTTTAAATATTTTCACTATTCGTCGTAACTGCGACATCCCTACGAAGTCGCGAAGCGTACTGCCAATGGATTACCGTCAAGTTCCTCGACACTCTAGTCATAATCCCCACAGGGCACAACTTCCGAAGGCTATTCAGCTTAGCTGGGCGTGCCTGACGGTTCTTAAGGCATCAGTTCACGCTGAAATTTGCACTTAGACGTGCTATAGCTTTTCATCGCGCGGTCGCTACCAACGAAGGCAAAAGGGCGAGCAGATTAAGATCGAGCAAAGCACTGATCCCCGAACAAGGGTGCCTCATTAACGGGTGTTCGCAATTAGTTAGCGCACTGCCCAAGAAAACGAAACGAGACGGCGTGGGCGCGCGCCTTTTGAATGTTGCCCGGCAACAAGCGGCTTGAAGAAGCAGTGCGTTCGCATAGTAGTACAGGCGCTTCGCAGTGCGTGCGCGCGCATGCGACATCGCCAGGCTTGGTGGCGACGACGGTCGGTGCGCGTCGGTGAAGGTGCTGGCGGAAGAAGAGGGTTGAAAGGAGGAGACGCGGAGAAAGCGAGGCGACCGGCGAACGAAGAAAACGGAAGGGAGGGGTGAGGGAGGCGGCGGGGGCGTAGTGGGGGGTCGAGGCAAAGCCGGGATAATACCTCGTTAATGCTTTAACACACGTGATTGAAAAGATTTAAAAGGATTTATGTACACGTAATTGGGATAGGTTCCGCACGGGACGTTGTTAATTCGGGCGGCGGCGCGGACTTTGGCGCGCATACGCGCGCTGGCTCGTCCTCGCGCGTAACTGCCGGCCCGTGTCGCGAGCAGTGCTCTCACCGAGGAGAGGAACAGCGGCGGGCTAATTAAAGTGGCGGGGGCCCACGGGGTGGGAGGGGAGAGGGTTACACTGACTCAGACCCCCCCCCTCCCCTTCCTTCCTCAGTGAGGAGCTTCATTTCATTAGCGCCGCTTCGGCTGGACGGGTTCCGAGATGTCATCTGTTCTTCAAACAGCACGCCGAGGTCTTCCCTTGATTAGCCCCGGGCCCCACTTGTGCGACGCCCTTGCGACCCCCTCTCTCGCCGGCTCTCCCTCCTCTCGCTTCCACCGCTGACGGCTGTGGCAGTGCCACTTGCAACCTCTGGACAGCGACGCAAGCTAGCGGCTACCTCGCACAACAGTTCTTTACAGCATTCTGGCGTGGCGCGCAGGCGTGGAGGGAGTCGTCACCTGCAACTATACTTCTCGCTTACAAGAAGAACACCAAGTTTGAATGCTCGAATCCTTCTTAGACATCGTGGCAATGAGTTCTCGCGCTGAGCCGTTGCTTGCGAAGGCCATTTTGTCTTTATCGCCCTTAGCCTAAATGTAGTAAATGTTGAGTCGTTCAACATAAAGCTTATATTTTTTTTTCTAAGCAATAAACGCCCCGTGTACGTGACGCTACCAGGTAAGAACATTTTTATGTAAAAACTAAGTAAGCGCGCATTCGTACTATAAGGGATTATCAAACTGCAACACCGTACTATCGTATACGCAATTCTCCATCTGTTTCTCACGCCTCACGCCACTGCGACGAAATGGGCGAGTAGAATAGAGTGACGGGGAACACACAGTATGATTAGTCTAGTATGACTTTTTGAATAGGTGTAACAGAGTGTTTTGCTCTGAAGCGCACAAAAATTCATTAAACTAGAGAAACTTATCTTCTCTACGTGATTACGAATTGTTTTCCCGGGAAATGAATCCTGCATGGGATTATTTGTGAGCTATTTAAGTGCAATTTGTGTAAACACACCCACCGTACTTAGGTATTCAGTCAGAATTATTTACTTCTGGCGTTAGTTTCGTGTCACCGTGGAAACGTCCTTATCGACTTTTGCCATCGCACACCAAAACTTGAAACCACATTCAACTCTGTATCCGACGAAGACTTACTTTCGAAGCAGTGTGGTAACATGACTCCTTGGTCTGTTAAGCATCACGCTGACTGAAAAAAGGAAAGGATGCACCAGTCCCGCTCATTTAGATGGCATCTTATAAGTTCGCTGATCTTATACAGGTTCATTTCATCGGAAACCGCCTGCATTCGCCTTTCTGGTTCGTTCTGGAGCTATAATCCGTGTACAACTTTCCTGCATACGATTCATCTTTGCTGCCCGGCGGAGGTGACACGTCGCTCCCGAATATTGCGACCGTTATTGCTGCCCTCGGCTTCGCGAGGAACAGCAATTCCATTAAAAGGGCTGCACGCGGCCATAGAACAAACAGTCCGGGTGGGACGGCCCTTGCTTCTCCTTCGCGCTCGCTTCCCCGCTTAGCGCCATTGATTATCACATTTTAAAAAATGATCCCCATTTAAATAATTCTGTTTGCTATGTTTGGCTGATGACTTTCTTGAAACCATAGCGTTCTTTTTTTTCTTTGTTTCATTTTCTTCTCGCTTTTTACTCGGGCACCGAGATAGAACCCCTCCGAAAATGTTTACGTTAGAACTGAGCTTTGAGCTGTGATTTATTAATAAATATTGATTCAGGCCGGCCTTCCTTTAGTTTATGGACTCTTAGCGTGATTGCCTCAGCCGTCCACGTCCTCTGCGCCCTTGCCAAAAGCGAGTTTTAGTGTTTCGCTCAAAGACGGATCGTGATACGCGCTCCTGTATGCTGCTTTTTACGGCCACAGACAGTCATTGTTTCTAAATACTCTAGTACCAGCGTCAAATGTATTTCTCCTGTTCGGCTCTCGGAGAACGAACATTATCGGCCAATGAACGGCATTCGCGAAAATCGAATCAGGACGATGGTTTTTCTACTTTTCCAATGCGCTTTGGTAAGGCGAAGTGACGACTGTTTTGTTTAAGGATAAAACTCCCAGCGAGCGGGGCAGGAGTGTTGACGGTGTCAGCCAGTAATGAATTTTGGTATTATTAAAGCTAGTGCTCAATAATGAAAGTATTTTCGTCACAGCTAAAGCTGGGAGTGACTTTTACAAACCCAGGATCTAAGATTTCTTGATCGTGTTAAGGGACTTGAGATTGGAGGCTTGACGCAGTTAATGCGCAGCGTTGAAGTGCCTGATGAAATGGTACCTGGCCACAATCGAACTACTGTGGCTCTAGATCGAGCACTACACCTTACAGTGTATTCGTGTTCGTTTTAAATCAAGCTCTTAAATAAACATGTGCATTCAAATAAAAACGTGAAATCCCTTCTTATGAAAAAGGAATTGCAGTAGTGCTTTACCAAATTTATCGTCCGTGGGCCAACACCTATAACTGCTTGTGTAGAGTGCTTGTGTATAACTGCTTGTAGCTAGAGGGCTCTTAGAAACTATATCCCTCGTTCCTGGGTAGAGCCACAACAAACTGTGATTGTCAGCTGTAGATACTGGGGGAGCACAGTTCGGGCAGTTCACAGGGTCTTTCGATGTTGGATCTCAGGAACTGGAATAGTGGCGTTCCCAGCTGGTTGCCTTGGAATAGAGACTTCTTCCACCCTAGGAAGGTTACGGAAGAAGGGCATACCTACGAACGTAGTTACGTGTGTGTGTCCCTATGAAGAAGTGAGAAGTTTAAAAAAGTATCTCCCACGCCCCCCCGGCCCCTCTGCAGCAATGATCATTTTACTGTGGTCCCGAACATGACGTCAACTCAATTTATGTGCCGGCAGGTTGAGCTGTCATATATTTGTGTATACACGGCACAGGGTATTCTGCAGTGATCATTGCCTGGTTTCACCTGCTGTTGGATATCTTGACTTCAAAGTCGACTTTTGCTTTGGATGCTCCGATTTCTTTTTGGTTTGCTGCTTTCAGATTAGCCTTTCTTAATGTGCGTTCCTGTGCCACTAGCCTGGCTATCGAGTCGAAGGAAAATTCTCATATTTGTGCAGTGAAACTATGGTGGCATCAGGTTGAAATTTTACCAGCAATTCACTGCGTTATTATGCTGTCTTTATGTGAGCAAGAAGACAACGTCCTAAAGGATGCCACTTCTGGTTCCGACATTTACCATCAATTACCTCTTGCTCCCGCCATCAGCGTGCTTTTTGCGTAGCACGACGAAAACTAAAACTAGCCGTGCCACGTACGAGCAAAAACTACCAACAAAGGTGTCATGCTGCAAAACAAGGTCGCTTGAGGGAGAATGCGCGAAGCAAAAAAAAAAACAAGGCTACAAGGAAGCTCACTTCCAAAAAAAAGGGGGCGGGGAGGGGGGGGGGACAACAAATTCGTCGCGCAGATTAACTCGCTGCTGAGTCATTTTCCGGGCGTATTAAATGTCGAGCATTGCCGAGGCGATCCGGCAACGAGCAAGGAACTCTTCTTGTTCTTCGAGACACGGGCCCGTTCTCGGCATTGGAAGAGCAGAACTGAGAGAGAAAGAGATAGCGTCAGCGCCACTTTCCAGGCGAATCGCGTCTCAAAAGGAGCGCGCGCCGGGATCCAATCTGCGAGACAGAGGAATGGTTTCAAACAGATTAAACTCGCGCTCTGTGCCATCTCTCAATCATTTCGTCTCTCTCCAGCTGGGCACTTTATTATTCTCGCCTTGCAATTTCATAAAGACTTCTCTGCTCTCTCCTTTTTCTCCTTCACTTCCTCCTCACCACCACATCGCGTGTTTCTTTTTCCTTATTTCTTTATCCCGCAATCGGTGAAAGCCATTTGGGTCGCGTCGTCGCTTGCTTGCTGTGCAAACCCGTGCGTAGCCGCCGTAGCCAGCTTGTCGCACTTTCTGTATGTCTGTCTGTCTGTTTCCGATCGTGTCTTCGCCGCTGCCGCCTCATCTGCAGCACGAATATTTCATCGTTGTCCGACCCCCATCGCGCCTCTCGCGAGCTCTTATTACCGCGGCGTCTCAAAGAGAAAAATTGCGCCCCGCACCGTCAAAATGGCGCATTTCTATTTTTTTTGTCCCCCCTCCCCCTCAAAACTTGCCCCTCTTTCCCCTGTGTTCCACCTTTCCGCCGGCGTGCTTATCTCTGGCAGTCGGAACGCCAGATCGCAATTTTCTTCTTTTTTTTTCCATGTATTCACGCAGTTGTGATTTTTCAACCCCCTTCTGCTCCCAGTTTCCCATTCCGATTCTCGTCATTTTATTCCGTGCTGTCCCGCTTTTGTGCCTCGTTTCGTATGTGTAACGCGCGTATTTCTATATAGGCACGGCACTTCGGGGCGGGGTGGAGCTGAGAGCATCGTCTTTACTCATAAATTGGGGAGGAAGCGTGTTTCATTGTGCTTCCGAAAGGTGTTCCCTATTATTGGATTGAAAGAGACCAAAGAAGAATGCTATCAGCCGGGCTGGCTTAGTGTGAACATATCAGACCTCTCGCAGATCACTCCCCCCTGACGTTTCTTATCCGTGCCGAATGATTCGCATTGTATTTCGGTTAAGAAAATATAGATTTATAGAAGAGTTGCATGTGATCGACAAAGAAAGACCAGTCAAAACCAAAACTTAATGGTCACCTTCCGCGAATGACTCCTCACAAAGCTAAGGAATGCAGAAATTGACTTTTTACGTGAGTGGTTGTAGATCAGTATTGCGCAGCGTAACTGTCACGCGCATTGCAATCTGTAGTAGATATACATCGATTAAAGTGGTAAATGCAAGTGGCAGAATGCTGTTCGAGGAGGAGTGAACGCGAGTCATAGTTTCCTTAACATTTGCCTTTTCTTTTAGTGAATCTCGGTGAGCGTTGCATAGTTTAAAGGGACGCTGTGTTGACTGAGCGTGACGCCGATCTCCTAATGACTATCTGAAAAAAACACTAACCAACGAATCGCCACGGCGCCCACTTAATGTGAACCACAGTCTCGTAGGGTCGGAATGGCACTGTATCAACTGCTAAGCCATCTGTGAAAGGTAACCCGCTCCCCAGATACCACTCGGTCAAATATCGAAATCGATGGCAGTGACTCATCGTGCATAACGCTTGCTCCAACCAGGTCAAAGTCTGCATAGAAAAAGTAAGCTATGTTGCATTTTCACCGGTCATATCCCCGAAGGTCCATTTTTGATTAACAAGAACAAAACAAATTGTAGCGAAAATCATCTCTAGATGACTGTCGATGGTATTGCGATTAGGATTCGACAATGTAGCGAGACATAATGTTAATGAAGTCGCGTTTATTTCACATCTGTAGTGGCTACTGTGGGCCTTTCGTCCCTTCGCCTATATATCACATACTCCGGCATCGTCCCCGTTTGTTATGGCACTTGCTTGCCAAGGTCGCCTATCAGCATTGCGGCATGCTGACGACAGTATGACGGCGATGCAGTGACGACGACGGAATGACTAAGGAATGACGTCAATGGAGCGACAAAGGCGGCATCACAACCATGGCATGGTGAAAGTGAGATGACGATTCGTAAGTGGTTACGATAGTATAACAATGGCGTGAAGACGACGACGTGAGGACAGTGGGGTGACGATGAGTGTATGACGACAATGGCATGACGGTAGGAGGACAGTGGGATTCTGACGAATTTATGAACACCGGGAGATGACGTTACGACGTTACGGAAGTGATGACGATGGTAAAGCGATAGCATAACGAAGATTCATGAGGACAGTGGAATGACGACGACTGTGTAATAACGATATCATGACGTTCACTGCCTGGCGAGAATCGAAGGACGGAAGCAAGAATGACGACGACGGAATGACCGCGATGGCGTAACGACGACAGTATGACAGGGAATGCATGGCGACGACTGTACGACGATGACGCAATGGCGACGATAGCATGACGACGATGCAATGACGATGATGGCATGAAAACGGTATGAGAACAGCAGGATGATCACTAATGTATGACGGCAATGGCCTGAAGACGACTGCATCACGAAGCCACATGAAGACAACGGTGTCATGACGATGGCGGGACGACGACCGCATGACAAGTATGGGATGACGAATCAAGAGTGTCGATGATGGCTTGACCCAGACAGCATGACAACGATAGTGTGACAACGTATGCATGAAAGCGACTGTCTGGCGACGACGCAATTACGACGAAGGCATGACAACAGCGGTATATTGACGACTGAATGACGGCAGCATGATTACGATCGAAATACGAGGAAAGATTGACGTTGATGGAAGGGTATACGCTGTCATGACTACAATGGTATGACGTTACTGAAGGGATGACGATAGTAATATTACAACGTGACGACGACGGCATGACGAGAGTCGGAAGACGAAGTTAAAATGTTGACGATGGACCGACCATGACGGTATAACGACAACAGTATGACAACTAATGCATGACGACGACACAGTGGACACCACGCAGTGACGATGATGACATGACAATGATATTAAGGCACTGTTATTAAGGCACTCCGGACAGGCCGCCATTGGAATATGAACCTGGCAACGTTTAACGCTAGAACGTTATCTAGTGAGGCGAGTCTAGCAGTGCTATTGGAGGAATTAGATGGCAGTAAATGGGATATAATAGGGATCAGTTAAGTTAGGAGGCCGAAAGAAGCATATACAGTGCTAAATAGCGGGCACGTCCTGTGCTACCGGGGCTTAGCGGATAGAAGAGAACTAGGAGTCGGATTCCTGATTAATAAGAATATAGCTGGTAACATACAGGAATTCTATAGCATTAACGAGAGGGTGGCAGGTCTTGTTGTGAAACTTAATAAGAGGTACAAAATGAAGATTGTACAGGTCTACGCCCCTACATCCAGTCATGATGACCAGGAAGTCGAAAGCTTCTATGAAGACGTGGAATCGGCGGTGGGGAGAGTGAAAACTAAATACACTATACTAATGGGCGACTTTAATGCCAAGGTAGGCAAGAAGCAGGCTGGAGACAAGGCAGTGGGGGAATATGGCATAGGCACTAGGAATAGCAGGGGAGAGTTATTAGTAGAGTTTGCGGAACAGAATAATATGAGGATAATGAACACCTTCTTCCGCAAGCGGGATAGCCGAAAGTGGACGTGGAGGAGCCCGAACGGCGAGACTAGAAATGAAATAGACTTCATACTCTGCGCTAACCCTGGCATCATACAAGATGTGGACGTGCTCGGCAAGGTGCGCTGCAGTGACCACAGGATGGTAAGAACTCGAATTAGCCTAGACCTGAGGAGGGAACGGAAGAAACTGGTACATAAGAAGCCGATCAATGAGTTAGCGGTAAGAGGGAAAATAGAGGAATTCCAGATCAAGCTACAGAACAGGTATTCAGCTTTAACTCAGGAAGAGGACCTTAGTGTTGAAGCAATGAACGACAATCTTGTGGGCATCATTAAGGAGTGTGCAATGGAAGTCGGTGGTAACTCCGTTAGGCAGGATACCAGCAAACTATCGCAGGAGACGAAAGATCTGATCAAGAAACGCCAATGTATGAAAGCATCTAACCCTACAGCTAGAATAGAACTGGCAGAACTTTCGAAGTTAATTAACAAGCGTAAGACAGCTGACATAAGGAAGTATAATATGGATAGAATTGAACATGCTCTCAGGAGCGGAGGAAGCCTAAAAACAGTGAAGAAGAAACTAGGAATTGGCAAGAATCAGATGTATGCGTTAAGAGACAAAGCCGGCAATATCATTACTAATATGGATGAGATAGTTCAAGTGGCTGAGGAGTTCTATAGAGATTTATACAGTACCAGTGGCACCCACGACGATAGTGGAAGAGAGAATAGCCTAGAGGAATTCGAAATCCCACAGGTAACGCCAGAAGAAGTAAAGAAAGCCTTAGGAGCTATGCAAAGGGGGAAGGCAGCCGGGGAGGATCAGGTAACAGCAGATTTGTTGAAGGATGGTGGTCAGATTGTTCTAGAGAAACTGGCCACCCTGTATACGCAATGCCTCATAACCTCGAGCGTACCGGAATCTTGGAAGAACGCTAACATAATCCTAATCCATAAGAAAGGGGACGCCAAAGACTTGAAAAATTATAGACCGATCAGCTTACTGTCCGTTGCCTACAAAGTATTTACTAAGGTAATCGCAAATAGAATCAGGAACACCTTAGACTTCTGTCAACCAAAGGACCAGGCAGGATTCCGTAAAGGCTACTCAACAATAGACCATATTCACACTATCAATCAAGTGATAGAGAAATGTGCAGAATATAACCAACCGTTATATATAGCTTTCATTGATTACGAGAAAGCGTTTGATTCAGTCGAAACCTCAGCAGTCATGGAGGCATTACGGAATCAGGGTGTAGATGAGCCATATGTAAAGATACTGGAAGATATCTATAGCGGCTCCACAGCCACCGTAGTCCTCCACAAAGAAAGCAACAAAATCCCTATAAAGAAAGGCGTCAGACAGGGAGATACGATATCTCCAATGCTATTCACAGCATGTTTACAGGAGGTATTCAGAGGCCTGGAGTGGGAAGAATTGGGGATAAAAGTTGATGGAGAATACCTTAGCAACTTGCGATTCGCTGATGATATTGCCTTGCTTAGTAACTCAGGAGACCAATTGCAATTCATGCTCACCGACCTGGAGAGGCAAAGCAGAAGGGTGGGTCTGAAAATTAATCTGCAGAAAACTAAAGTAATGTTTAACAGGCTCGGAAGAGAACAGCAGTTTACGATAGGTAGCGAAGCACTGGAAGGGGTAAGGGACTACATCTACTTAGGGCAGGTAGTGACCACGGATCCGGATCATGAGACTGAAATAACCAGAAGAATAAGAATGGGCTGGGGTGCGTTTGGCAGGCATTCCCAAATCATGAACAGCAGGTTGCCGTTATCCCTCAAGAGAAAAGTATATAATAGCTGTGTCTTACCAGTACTCACCTACGGGGCAGAAACCTGGAGGCTTACGAAAAGGGTTCTACTCAAATTGAGGACGACACAACGAGCTATGGAAAGAAGAATGATAGGTGTAACGTTAAGGGATAAGAAAAAAGCAGATTGGGTGAGGGAACAAACGCGAGTTAATGACATCTTAGTTGAAATTAAGAAAAAGAAATGGGCATGGGCAGGACATGTAATGAGGAGGGAAGATAACCGATGGTCATTAAGGGTTACGGACTGGATCCCAAGGGAAGGGAAGCGTAGCAGGGGGCGGCAGAAAGTTAGGTGGGCGGATGAGATTAAGAAGTTTGCAGGGACGGCATGGCCACAATTAGTACATGACCGGGGTTGTTGGAGAAGTATGGGAGAGGCCTTTGCCCTGCACTGGGCGTAACCAGGCTGATGATGATGATGATGATGATGATGATGAAGGCAAGTGTCTGACGATAACGGCGCGACGACAAACGTATCGCGATCCTGTACGATCATGATGGGGTAACAGCGATCACATGATGAGAGTCGGATGGTTTAGGTAGACTGGTAATGATGGAAAGGCTCAGGATGGTCGCGTTACAGCAAATGCATGGCGGTTATATGACGAAGGTGGCGTAACATCAACGGCATAAAGCGAGTCAGATGACAAAGCTGAAATGACGACGTTGCAAAGACCACGACGGCATCTCGAGCACGAGACCTAGTGGCCCAAGCTGTTAGACAAATGGGGCCACTGGGTTGGCGTAGAAGGCGTGACGACGACGGCATTACGAGAGTCCGACCACGAAGCATATCAGATTGAGGCCTGTTTCACACAGCCTTCATACACCCCGTCCTGTAACTCTCACGGCACCAGCGTCCGTCATCAAACAGCATTTTCTCACCGGTTTCTCATCAAAAATAGCACGTAGATGACGTTGGCCAATGCTCTTAACGTCGGTGGCGTCCCCATTTTTGAATAAAAACCAGCAAGAAAACGCTGTTTCGTTACGCACGACGCTGCGACGGGACGGGGCGTTTCATGGCTGGGTGAATTAGGGCTGACAATTGAAGTTTGCATTTAATGCAGTTCATGTACGCCCCGTTGAGCCTGATATGGTAAAGGCACGCTTGCTCTGGTCTTGTGTGGCCTTACGAACGTGAGAGTGACAACGTCGACCAATTTCATAAATGGCTTTATAGTGAAGACTCGCATCGCAGCAGGCATATCACTACAGCAGATGCTCATCTGCTGTGGCTGTGTCCAAGGACAGAGGCCACAACGAAAGGAAGTTCTTAGAGATTACGGGATATACGGATATACGAGGGCGAATCAGAAAGCCTTTGCCTCTATTTTTTAAAGCCAAATTATGGCTGTAGATACGAAGTTAACATGTCCAAGTGGACATTTCTTGCACCGGCCTGGCCTTATCTGCCGGTAACTACACGCCGCGGCGCTGCTGTCATTTATTGAATATGGCGGTTGTGCTTCACACGTCCACACAGCGTACGAGCAACGAAGCGTGATTCCTTTTCTATGGAATAAGGGACGAACGCCCATAGAAATTCGCAGAGCAATCCAGCCCACGTGCGGGGACAGGTCGTGAAGACTTGTGTCCATCCAGCACACGTAGGGAAGGAAGGTCACGAAGACTTGTATGACAATGAGCGTTCGGGGAGGCGGCATGTGTCGCTGATTGACAACAACTTTTCTAAATTTTAGTGCTGCGATGGGACAAATGTCTGTAAAGGCGTGGAGACGACGTGCAAAAATAGTGTGAGGTACGCAGTATAGAACGTATATTTGTAATTACCTGTAAGTACGTTCTTTCTGCTAATAAAAAATAGGGGCAAATACCCCTATTCGCCCTCGCACTAGGCCAAAGTTTACGGACGGAGATCTTCTTGCTCGGCGTTAGCGTATATTTGGAAGAGGTAGGTTAAATCTTAGTACTGTAAGGAACAGTATTCCGGGATTGTGTGGCCTTTGCACCTGCGTCATGGGACCGAAGCTCATTCTCAAAACTAAGAACAAGCAATATGCCGGGCAAGTAAGTGTGTGCTCTGCCGCAACAAGTGATGCACAACACGAACAGATACAGGCTGTGTTACCGCGAGGCCATACGTCAAAAACACCGGCGATAGAAGAAGAACGTGAATGGTTCTCTTGAAAATAGTTGGAAATAAAATACATTCGCTCGCATCATGCTTTCTTTGCTTATCATAAAATTGAAGCTTTTCAACAAACATGGTTCAGAACATTCATTTGGGCTAGATGGTGCATACTTGAACTAGGAAAGAGTACCGCCAACTAAGACTATTGAGATTGTCGTGTGTCGTTCTCTCGCTCGTGATCGTCTTAGTTGGCGCTGTTCTTTCCGAGTTTTCAACGAAGCTTCGTTTGATGTAGATTCCAACAAGTACTAAGGATCTGCTGTCTTTTCTACCTTACTATCGCTGTCAATGCTTCACCTTTCTGGCGACACAGCGAAACTGCGATTATTTTCGGACTTCATGACAAAACTCAAACTATATTAGCGTGTACTGGCCTCAGAAAAGTTTTATTTTTCCCTTTACAGCAGAATTTTTCAACCCAAAAAGAAATGTGCCGGTTTCTAGTGGAGTGCCACCCGTCAAATACTCCAAGACTACCAGTCGGCGACTACCAATACCTTCGGTTGGAAGCTCTTGCGAAGCGACATACTCGTACGTCCCGGTATCTTTTGTCACGCCCATCCGTAAATGACATTGTCACGTTGTAGTGACGTTGAAGAAACCAAGTACTGTCAGACCAGCGGCAAATCGCCACCAGCTATGATCCCATAACAAATTATTATCATGAAAAAGGCAAAAAATGTATGCCTGATAACATAAATTCGTAACACCGCTGCCTTAAGACACGCTGTGCCACTGAGGTAATTCGCTGACTGCGCAAGTGTGAACTTTACCACAAAGCTACAAAGCTTCGAGCGATGTCGAGGCCTTGTAGCGACGTGCGCCACATATAGAGAAGCGCCTACATTGCCTTTGATGAAGACACCTCCACCTTGTGAATTTCCGCCCACTTCATTTATGTCACTCATCGATGTACTTGTCACTAAGGAAGATGATTTATCCTTTTCAGACCCCTCATGCAGCGTCGTCCAATAGGAAAGTGAATACTGGACTTGTGTTCCAAGGCGGTGACATTTTTTTCTGTGAGCTTGTAATGAGGAAAGTTTCATTATGAGGATTATTCAGCAGGAGAACGACATAACAGAAAATTCACCGCCCTTCCTCACTATGAAGACGTTTGCAAGCGAAGCTCGGGATCCGCGGCTCTTCGTTGTCTCAACGCCTCGGCTTCGCGCTCCCTCAAGGCGAGGTCGCACATCAACGACGAGCCCTTTATCGAGTGAGTTCTCGGTGTCGTTCATCAAACGCTGCCTGTTCTTCGGCCGAGCGCACGACGCGTGGCCCGCTGCCGCTGCCGTTCCTTCGACGCAGCCTGCTCTTCGGCAGAACGAACCAAACGCGGCCTCCCCATCTAACTGCCGGGCCTGAACTGGCGGGAACCGGTGGGCGCGAGACGAGCGAACACGCCGTCACACCCTTTCCCCCCTCCAGGGGAGGGGCACGCCTGTGATTGGCTCGCGCTTTGTGCTGCGTCTACCGTCTTCATGCATATTGTCACGTGGTGATGGCGTTGAAGAACACAGTAGCAAATACTGTGAAAGGCAAAACTATTTTTTATTGGGCGAACCTTTGCCCACAAAAACAGGCTGCGCTTATAGCACAACGATAGCGGCGAACACGGTCGGCGATCGTCGAAAATCTGATCAACGGGTCAAGCGCGTCCGCTTTTATACAGCAGTCGTCGAATGTTCCAGACTAATCGTTAGGACCCGCGGGCCTTCCACTAAGTTCTACACCATTCGCGTCACGCGATGAAATCAGATAACACAACGTTCGGCGACAACAGACAGCCGGATAGAAGCATCGATAACTTTCCAGAAACTTGGGATACATGCAGGCGCGTCCCGCGCTGTGCGATTACATTTGTTAGGCAGCGATACGTGGTCGCCCGATAAAGATAAGTACACATGTCAATATGAAACCCCACTTTAACGTGCGCGTATGATAAACCGACAGTGGCTGAATACTAATATCCATGTGGCTCGCAGCTTTCTTGAAACTTGTGATGCGGATTTTAGGAAAGTCGCTATGTTACAAATTGATCTAGAAAAGGAATTCGACAGAGTATGTCACAACCTCCTGTTTACAATTCTTGGTTATGTCGGAGTTGGATCACGGATAATTGGGGGAGTTAAAATGGCATACAGTAATTCTACAACTAACCTCCTTATCAACCATAAGCTAACTGAAAGAATTGAAGTGCGTTCCTCTTTTAGTCAGGGGTGCCCCTGTCACCTTTTTTGTTCGTAATATATCTAGAGGCTATTTGTAAAATAATTGTTGATAGTCCGGATGTGCATGGTTTCAGCCTAGAAGGGTGTGAGGTGCGTTTATTAGCTTACGCTGGTGATGTAGTTTTCTGCGCTGATAAGGAGAGTGTTCGAGTGGCCATGACAATTATGCGTGAGTTTTGTGACATGACGACAGCAATATAAACCGAAATAAGTGTGTCGATTTGTGGCATGATCGGTGGAAAACGACGCCGCGTGTTTTTGAAGGCATGCAGTGGACGCTCACGCCTGAGATTTACCTCGGTGCACCGTTAGGCACACATCGAGACAACAAAGATTTATGGAATGACAAAGTGCAGGAATTAAAAGCTCAAACTGATAAATGGGCCGGGCGTGGCCTTGCCATATTCGCACGTGCAGCTATTTGCAGAATCTTCTTGGTGAGCAAGCTGTGGTACCTCATGCAAGTCCTGAGCTGTTCGCGATTCAACTTTCAGAAATTCCATAGAGCATTCGCTGTGTTTGTGTGCCAGTCCGAATATAAAAGAACAAACAAGAAGAAATTGTTTCGCAAGTCGTACCAGCGGGGCTTGTCATCACCGAATTTATACTTAAACCAACTGGTTTCTAAATTTTTGTTCTTACGAGACGCGACAAATCCTTTCTTGCGAACAGTTATTCAAGTCCAATTGAGCCATTTCATACCTAGCTTTGTTGTTTCAATGGGGGAGGGTGGATGTTACGCAACGAGTAAATTTTTACGTGAGGTGGTCTTAGCATTTAGATTTTTAAACCACCACTTTTCCATAGCATATTTCGCTACAGTGAGACGTAAGCGGATAAGCCCAGAACCATTATATCGATTAATGTACAGCGAAGGCCAGGGGAAAGATGTGCTAAAACGTGTGAAACGAATTATTGTACCAGGGGGAGTGAAAACATTCTTTCATAAACTACATACTGATACCTTGCCTGTGAAAACATGGCTAAAAGAAAGAGGGCACTATTTACCATGGGGGGTTAACTGTTTGAATTGCAAGAAACCCGGAACTATAGAACACGTTTTTCTAGACTGTCGGAGTACGGTCTTCTTTTGAGATATTATGCAAAGAACTATTAACAAGGATTGCAGTTAACACCACATGGTATTCGCTACTTAGCCCCAGTGCAACACAGTATACCTTATGACATGTTCTTTTTTTCTTCTCGGCCTTCAGAGTATCTGCAGAAACCGCATGGCTCTAAGGAATTGTGTTATTAATGTGAGAACAGTAAACGTCTACTTTGCTGAAAATATCAGTAGACTACGGGAAGTGTTTCAGAATTTAGCGTATGACGATGAACTGTTGTTAATGATGGATGCCCCTGCCAAAATGAAAGTTTGGTTATTTCAACCGCAAGCTCAAAGCGCAGCGGTGGGAAAGTGAATATTGACAGATTGTGGCAGCAGTGTGTTGATGTATTTGTCGGTTGTCTGGAAATAAAGAAAAAAACCGACAGTGGCTGAATCGGTTAGCGGGATGGTCTCGAAACCCGCAGATCGGTGGTTCGAATCCGTAACCTGAGAGGCAATTTTTTCTTTTGCGCGGCTTGAGTTCTTTCGTATGGCAATACCGACGCCGACACGAGTCAGGCAATACGAGCATCGCATGTATAGCAGTGCGTGAGGCTCTGACAACTTTGCAGGAATCATGATTCGAACACAGATGAGGTGTTCGCTTTCATATTGCACGAGTGTGCACGTTTTATTGCACATTGCTTGAATTTGTCTCAACATTTACTGAGAGGCGATTGTGTAGAACATTCATCGCGGATATAAAGTTAGATGCAAGCGGAAGATGTAGGAGTGGTTTATTCGTGTTCTTGCCGTCAGCCTTAGTCATAATAGACGCTAATCTTTTTTACCCCAGTTGTCGTAGAAACGTCAAAAAATCAAAACGTCCATGTAGTGCGTTTTTAGTTCAACGCGTTCACTAGAAAATCGAGGATGCCGAGTCAACATGCCAACTTATACGTTTGTACTGAAAGTTACACGTCTTCACAAAACTCTATGAAGAGCTTTAGTGTATGCATGCGTGTCCGTTGTTGTGTGAGCCGTTTCTGTTAGTAATCTATATTTACAGCACAAGCTATCTGTTTATGTCTCTAGCTAATTCTAGAAAGCGGGTTTGTCTTGTCGAAGTCACCCAGCACAGGTAAATCTTGAGTCCGGCGTGTATATCGGGCTAGAAGTACCGAAAGAGCTCTCCAGTGAGCCCGACAAAGCTATAACAGTGGCAAAGGTTACGACGTTGCCAATTTTGCTGACATTGGTCTGCTGGTCGCTGCTGCACACGGTTCTTCCGAGGCAACTTCTCTCAGGCATGGGCCGCAGCTTGTCTGGGCGGTACTGCTGCAGCCACCAATGAACTGCAACTGCAGTAGCGCCCAAGACAAAACCAGCAGAAGAATTACAGCAACTAAGTGACACGCACTGGGTAGTTTTCTCAGGGGAAGCAGCTTTATTCACATAGTCCTAGACGACAAGTCTGCGGGACATCGATTCAAGAAAGCTAAATGAAGAGTAGGTACTCTAATCTAGTTGCGACAAAAGAAACGTTCAAACCATCTTTGCCTGTGGTGCACCCAAGCATAACGTCGAAAAAGTAATTTTGTCTCGTTGCTGGAGGAACACAACGCTTTTATCCGAACACTAAGTTCGACTTCTTGTCAATAACTTTACGGGCATTATTTTTTTTATTTCGTCTAGCTCGTATACATCTGTACGCGAATTTTACGCCTCTGGTTGCCAAGTTGATGTTGCCACAGCACCGCTGCAATTTTACAATGTCTCCTATAGAGTAGCAGAAGGCGCGGTGCATGCTCAGTGTTTCTATTTAGCAGCCAAGTTTTGTACGTCTTTAACAGAAATAAGTAGAACTGTCCACTGCTACCTTTATCAGTCATTATTTATATCTTGTGTGTTGCGTCGGCAGTTACTGTGGGTTCCTGGCCATGCACACACATATTGATACGGGGGGATTAGGCGTACCTTAATGAGTGTGTATTTACACAATATATACAGTGGGATAGTGCAGCAAAGCCGACTGCCACCTCGTGCAGCGCTTCTTCGCCACCTCCTCTTCTTCGCGCTCAGAACACTGAGCGCGAAGGGCCTGTCTTTGCCTGTCTTTGCGAGGAGACGCTGGAACATATTCTGTGCGACTTTCCTGCATATAATGCTCAGCGACAGTCCCGGGCATCCGTTCTAGCGCACCTTGACACTAGACCATTGTCCCTCGACACGATTTTCGCATGCCGCCGACAGAAGACATCGCAGGTGAAGGCGACGAAAGGACTACTTCGGTTTTTGAAAGGGACGGGATTGGACAAGTGGTTGTGACAGTGATATCACGTACCATGCCAGATTGATGGACTCTAACGGACGATGTGTGTGTGCTGTGCTATGTGCTCTCTCTCTCTCTTCCCCTTCCCCATCTTTCATCGCCCCCATCCCTCTCCCATGTGTAGGGTAGCAAACCAGTTAAGCTAAACTGGTTAACCTCCCTGCCTTTCCTTCTCCACCTTTTCCTTCCTTACTTCCTTGGGCAGAGATTTTGTGGTCTGCAGCTTGCGCATACGCGTGAAGGACACTTTCGGTGCCTAACTTAAGCGATTGCGCTGCGTACGATTATGCCTGTCGCTGTACGACAGCGTCACGTTATCCGCACAGACGACAAAGTTTATTCAGTGAAGCAATGAAAGGGGCTAGTTGGTGGACGTTCATGGTCCAAGCGCAACGCAATCATGAAGAAATATTATAGTTTTAGACCTCTCACAGTATCCACATAAGAGGCAAGAAACCACTGTGGAATAGCAAGAATGCAAGCACGAGGCCTTGAAGCGCTCTGCGGTTTGGTGTGAGTGATCCGACCAGTCCATGAACACATACTTCGAGTGGCCATGATAATATTGGGACGCAGCAGTTATCACGGCGTTTATTCCGAGTCGAAGATGCAGCGAACCGACCATGCCCACAGCACGGATCACACTCGAGAGCCCGCCCCACAAGCGATGATGAAGAAGAACCCCATATGAAACCCACATGATGATGATCTTGTACAGATGACGAATAGCTTATAAATGGTCAGACTAATGTCCCCTCGCGCGAGAGCGGCCATCCTGGCCGCAATTCAAAGGGGCGGCGAACGCCTCGTGAAAGGCTTCGTACGGGAAACGTGGACAACCTCAGCGGCGTGGCAGCGGCGGTCATTTGGAACAATAACTGGTACCACGCGATAGTTAACCGGAGAAGTCTGCTCCAAGACTTTGTAGGGGCCGATGAAGCGAAGCTGAAACTTTCACACAAGCCAGGAGTACGAACTGGAGTCCGGAGTAGCACTTCCTCACCAGGGCGGGAGCACACGACGCGATGAGAGGCGTCGAAATGCTGCTAGCGGCCCTGTTGCCGTGCTTCGGTGTTGATGCGGGCGAGCTGGCGACAACGCAGAATGCGGGACACATATTCTTCACAGGAGGATGGACATTGATTGACATTTGGGGGGAAGAAAGAGACTTCAAGACAGGAACAGGGCGAACGACCATAGACAAGGTAGAATGGCGAGTAACCGGTCGTGCGTTGAACAGTGGTATTATACGCAAAAGTCACGAATGGCAAAATTGCGTCCTAGTTCCTGTAATCCGGTTCGATGTACAGTCAACAGCAAAAGTTTACGGGATGCGGTTTCCCCTTCAAATGTGAATCCCTGCTCTGTTAAGGCACGACACTTCGTATTTGATGAATCACTGTGTAGGCGGCGAAGGCTACTACATGCTGGAGCATTTAATTCGAGGCTGTGTCACCATGCTTCGCGAGAATTCAGCTTCTTGGCAGATGCTGCGCCCCGTAAACTTTTGCGGTTGACTGTACATGGCTAGCATGTCTGACAGCGTGTGATGAAATCGCTCTCTGAGGCCATTGGTTTGCGGGTGGTAACTGGAGGTAGTATTGTGGGTGGTTCCGGAGGCTCTGAGTACTTCTACTACTTGCGAGAGGAATGCTTTTCCACGGTCGCTGAGGAGGACGCGAGGAGCATCGTGGCGCAGTATTAAGGTAACCATTGGGCAACAAGAGGTACCCCACGTGGTGCAATTTTATTGGCAGTCAGTAATTATACACGCAAGTGGACAATCAATTAGACTGTGTTGTAATCTGCTAAGGGCAGCGCGGGAGCCTGTAAAGATGGAAGGTCAATATGTAAATTGGTCGGAGGGCCTCAAAGTACATAGGTCTACGCTTTCGGGATTGATGCCACTACTGAGTGTTTTCCCCCAATTAGAATGGCGTATTCGGCCGATACTCTATACATTATTTCAAGTGCTATAAACCCTCTAGTTCATAGAACCCTAAAGCTTCTAAGGAATGTCGCGCCCAGGGGCAAAGTTGATAAACAATCGGCCTAAAAGGAAAGCTTCAACCAAGAGCCAACGTTCAGACAAAAAAAAATGCAGTCGCCATAGTTGCTTTGCGAAAACATTGGCTTTGAGTTTAGGGCTCATTGCCACTTTTTCGACCACTGTTAAACGAAAGTATTCATCTTCCTGCGACCCCTTCATCCAGTTGCCGAGTTACGTCTGTGAACCTAAGCGTGTGTTGTCCTTTTCGACCCTCTCGTGTCCGTGATTTGTACACCTGTTTTCTTTCTTTCGGACCATGAATGTACGCGTGTTCTTATTTTGGAAGAAGGTTCTGAACACTTTGTACCATCTGAGGCGGAACGTCTATGGCCACCTCAGAAGAATAAAGACTATGATTATCCCAAGTATTTTGGGAATCGTAGGACCCGCAGGTTCTTTGGTGTAGATATTTGTTGTGTCCTGAACAGATGTGTTGACATTACAGTATATGTCATGTTACATTAATTTATATATTATATTAAGTTACGTAGATGTCCTGTTAATGGCTTGCATGTGATGGCATTGCTTGTGTTGAAGCAATACGTAAGGATGAACTAAGCTGACCTTTTCATTACTTGAACCAAGTCGATTATCATCACTGCTTCATGTTCGAGCACGTTCACGTCCATGGTGGCTTCCATATCACGCTCAATACTAAGATGCTGTTGGTCTCGCATGGTCTATTCGTATATTTAAACTTTGACGCGTCTACATTCCTTGCAAAGTCATGATCAACTGCACTCTCCCAATCAAGACGTTGGTATATGTCGTTTGTGGTCGCATTGAGCTATGCGGTCAACTTGTGGCGTATAAGCCCGGCGCCATGAGGGCATGGACTAACTCGCCAGACTCCTTTACAGTAACATCACAGTTGTTCCTAGCGAGAGCGCACTATGATGCAGTTTTTTTTTTCCTTTCGATGGCCCTCCAGGCGGCGCGACGGAAATGTTTCCTCCTCTCCGCACTCTCCACATTCTCCGCATCGGGACGGATGGCTCTGCCCCTTTCCATTTCACTTGAACATGATCGCGAAAACTGCGTGATAGAGCCCGCTGAATATATTCGTCGAGACACTGACGCCTAAATAAGAGGAAAAGGCAATGAAGCTGGGCCCACACGATACACCTAACCGACTGTAATGCGATAGTATTATGAGGATTGGCCCGCCAACGCCTTTTGATTGCACTGCCTCCGGTATAATTCTGAGTTGACAAACCAGATAAAGGTATTTGAGACGACACATCTCAGTCCCTGGTATCGGGATCAGCGCATCAGGCCCAACCTTTTATCGTGCAATCTCCAGCGTCAGCCCAGTTTTGATTACATTGTCTCCGGACTCGACCAACTTTACATGGTGAGAAACGTACCCCGAACCCGGGGGTAGGTTAAAAAAAAGAACCCTTTCTTTAAAAAAAAAGACAAAGAATGAAAAGGCAGGGAGCTTAGCTAGACTTTGTCTAGCTTGCTACTCTACACGTGGGAAAGGAAAGTGAAAAGAGAGAGCAAGATCGTGAGCCTAGACCATTCACACGTACTAAGCAAAGTGCAGCGCACCTACAGTCGGGCACTCAAGCCTGTCGCTTTATGCGCAGAGCAAGGTACACCAGCCGCAGGCACAAAGGCAGTCAGACGCATGTTCCCGAAGTAAAAGTGGGGAGGTGATGCGAGCATAAAGTATCTGACAAAGTCATGATGAACGAGAGCAAATCTACACTGCACCGACATTAGCGCGTACGCCAGCTATGCGCGTAAAGTCGAGCTCGTTCGCTTGGTACCGACCTGGTAAACAGAGTAACAGATGACACCCGACAAACTGGACGCAGGCACTGTGCACCATCTGTCTTTCTTTTTTCCGTTGATTGTGCTGTTCACGGCGTTAAAAAGAATTCCAAGTGTCCGTGGTCCCAGTTTATGTTTACGCATTCTCTGGAAAATATCTGTAGTGTTTTCTGCCGTGGTAATAGGCAGTGGGCCTCTGTTCGCAATATTGTCATTTGCGCATGCTGTCATCACGAGGACGACTGCTGCCTCTCGCATGTCGTAATATAAGCAATATCTTCTCGCATAGGCACTGCTTGCCAAAATAACTATGCAGTAATTTGTTTGGCAATCTTTGTCGCGGAACAGCAAGCTTCGCAATTATGAAACGGGACCAAACACAACGCGGCACTGCGAATATCCGTCGGAAGTTGGTCGGTTTAGCACAGACAGTTTGACCTTATTCGTTAAATACAGGTCAACATAAGTCGTACATGGTACAAACATATAGACAGCAAGTTTGATACTCCTCCAATTTGACCCAAGTTATGACTTGCCGACTTTTAGCGGATTTCTTTGCGCTCATTTTATTACTTGTGTTTTCACTACGCGCGCTTTATCTTTTCGTTACGGCAAAAAAAGAAAACTTTTCTGCACCTCCACTTGGTCGCTTCGTTTTGTGTAATTGCATTATGTGTCACGTGTATTGCTTACGCGCATAACGAAAATTCGCCACCAGACATTGCACTCGGAGCGTGAAATTGAAGCCAACAGCTCCTGATGTGCCGTTTAAAGAGGCTTTCTTTAAAGCGTTTGTCCTTTCTTTTTTTTTTCAGGTATAGTTATCACGTCTTTATCACCTCTATCGGGCATTACATCAAAAATCCAGCAATTTCTGAGCGAAGAATAAACATCAAAAACGAAACGCCGATTTTTCTCTTACGTGTATATTGCAAGATAGCAAAGCCCACACCGCCACGCGCGCATTAGCGTGCGGCACACGGGCTCTTTAATTCGGCGAATGTTTTTAAGCAAGAGGTGTTCCAAGTGGTAATGTGGGGACAGCACGAAGAGATGTGTTGTACTCATACTTTTAGGAAATGCAAAAGCTAAGTATTCGCGCTTTGCTTTGTCGCACTGCCACAACAGAAGAAGGCAGCAAAAATTTCACAAAATTTTTACCTTGATGACTGCAAATGTTACTTGTAGTGAGCGCACGAGTGCTTGTCAGGCTTTTCTGATATAAATTAGTGCCGTTTTTTTTTTTTTTGCTGGATCGGCCCTGTTCACATAAAGGTTACAATATTCACGAGTGTAATTATTTACGCCTTGTTCTCGTGCTGTGGGGCTATTTCTTTTTGCCTGCGTCAAATTTCTCTCGAGTCTCGACATTGACCAATCAAAAAGCTCCCAAATCCATAAAGCTCCTCGTTTTTGGGCGCTCTTTGCATTGGCCGGCCGCGCACACTAATAATATATCTAGAATCGAGATTGGCTGAAATTTTCTCTTACGAACAACTCTAGCGTAAGAACTTTTTGTGAATACGGACCTAGATTTCGTAGGATAAGCTTGGCGTATCATTTTCGGTGTTTTTCGACTTCCATCCAAATAGCGTAACGATATTTATATTTAGAAGCAGGTGGAAAAAGACGCTACGTCCCCGAAAACAAACATTCAGCTGGTCACAAATGTTGCCTAAACTCTAAGGCAACACAAATCTCGCGCCGTCGTCAACCCTATGTATTTGCCGCTAACAGCCGATGTGATTAGCCGCTAACAGCAAATAATCATATTGCAGGGCTTGTGTTCCCGTACTGCAAGTATCCAGAAGGCAACGTTTACGTATTTCATCCACTCATTTTGCAGTACGCCTTGTTGAAACTGCGGTGGTTTCTAGCGACGTTTAGCTCATTATGTCATGTACATCCCAGAAATACAGGAGGAACTATGGGGCGCTCTTCTGGTGAGCAACAGGCCACGGGTTGATTCTTAGCAGCTGCGGCTTCATTCCTAGATAGGTCTAACGCGAAAACGCTCGTGTACACCTTACTTTGAGTGCACGTTAAGAACGCTAGGTAGAAGCTATTTCGGAGCCCCATCGGTGGCGTTCCTGTGACGGGTAGTATTGAGATGTCAAGCCTCTTAATTTTACTTGTCGTAGCATAAGAAAGTCCTCCTCGGCAAGTCGGATTCACTCCGAAGCGCTAACTTAGTCGGCAAACACGCAATTCAGGGGTCGTATAGATGTCGTAGTTATTTGAAATGTAAATTTCAACTTGTTTAGAGAACTCAAGTTAAGAAGAAGCTGTGCTTAGGAGGGCGGGGGGGGGGGGGGTGCATAGTAAACTTGGTGATGAATTGTGAGGCCTACACTTCGGCTCAGAGCGTGCAGTTGTTAGACATAATTCATAAACTGAGGCAAAACGATTCAACGCTGCTGGAAGTTGTTGGCGGGTTCTTAGTAAGATTGTGCTATCCTGTCATCGTCGTCTGCTGGGAAGGCAGTGTACGCCTGATAACTGCTGTTCAACTCCCAGGTGTTCTGAGTACCTTTCGTTATCTTGACTAGCCTGTTCTACCTTCATGTTGCTTGTCACGTTAGAACTATCCCTAAATACTCTCTTATTTCAAATAGCTTCAAAATCACACTGGCAAGGCAAGTCCACGTAAATGGATCACAGGTGATATTATGACGGAGTCTTCAAGGCGATGAGCGCGTTATTTTTGTCGTGCTGCCAGAAATAGGAAAATGGCTACGCTCACCTAAGGAAGCTTGCTCAGCCAGTGTCTATATGACTTTCATATTCTATCACAAAGAGGCATCATCTTCAGCGAGAAAAGCATTCAAATGTACTGAAGGGAATCCTGCAAGGAATGTTGACGCCACCTTGTTCAAAGTGTAAAATTTGCAACGGGTTCTTCTTCCACATATGACATCAACAGACACTCCGCCATGTCACAGCAGACTACTTTCCTTGATTTTATCAGGTTGCAGCATTGCAAAGAGAATGTCGGCCCCCGTTCTCATCGTGAAGCTCCTTATACCATTAATTGGTGGCGCCTTGTCACGAGGCAAGTTCTGAAATCGCACGATCACAACTTCGAGTAACAAAAGGCTGTTCACGGACACCAAGTTTCCCCGCTAGTAATTTCTGTATATTGCTGCTGGTGTGAGTCTACTCACTATGCTGGCCATTACAAAAATTTACCACCGCACTGATTATTGAACCATTAAACTGAAGTTTCATCAATAACGAGCTTTCAACAGTGGTATTGCTAAATATGTAGGCAATTCTTTCTAGGAGAATTCTAGGAGAATTTCATTTACGACTTGTTCTAGGCGGTATGCTAAGCTTAATTACTTCCCTGAAAAAAAAATTGCGAAAGTGATGTAATAACAGCTGTCATTACTGTATGCATTTTCAGCTTATTTGGCACGGGAGGCTCAGTGGATAGAGCGCAGAAATACCAAGCTCAGTGGAGACGTTCCGTTTCACCTGTCTGCAGCAATGCTGCCCGAGCATCATTACCCAATGACGTAAATAGACGCAGCTATACGTGATTGAAGCATTTGGCGTGTGAGGTGTTTAATGCCATCCTTCTGTAAAAATAGATCAATTGGCCTTGCACTCCAGTGCCGTATGAGCGCACTTATGTACACCAGCACCTCCTCGGATAGAATAGGCCCGCGTATTACAACTGTGACGTCAATTAGGAAGGTCGCCACTTCCATTGGATACTGCGTTTTATTTCAAAAAAAACTGTGATCACTCTAAGCGTCACTTGTATTCTTCACTGAAATGCATTTGCTGCGGGACTAAATAATTCCCCATAGTACTCAAACAGAGCAGTCATAGAATTACTTAATAGATGGTGGGTTAACTCAGCGACCAAGCTACAAGAATCGTAGGTAAATAAGTGTTATATAATGGGAATTGCATCGACGGCGCTGACCATTGTAATGTTAATTAGACTTTTTTGTTGTTGAACTGACACGCAGTTAAACCTAGCACTCAGAACTGCTGCAGACCTTAATCACTGGCAGCCAGCATACTTCGTTCCCGAACGTAGTTACAAGATTCCCATGCATGACTCGCGAAATATCTGTTCGGAACGGATAGTAAAGCTCAAACAACCTCGACAATGCTACTTGAATTGTATATTCGTTAATAGCACGAGAAGGAACTATCAAGCTAATGGTCGATTACGAGAGCACTGATTTAGATATTCAACTTGTAAAAGCAGACCCAGAAACAATTAACCCCATCATGCGTCGTTATTAGGCTTGTACCACACAAAAGAACAGATTGGAGAAACATATCTACACACATTTGCAAAACCATGCAGGCGATGTTTTTAGGGGACTTTCATTAAAACTATCACTATCTGCTCATCGCAGTATGTGAGCGTGACCCTTTGCGCTAGCTATTACGACGGCGAAAGCATTCAGATTGGCATTACCGTTTCGGTGTAGTGAAGCCTAATTAAAACGAATGTGTCACTACACGCCGACATAAGACTCCATAAGGCGAGATTTTATTATTAAGCCCAATTCATCGAACAAAAAAGGAGGCACTAAATCTAGCCATAACGCTCACCGCAAGTGGCTGCACATTATTCCAAAGAAGTTGAGAAAAACTAAGCTCAAGTACACTATAGTAATAACGACTGACCATCTTGATTTATTAGGCACAGCTACTGCATTCCTTGTGCGGAGCTGGAGGCCTCTCATATAAATACTAAAGAGCTCTTTAAGTTTATCAAACGCTAAACATAGAATAACTATAAAGCGTTACCAATAGACTATTTATTATTACCTTAATAAGCACAGTCTACCAAGAAGCATAGAACGGTGTGACTGTATGAACTCGACGCACAGTTTGTGAGACTCTCCCTTTGGAGTGGTTCATATAAGCCCATGTGTAACGCATAAATGCAATGAAGCCTCAATTCTACCCCATCACGCACCATTTCAGATACTGTTCTAGAACTCCCGCAGTCATGAGTTAAACAAAATAGAGACTAAGTATTCAGACGTGCGACCGTGACAGTAAAAAAAAAAGAACATATCATTTCTCGTTTTCAACAGCCCCACGAAAAAAACGAAGTAGACGGCTCCATTATAACAGAGTGCGTTTTATCAGAGTACATTTTACCCAATCAAAGAGTAACCGAGTATGTTTTAGCTGATTATATCACTACATATTTCCGGATCAGTAGTATTGTTCAGGTGCTTAGTATAGGATTAACGAGTAAATACCACAGTTACTCCCCTGACATGCTTCTTTTGCTTTTTCCGGGGCAACTATAGCAGATAACATCAGCAACGAAACAAAAAAAGCAAAGAAAAAGATCCGAAAGCCAAACGTTCCTCACACTCGGAGAGGGAGCTAGGTCCGTACACGATGTGACAGCCCCATCCCCATTTCCCGAATGGAATGCGGGAGACGCAGCGCAGAGCAGGTCAAGTTCGCGACGCATGACAGCGTGCTCCCCCTCACCGGACATGTCGTGGGCACGCAGCGCTGCCTCAGCGTGGCCGTGACGTCGCGGACGACAGCGGTGGCGGCGCGGTGGTGCGGCACGTGGCGGGGTCTCGTGTGGCGCGCGGTCCTCCTGCGCCGCATGTCTGTGCCGGGCCGATCCCGCGCGCGGCGGCCACTGCGGCTCGCAGAGCGGCGGCGACGACGTTGCGCGTGGCCGGCGGGCGGACGGGCGCGGCCCGCATTGAGCGGCGCCCGCCTTTCGGAGGCCGGCCGTCGGGACCGCCCGACCCGCGACGCATGCGCGCGCGCCCCGCGCTCGGCCCCCGACAGCCAGCCCCGGCACGCCGTCTCGTTCAGCCCGGGGCCCGCGAAGACCCGGAGGTGTCGCCCTCCTTTCTTTCGGCCAACGCCACCGCGCTCCGACGGAGAAGTTTTGCGGAAAGCCAGAAGTGAGAGGGGAGGGGGGAAGAAGAAGAATTTCCCCCCCTCCCCCCCATGCGACGCTTTCGCCACTCTCACCGAGAAAGTAGAGCGTGCGGGCTCCTCGCCACGAGCGGGCGTTCTCTTGTCCCGTTCGGGAAACGGGGCTCTTCCAAGAGTGGCCGCGTTGCCCGATTCCGACGGAAACCTCCGTGCTTCTTGTCACTCTCTCTCTTTCTTCGCAATTACTCTCACTAACTCTGCTCTTGTAAGACATGGAAAAAAGTTAAAAGGGCAAACCGTACCTCGGAAGTGACTCTTCTCGCTGTCCATTCAGAACGGCCACTTCCCCTTTGAAGGCCAGGTCCGCCGTGCCGTACTAGAAACAAGGACTGCGCTGACGAACTCCTTTCGCCCCCCCCCCCCTCCCACATTCCCCCGTGCAACCTATTGCCTTCTTGTCCTCTCTCTCTTTCTCAAGCTCATTTATCAAATCTCAGGAAGCTCTTTCTTGCGGGTCATGTACGAAACCTCTCGAAGAAGAACTTTATGGAAAGGTCCGCGCTCGGCCCCCGCCAGCCAGCCCCGGCACGCCGTCTCGTTCAGCGAGACGGCATTCGGGGATTGGGCGAATATTCCAGCCTAGGTGTTGGCCATGAGCACTTGAGCTCTGGTGGCTTCCTCGACCCGCTGGACGGCTCCGAGTTGGTCTTCAACAGCACAGCTGAGCAACGTAGTCTCCCAGCGCGTTCAGTTCGAGGCTGCGTCCCCATATGGAACCCCTCTTGTTCGCTCTCCTATAACATGTGTTCCAGGGGTGCCCTGGCCCCACAAAACTTACATTGGTTTGATGAATAAGACTCTGGGCAACAGAGATTCAAGATCAACGGGCTGAAAAACTTTCTTGTTTACAGCTGTCGCCAAACAACATCTTGTCTCTTATTCGTTTTCTGGTGAAACTTGCACCTCTCCAGTCTGTAGTATCGTGCGATTTCTCTAACTCGTCAGGCGGTGTTCCCACTCCCATCCATCGCCCGACGTCGCGGCCGAGGCGGCGGCTGTGGTAGGGACAGTGGCGCCCGAGTCCGTAAGCCCTCGAGCCGCCCCGTGCGCCACCTCGTTGCCGGCGAGTGTGGTGGAGTGGGCGGACGCCCATACGACGTAAACTTCCTTATTCATGGTTTTGCCCGTGATTAGTATTCTTAACGCCTCGAGGTTAGGGGGTGGGGCGGGTGGGAGATGCGGCCGTTGGTGTAGTTGCGAACTGCCGTCTTGGAGTCGCTGATCACCACTTCGGCCGCGGTGATGGCCACCGCGAGCGTGATTGCCACCTCCTTCACCGTCACCACGCGTGCATGCGTACCGTGATTCTAGTCATGCAAGCGTTCTCGCGATCTACCATCGCGGCCGCGAAGCCGCGCCTGCGCCAGTCACAAATTATGTCTCACAGTGTTTGCGCCGGCATATGGATTGGCAACTTGCGGAATATAAATGGTCCGGCAGCTCCATGCAGAGCTACAGCAACAGTATGTAGTGCGACCAGATGTCATTTCCCTGCAACGCGACTCAAACGAAGTGGAGCGTAAAACGTTTCTTGTTAAAGTAAAATACGCACGACGCTGTAATCAAGAAAGTAGCTTTCTTGCGCACAGCCTGGCTGGGCTAGGGGAGACTTCGTCTCAATGAATGTACAGTGCGCGTCACCCTTGTGTAGAGCTCGGGAACCACGTTCGCTGGGGCGCTCGAGAGGCAGCCAACGATGTATAACGGTTCCTTGCTGCGCTCGAGATAAAAAGTGTCTGGGCACGCAATGGAGGAGGCGCCCAGTCTCGGGCCCAGTCACTACCATTATACATCGCTGGCTGGCTGCGGAGCGCCTCGGTGGCCACTGTTCTCGCGCTCTACACAAGGGTGATGTGCACTGTACTTCCGGAACATTTTGATATGTGAACCGGACGTTTAAACACAATTACAAATGATGCGAAATTTTCGTTGGTGTTCTCATATATACATAATTTAAACAGCTATATGTTTGGAGGACTTATGGCATCTCACGTCAATGTTCTCTAATCAATCATGCTAATAAGGGCCCTACGTCACGCATAATCATTCCATTTATTTTTCACGTGCCAAATTCTTTCGTTATGGTTTCATCTGAGCACGGCGCCAGAGATTTATTTCTGCACTTCAAGTACGTACCCTTTGTCTTATGTCCTGTCCAGCTATTTGACTGTGAGGCTTCCATTATCTACAGTGCTGCAATTGATTCTTTGCAACCAATAGCCAGTACGTGCGAACATCGACGTCGTTCTGAAACTGTATACGTACGCAGCTCCCCAAGAAGCAGCTGTGAAAGCAGGCTTCTCCCCAATAGGGCTCTTTGTGGTGAGAAGCCCGCTTCGGCGGTACACTTTACTAAATTGAAACTATATTTACTACTACGACAGCAGTTCAAAGCTCGAAACAGTAAGGTGTGGTGGGTCGTCCTTCCATACTTTCCGTTATGCCATCCTCGTCATCGTCAAGTCGATAATCGTTGCCGTTGTGACCCCTTTTCATCCCCTGCTTCACCATGGCCTGCCAACTCTGCTTGTAAGCGCTGCTGGGAAATAAGCTCCTGCCCCTCGCAACAACGTGTAAATGGGAACCGGACGAGCTAACCATTGCGATGTGGCGAAGCTTTGGAGCTTTGCAATTTCTGCGTTGTTCCACGTGGACTCTGAGGATGGCGGCATCTGTGCAGGAATTTCGGAGGCCAGGATAAGCAGTTGTGTATAGTGAACGAAGGCGACTTCGTGTGCACTGCAAAGAGCTTGTTCCTAAAAACATGGTGGTGTCCCCTATGAGAGGCCGCTGCTGTTGCAGTAAATGAGTTCAGAGCCGGAGTAACTATAGATACTTGCAGAATTTTTATGCTTGCGTGCAAATGTACTTTCATCCCCCCCCCCCCATACCAAGGAAAGAAAAAAATAACTGCGCCATATTTCACAATTAGTGAGAACGAATTGCACTGGCCACATCCGCGGAGTCGTGCAGGTTCTCCACGTTGATGGCGTTGTCGCAATTATCCACCGTGCCGTGTCTCACATTTTACCTGCTGAGACCACTTTTGATTACGTCCGGCAGATTGGAGACAAACTTAGTGCGATATACAATGCGTCTTATTCAAACCCTGCTAACCGAGTGAGATGGCCAAGTCAATTTTTTCGCAAGGGTATTTGATATTCTTGCCATAGCGCACTTATGGCTGCCAAAAGGGTTCGTCTGGCCCTACACCACTACCTCTCGCACTACATTACCGCCCTTGGGTTGTACAGCGGGAATGTTACGGTTCCATGGGTGACATGAGCATCACTCGAGGCTAGCTGCTGATAACACTGAGGGATATCAGCAGTTGCGGGACCGAGACGCTCCCATGGCTACCCGGCATTTTCGAGCACTCCTATTGAGCGTTCACGTGACAAGCTGTCGCCAATAAGAATACGCGCAGTGCATGCAATCACGTGTACTAGAGGAGTAAGACGGTGCGACACCAGCACGAATGGGGACCAACAATGTTTGCCCTAATGCAACGTAGATTATTCTTTAGAGTAATCCCCTTGACGTCATATTCGTATCCGTACTACTAAATCTGACATGATTTCGAGTTTCCCTTCTGCCCTCTTTGATCTTCATAAATGTGTCCTTCTCATCCACTAAACCGTAAAGCTTTACAAAAAAGCCGAAACCACAGGAAGTGTCGATGTGTGAAAGGCGAGAGAGTGTAACTGAGTGCAGTTCAGTACAACGAAAGCAATTTTCGAGCGATTATACAAGGTGGTCAAACTCAAACAAGTAACCTTAGAAACACATTAACTAGAATGACCCACTCCACAACAGTAATGCGTGACAACGCGGCTTTACAGCACTCACACCGCTCCACCGGAGCCCGTGCATCGGATCCCGGAGCCTTCAGCGCTATGCATTGTCAGTCTGTCAGAACATTTTAGCATAGAATGCGAACCAGTGGACCTCAAGTTGGATTTGCAGCTGTCCCTCCACTAGAACGCATTAAGGCAAGAAGATCGCCCTGCACACTACAAAGGGTGTCCCAGCTATCATGCAACAACATTTAAAAATATGCATATGCCACGTAACTGGACAGACGCAAGGTAATCTTTTTTGCCGTCGGTTGCAGATACTCAGACAATTTTTTTTGTATTCCGCCTAATTGCATAATTAGTCTCAGTTCAATAATAAGCTTCTCAAATATTATAATTAGTTGAAAAGTGTGAATGAGAAAATTGTAGAGCAACGCGACAAACTCCCGATACAGCTTTGTGTTGCTCAATACGTACTACAGGAAAGTGTTCCTTCCGAGCTTGAAAGAAGCCCGCGAATACATGCAAAGTGCCTCGAGTGGTCAGTCATGCGGTAATTTGGGTGCATTCGTGGGCTTCTTTCACGCTCGGAAAAACACTTTTACGTAGCACGTATTGAGCAACAGAAAGCCATATCGGGAGTTTTTCGTGTTGCTCTACAATTTTCTCATTGACACTTTTCAACTAATTATAATATTTGAGATTGGCTCAGGCAGGCTGGAACAGGAATAGCACATTTACGGACGGTGTACGCATCTTTGCGGGGCCATCTTGTGCAAAGGCTCGTGGCTAAAGTTTTCTCATACTTCTGAAACAGCGAAGCTGGGAAAATGAAGAGCAATGAGTTGGAAGCGATGGGTTTGCCAAATGACGACATTTTAAACTCCATTTGTCACAAACCAGACATATGACTGACATGCTTTATCGCACTTCACTGCACATCGTACGCGACATATATGAAGCATAAAGGGTTCAATATCGCATTATTCTGGCTGTACAGGCGTCTCTCGTGCTCATGTTTCTTTCTCTCGTATATGGCGCCTTTTTTTTTTCTTGAGCGCAATACCTTCAACACGTCTGCTTTGCAGCGAGCACTGCCCCCTTTTAAGTCTTACGTAACACGTCGCAGGAATTTTGCATATTTAGGTTCGACAAAGAATACGACCGAGCAGCCCGCCTGGAAGCCCGTATAGCTAGTATAAATAAAAATTAAAAAGTCCCCATTTTCGCGTTAGTCATGAGCGTGCCGCAAATCTCAGTGGTCATCCCTGCTAGCAGGTGTGTTATTTTATTGACGCGTTGGTGTTATTGGAAACAGCAAGAACAAAACAGCTCATTACAGTCTATTACCAAAGATTGATATGATGGCTATTTATTTCCAGCATAGTAATGGCTAATATGGTGTAAGACAGCTCCGTCCTGTACGTTTTTGGGTGCGCGTTTACCTTCAATAAAAGTACGCCCACCAACTTCTCGACCCACGCACAACCAAAACGACACGAAGAAACTAAAGAACCAGCTTTCTCACCACGTTTTCGACAGATCCACACATATCGAAAACGTCCGAAAATCCGGCCAGCGGCCATCCACTCGGCAACCGACCATAAATAATTGAGGTTGAGCGCAACATAGCCCCCCACGTGCCCGGGCGCCAAATGGTTGCAAAACTCGGGCAGCGGCACAGAAGCAACTGGCAGCCAGCCACACCGTCTATGCCTGCCGGTCATCGCAGAGAGCCGATAGGGAGGGAAAGAACTGAAGAAACGTGGAAACGCGGACCCGGCAGCGTCTCTGGCTTCAGCAGTAAACTTGTTACGCTGTCCCGACCGGCCGTTCGAGCCGGCCGACACCGGAGCGCCAGAGGGCTCTCGGCGCGCCCTCGCGGGGTCTCGCGCGGGCCCCGCGTGGGGTAATGTGTGCGGCGCAAGGAGGCCGGTAATGGGCGAGGAGGAAAGGGAGAACGCGAATCCGCGGTGGCGGACTCAATAATTCACCGTCGGTGCCTGTAATCGGAAGCAGCAACGGACAGCTTTCATCATTACGCATTAAAGCCGTGCCTGAGTAATGCGATTTGGCGCGTCGTGGCGTCCTCCCTCATCGATCACGCTTTTTTCGGCGATAATTGAGTCGTATGCGCCGACCGACCCGACCGAACAGCAGGAAGATCGGCGGAGGAGACGGACCGACCGACCAACGGTCTTGCGCTCCAGCTACTTTATCCGGTGCCTCGTCTCCGGCCTCTTGTTTCAGCGTCTCCCTGCCTTGCTCGCATCTTCAGCACGCTCTAGTTCCCGCGGATCCGTCGCACGACTTATGTCGTACGTACCACGTCCGGAGACAGACGGGGATACAGCCGTGGGTCGATCTCTTGTCTAAGGGATTTGCATTGGGGGTTCCGGCAGAGCCACGCTCTCCGTTTTTTTTTTTCTGTTTTGACTCCAACTTGCGCAGTGTGTGTTGGTTTTGGTCAGGTGGAATTACCCTCAGGCACAGCGGAGTCGGACAGCCTATTGCGTGCTGCTGCTGAGCACGAGCTCGAGCATTCAATCCCAGACCATGGTTACTACATTTTATGGTCACCGTAGCTAAGGAAAGAACTGTGAAACCGCTACGTGTTGTGAAATCGTCCACAAATAAAAGGAACAACAACCTGCCTACAATATTGCTGAAAGAGAAAAAGAGAAACCTTCAATATATTGGTTTGGGTGGCTGATTCTTCATCCTACACGGCTCCTCGTGGTTCACGCATACATATATTCTTGCGACTAAGAAATTACAATTACAGGAGCTAACGATGGGCGTTTCTCGGGAGTCATTCTTTCCATGTTTCCGTTTGCATGAAGTTTATTTGTAGGTCGCTTAGGCTACTATAGTTTTTTGTACTTCAAACTCCGCCAACTGCTAATCAAACGCGTATTTCACGAATCGCACCTCGTTCCCCGAGCATATATTGTTACTACGGCCTAAGAGATTTCGTTTGATGCTTCTTCAAATGTTCATCGTGCGTGTGACTGTAAGGCTCATTTTCGATGAGGATCGATTCACACATTGGACTGATTACTTGATATTACTTCGACAGCTGTTAAGAGGTCGAAGATTGATTTTGCTGTGTCCGTCTGTCTGCACTTTCCCTCACGCTCTCGCCAGGCTACCTCGTCATCCTCAACTTTACCCTCACCACATGGAGAAGACGACGCAGTGCGCGATGGGAAACAAATCCACGGAGATCAAACTCACGTCAGTGTGAAAATTTTCTCTTTGAAGCCACTAAACCACTGATCTATCACGCAATCTTCGTGCTCGGTTAAAACGTGAGCGGTTTTATGCGCTGTTTATGAGAGTGGTAGTATTGGTGCGTATATTCCGGAGGCTACAATGAGCAATACTGCAACGGTCGATGGTGACGTTGTACGCATCGCGAAGTTGTCTTTGAGAACGTGGTGGTGTCCAATGTGAGAACCTACTGCTGTCGCATTAAATGAATTCAGCGTTGGAGGAATCGGTGAAGTCGGCTGATTTATTTTGAAACAAAGCTTTCTTCGCCTACTTTGCAGGGTTTGGGTTTGCTGTTGTGTCGGTGTTTAGAAAAAGTTTATTTCGACAAGAGACGATACGAGCAGTGAGTCTCAACCACGGCACAATTCCACCAGGACGATAACATATAAAAAAACGAAACACGGTGCGTTTTCAAAGTAGTGTCCGAGTCCTCCCTCACCAACATTTAATCACATATACCCAGGGAAAGGCACAGTTGCACATACACTAAATGTCACATGTATAAAATGTTGTTTCATATATACAGTGTACACAATGGGTATGTGCAATGATCATGTGACAGAACACTTTACACAATTTTCAAGTGATCTGCACGAGATGTGTATATACAAAATGATCATGTATACGAGAGCACACGCACACAGAAATCACGGCAACCTACATTCTATGTGCATTAAATGAATGCTTCTGATGGCCTGGCTACAAGAACCAGGCTGGTCGAAAATTAAGCCATACGTTTCCGTCAGCCACCGACAGGAAACGGCATGACCACTGTCGAATGAACTTTTCTTGTCCAAGGAAGAACAACACCTCTGACAGAAACGGAAGTAGCTCAGAGTAGAGCCTCCCCAGAAATGCAAACAGAGCGTGGCGATGACGTCCCGCTGCAACTGCCTCGTACCGGTTACGCCATAGACAAAAGGCCCCCGCAGCAATCAAAAGTCGCGCGAAGCGGCCACGTGAGCAGTGACCAGATGTAATAAAGCGGTTAAGTCCAAGGCCACGGAAACCAGTATGCACTGCCCTCCAAAATTTCCTGGCAGCTACGCATTGCAGCAGCACATGTTTATTGGATTCTTGAAGGGGGTAATAGGGACACAGCGAAGATGGGACAATACCCCACCGCTCTAGCCTGTCACAAGTTGGAAGCACTTGCTACCCTAGACGCCACATGAAGTCGCGTAGGAGGCCATGCAGAAATGACGCCGTTATCGCATCCCACGACACATTATATGGAACGTGCGAGGCGCGCTCGGAGAACTAGAGGAAGCAGTAAGGCTGACATAGTATCTACAACACGGTTTTCTAGAACGTTACTGTCTCACCGGATATGTTTGTGGAGATATATGCAAAGGCTATATGAAAGCATTCGTGAAGTGGCTCATATAAACCTAGTATGCTGACCAAATATGCCCATCTCTATATTGCGCAACAAAAAATGACTTCCTGCATAAAACCTAAACATACGAGGGTCGTTCAACTCAATCCGGGACTTTTTTTTTTCTTTCCAGGTTTAAATGGACGCCTAGGCTGGAGGTTTTGTATGCAGTAGAAACTTGCACCTGTGTCCTGTTACTGGTAGACGGCGCTCATTTCCCGTGCTTCTGAATAGACGGTTATTCAAGATGGCGGACAACAGTGTGAGCGTCTACGTGGAACAGCGTGTTGTGATGAAGTCTTTAGTGAAGGAGGGCATAAAACCTGCTGAAATTTACAGAAGACTTCAGGCTCAGTATGGTGATGAGATACTCAGTCGCAGTAAGACATTTGAATCGTGTGATCTCTTCAGCGATGGCCGTGTCTCTATTACTGATGATGCCGGTCATCGTGAATCACAGCCCACGGTAGTCATTCCTGAGAACATTCAGTGCGTGGAGCAGCTGATCGTGGACAATAGTCGCATAACCTGTCGCGAAGTTGCAAGGGTGTGTAATCTGTCGTTAGGAACAGTGAACACAATAATTCATGATCATTTGTTATTCCTATTTGGATCGCACCGCTGGTACGATCTGTTGGGAACTCGGCGCTGACGCCCGTGGTTGTACCTGGGTCGCAAGCCCCAAGGGTAGCGTTGGCCTGGCGGCCTGGGGTACAACTGGAAGCATCCGAAGGTCCCGGCAAAGCATGAGTCGACTGGTAACAACAAAACAACTTGTTTATTTTAACATCGCAAAGAGTTGGCGGTCAGGTTGACCGAAGTAGAGAGACGGGAGAGCACTTTACTCAACAGAAGAAATCGGAGACCTCCTTTTGGCGTCCGGGGGCAGCTGTCTTTATACTCTCGCAGTTGAGGGCAAGAAGGAACCCCTCAATAGACGAGCACGTGAACGTACAATGTCGTAGCGCTGTCGTAGCACAATGTCGTAGCACAATGTCGTAGCACAATGTCGTAGCACAATGTCGTAGCACACTGTCGTAGCGCTGCCGGTCGGGCACAATGACTGTAATGAGAGGGTGATCCCTGCTTTCGCATCGCCTGGTTCGGGCACAATGACTGGAAGGAGAGGGTGATCCTTTGCGGTCGCATCGCCGCAGTCGCGCCTGGAAACACCTGGCGGGGAGCGTTGCGGCGACGACGATCGGGCCAAAATGTCTGCCGCCCCGCCGCAGTCGCGCCGGCAAAACCACGTGTCGCAGGCGAAACGCAACAGACCGCCCCGCCGGGGGAAGGAGATCCCGATGGACAGGGGACTGCATCCGCTGTCCGGAGGGATGTCGCTCGATGATGCTCATAACCGAAGTCGGGCGTCCCTCGACGTTTCTTGAGCGCAGCGCACAGAGAAGGCCTCGTTCTCTCGTTCAGGTTCGCACGGGACACTGCAAAGTGACTTCGGGAGAGTTCACATTTTTGTTCTCGTTCCCGGCAAGCGTTAGAACTACGCTGAAACTCAACCGCTCAGTCAGCAAGCACGGCACAACCCTCACTAAGCCCTGCCAGGCTCTTTCCCCTTTTTATACCACTGCCTAGTTCCTTACAGTAGTCTAGCATCACTCAGAACGCGTCCACAAATTGAAAAATTGCACTAGAAAGCATATCATCACTTTGAAACACTAAACAAAAGCAATATGTTAAAAAAAATCCTGCCTCAGGAAGAAAAACATCAGTAACCAACAATTTTGAGGCTGATTCCTACGTTAGGGGCTTCGACTTAAGCCATCGGCGTTACCGTTGAGACTCCCCTTTTTGTAACGCACCTCAAAGGAATATTGTTGTAAAGCGAGGCTCCAGCGCAGGAGGCGGCCATTTTTGGGAGAGATGGTCTGCAGCCATTGGAGAGGGCAGTGATCCGTCTCAATGATAAACCTCGAGCCGGCTAGATAGCATGACAATTTCTGAACGGCCCACACGAGACACGCACACTCTTTCTCGGTGGCGCTATACGCCTGCTCACGACTGGTCAGCTTACGACTAGCATACAGGACGGGGTGTTCTACTTCTCCATTTTCCCGTTGGCACAGTACAACGCCCATGCCTCGCTCACTAGCATCGCACTGAACAACGAACCCTTTTGTATAGTCTGGCGATCGTAGCACAGGATGGTTTGTTAGGGCACTCTTTAGGGCGCTAAAAGCTCTTTCCTTTGTCTCGTCCCAGACGACTGTTTGAGGCTCTGTCTTTCTTAGAGCATCCGTCAGGGGAGCCGCGATATCAGAGTACCTAGGGATGTACCTCTGATAGTAGCCGGCGACACCCAAGAACGACCGAATATCGGTCTTTGTGCGCGGTTGCGGAAAGTCTCGCACAGCGGCCACTTTTATTTCAGAGGGGCGGCGACGACCCTGACCAATCACGTGACCGAGGTAGACAACCTCGGCCTGTGCTAACTGGCACTTAGGAGCCTTTACTGTCAAGCCCGCTTCGCGCAGGCGGGTTAGCACTGCCCGCAAGTGTGCCATATGCTCAGACCAGGATGCGGAGAATATCGCCACGTCGTCTAGATACGGTAAAGCGAATTCTTGCTGTCCCCGCAACACTTTATCCATGAGGCTTGAAAAACAGTATGGCGCGTTCTTCAAACCAAAACTCAACACTTTAGGACGGAATGTTCCCATTGGTGAAATGAACGCCGCATACCCACCAGCCTCTTCTGTAAGTGGAACCTGCCAATAACCCCTGACAAGATCTAGGGTGGAAATAAACTGAGCGCTACTAACTTTCTCAAGGCGCTCCTCGATGTTAGGGATCGGATAAATTTGATCCTTAGTGATGGAATTAAGCCTGCGGTAGTCGACGCAAGGACGAGGTTCCTTGCCCGGTACCTCAACTAAAATCAAAGGGGAGGTATAATCACTCTCACCTGCCTCAATAACACCGAGCTGTAGCATTTTCTTTACCTCAGCCTCCATAATATCGCTCTGGCGGGGTGACACCCGATACGCCTTGGATCGTACTGGCTCTGGGGAGGTAAGTTCTATATCATGAGTAAGTACAGAAGTCCTACCAGGCCTCTCAGAGAACAGACCTTGAAACTCTTGTAATAGCTGGTGTAGTTCGGTTTTCTGCTCGGGCGACAGCGGTGCTTTACTGATAAGGTCACTAATGACTTGACCGGTGTCTTCCCTGTTCGTCACTGAGCCTAGTCCCGGAAGCTCGACCGGAAGCTCTTCAGGAACGTTTACCATCATGCACACCACTGCTTCCCTTTGTCTATAAGGTTTGAGCAGATTACAGTGGTAAACTTGCTGTGCTTTCCGCTTTCCTGGCAGACTTACCACGTAGTTAACGTCCGACAGTTTCTGAACAATTCGTGCTGGGCCCTCCCACTGCACGTCTAGTTTGTTGTTTAGCGATGTGCGCAATATCATGACCTCATCGCCCACCTCAAAACGACGGGCCCTGGCTGTCCGATCATAATAAACCTTGGCCCTCTGCTGGGCCTTTGTCATTGCTTCACCTGACAACTCCTGTGCCCTTCTTAAGCGTTCGAGGAGCTTAAGTACGTACTCCACCACGACTGGGTCGTCGCCCCTGCCTTCCCATGATTCTCGAAGCATGCGAAGCGGAGACCGAAGCGAGCGACCGTACACCAGTTCAGCTGGCGAAAACCCCGTAGCCGCATGCGGCGCGGTCCTTAAAGCAAACATCACCCCAGGCAGACACAGCTCCCAGTCAGTTCGATGTTCAAAACACAACGCTCTCAACACGCGCTTCATGACGGAGTGGAGCTTCTCAACGGAATTCGACTGTGGGTGGTACACTGAGCTGTGTAGCAGCTTTACCCCACACCTTTCGAGAAAAGTTGTCGTCAAAGCGCTAGTAAACACTGTGCCCTGATCTGATTGGATTTCCGCAGGAAAACCAACTCGCGCAAATATGGACAGTAGTGCATTGACTATCTCAACTGAGCTGAGTTCTTTAAGCGGCACTGCTTCAGGGAACTTTGTCGCTGGGCAGATCACAGTCAAAATGTGTCTGTACCCCGTGGCTGTTACCGGCAGAGGTCCCACTGTATCAATAACGAGCCATCTAAAAGGCTCCGTAATGATAGGTACCAATTTCAACGGCGCCCTCGATTTGTCCCCTGGTTTACCCACCCGCTGACAGGTGTCACATGACCTCACGAAGTGGTCTGCGTCCCGAAAACACCCTGGCCAATAGTACTCTTGCAAGAGACGGTCCTTAGTTTTCTTAACTCCTAGGTGTCCAGACCACGAACCCCCATGCGACAAGCGCAACAGATCCTGACGATAGCATTGAGGAACGATCAGTTGATCGAACTCCACTCCTCGGCGGTCTAGATACTTCCGGTACAGGACTCCACCTCTTTCCACAAAACGCGCAGTTTTCCTGGCGATACCTTCTTTGACATTGCAGCGCACGTTTTCCAGGCTGCCATCCTTTTTTTGCTCGGCTATCAAAGCCGACCGGCTGACTTTTAGCAACCTATTAAGTCCGTCTGACGTAGGCGCGATGAGCAAATCAGTAGATAGCTCTTCTAACTTTCCCGTGTCGGGCGTTTCCTCTCCAGTATCTGGCGCCTTCAACGTTACAGACTCAAGTTTATTCAGTTCGGGCGTGCTCTGAATATCGGCTTGCTGCGCCTCTGACCCTTTTTCGTTGTTTGATAACGTCGGCCCCGCAACTACCGCCTTTGCAGCGAGCTCCCGAACCTTCGATCTGGTTAAGGCCTGAACACTAGCTTCACCAAACAAAAGCCCCTTCTCGCGCAGGAGGTGATCGGACCTGTTTGAAAATAGGTACGGGTACTGGGGTGGCAGCATAGATGACACTGCCGCCTCTGTCTCAAGCGCTCCGAAAGGTCCTTCAATAAGCACCTTTGCTACTGGCAGACACACGCTATGAGCTTCCACGGCTTGCTTGATCCACGCGCACTCGCCCGTGAACATATGGGGTTCTACGTAAGACGGGTGAACTACATCCATCGTAGCTGCGGAATCGCGAAGCACTCGGTACTCTTTCCCGTTCACGAGGAGGTCTCGCATGTAAGGCTCGAGAAGCTTCATGTTCTCGTCAGTGCTGCCTATTGAAAAAAACACAACTTTTGGTGTTGTTTCCGGACACTGCGCCGAAAAGTGACCCGGCTTCTGGCACGTATAACAAACGCGCGCTCGCCTCATCTCGAACCGCTTTCTGCGTTTGGCTGCCGCCGTCTCTTTACGTTTGGTCGGACTGCTTTCACTCGCATCCTCACTACGCGTGTCCCCCTTTAATCTCATGGGCGTGAACCTCGGCCTCTCAAACTTCGAGCCAAATTCACCCTTTTGACCGTCCTTAGCTCCGCGAGCCCGACGCGTCACAAACTCCTCGGCTAGCTCAGCGGCTTTAGCCACCGTACAAACGTCTGGCCTATCCAAGACCCAGTATCACACGTTCTCCGGTAACCGACTATAAAACTGTTCTAGCCCAAAACACTGCAGAACTTTATCGTGGTCACCGAACGCTTTCTCTTCTTTGAGCCACTCCTGCATGTTTGACATAAGCCTATACGCAAACTCTGTATATGACTCACTTCTGCCTTTCTCATTTTCCCGAAACTTCCGACGGAACGCTTCCGCAGACAGCCGGTACTTTTTTAGAAGACTCGATTTCACTGTGTCGAAGTCCTCTGCCTCCTCTCTATCCAAGCGAGCGACTACGTCGGCCGCCTCGCCGGGTAACAAAGTGAGCAAGCGCTGTGGCCACGTTTCTCGAGAGAACCCCTGCTTCTCGCACGTTCGCTCAAAGTTAACCAGGAACAAACCAATGTCCTCTCCAAGCTTAAACGGCCGCATCAGGTCAGTCATTTTGAACAATACGCGTTCTCCTGCACCGTGTGCCTGACTTCCATTACGTGCGCGTTCTATCTCTATCTCGAGACGCTTCATTTCCAAAGCGTGTTGACGGTCGCGCTCTTCTTTTTCTTTCTCTTTTTGTTCTTTAAGTTCGCGCTCCTGTCTTTTTGCAGTCTCCCTTTCCTCAATGGTCTCAAGGCATTCCGACAGCTCGTCATCCTCAGCTTCTAACTCAAGAATAGCCCTTAGCAGTTCTGGTTTTCTGAGTTTGTCCGAGACATTCAGACCCAACTCTCTTGCAAGCTCCAGCAATTTCGGTTTGCGCAACGACTTCAAATCCATGGCTGCTCTGAATGCTGCTTTCTCTACTGCTTACTATTGTCTTGCCGCAAACTAACCCGGCAGCAACGACAACCACAATTACCAGCTCTGTTTCTAACACTAACAAAAGCCTGGCAAAGCTCAGAAGAAGAAAGTCCCGCACTCACCAAACCTCGCAGGCAGGAATTCCGCGCAGTCGTTCCGCTGCAGGCAACCAGTCGTCACACAGGGCTCGTTGCACTGCTCCCGGATCGTTGTTGAGCTGTTCAGCATACAGTCAACTGCATCTCTTCGCTGCTGGCCTCCGTTGTCGCGATCTCACCGCTGGCAGACAGTTGTTTGAAGTCGGAGGTGATCTCACCGCTGCCAACCAGATGTTTGGATCGCACCGCTGGTGCGATCGGTTGGGAACTCGGCGCTGACGCCCGTGGTTGTACCTGGGTCGCAAGCCCCAAGGGTAGCGTTGGCCTGGCGGCCTGGGGTACAACTGGAAGCATCCGAAGGTCCCGGCAAAGCATGAGTCGACTGGTAACAACAAAACAACTTGTTTATTTTAACATCGCAAAGAGTTGGCGGTCAGGTTGACCGAAGTAGAGAGACGGGAGAGCACTTTACTCAACAGAAGAAATCGGAGCCCTCCTTTTGGCGTCCGGGGGCAGCTGTCTTTATACTCTCGCAGTTGAGGGCAAGAAGGAACCCCTCAATAGACGAGCACGTGAACGTACAATGTCGTAGCGCTGTCGTAGCACAATGTCGTAGCACAATGTCGTAGCACAATGTCGTAGCCCACTGTCGTAGCGCTGCCGGTCGGGCACAATGACTGTAATGAGAGGGTGATCCCTGCTTTCGCAACGCCTGGTTCGGGCACAATGACTGGAAGGAGAGGGTGATCCTTTGCGGTCGCATCGCCGCAGTCGCGCCTGGAAACACCTGGCGGGGAGCGTTGCGGCGACGACGATCGGGCCAAAATGTCTGCCGCCCCGCCGCAGTCGCGCCGGCAAAATTACGTGTCGCAGGCGAAACGCAACATTCCGAAAAGTGAGTGCATGCTGGGTCCCAAAGCAGCTGTCTGCTTTTGACAGACACAGAAGAGTTGAAATCTGTAGAGAACAGAAGGAACGCTATGAAATGGAAGGCCAGGATTTTCTGAATCGTATCATGTCGTGACGAAACATTGGTTCACCCTTTCACCCCAGAAACCAAAAGAGCATCGATGCAGTGGAAGCTTACGGAATCACCACCTCCCAAGAAATTTCTAACAGTTGCGTCTGCTGGCAAAGTGATGGCAAGTGTATTCTGGGATAAACAGGCAATTATTGAATATTATGTTTTACCCCATGGTGTCACTATCAACAGTGAGTATTACTGCCGTATTCTTCGTGATGTGCACAAGAGTTTAAGGAAGAAACGTCCGGGTTTGATCACAAACGGTGTGATCCTTTTGCAAGACAATGCATGACCGCATACCGCTCAACGCACATTCCATACAACCCAGGAACTTGGCTGGGAAATATAACCGCCCCCTCCCCCCCTATATTTATGACTTAGCACGAAGTTATTTCCACCTGTTTGGGCCCCTGAAGGAATTCCTTGGAAGAAAACATTTCGACACTGATGATGAAGTGAAGACTGGTGTCCTGCAATGGTTCCGTGGTAATAAGAAATCTTTTTATGCCGAAGCATTCCAGGCGTTAGTTAAGCGCTGGCATAAGTGTATAACTGTAGCTGTAGGTTAGGTGGAAAAATAAATCCCTTTTCTACACTTTGAAATTTGTTCTTTTATTTAAAAAAAAAACGTCCCGGATTGACATGAACGACCCTCGCATAATGTCAGTTCACATCTATATCTAAAGCACACCGACCAGTTAATCCAATGGTGAATAATATTTCACATATTATTTCATTTGATTTACGTTCTGCGATTTATCCATTCAGTATGCGCCACCGGGTGTTTGCCCATTCTTGGCCAATCCTCCAGAATGAGTATATGTCGAAGTACGACACAAGAGGCACTGAATCTCTAAATGTTCCTTGATACGCGTCGCACGTTTCTGTGGACACACCTGTCATCACCGTTCTTCTTCCGTCGACAAGCATCATACAATGCCTTCATGCTCGTGACTTCTCTGCCTATACATCCTACACTGTGCATTCGCCTCACTTAGTTTTATAGATTTCGACATAACTTGTAAGCAATGTAGTGCATAGACATAAGAAATTGTATGACGATAAAGTTTTTGATCTTGATAGTGAATCAACCAAAAAGAATTCATTAAATTACACGGCACAGAGCATGCAAGTAAACAAAATTCTACACATCGCCGCTAGTTCTAAAGCAACGGGATTACCCGCTTCACAATAACTTCGCTGCACATTTATTTTTATTTTTTCTTGTGTAATTGTGCATATCGCGACACAAGACAACTTTGTGTTTCCTATCAGCCTCATAGTTGCACGAAATCGCTCAATAGTTTCTCTCGCTGAGCCGGTTCTTGGTAAATTATCTCTATCCCAGTATGATATATGCAACGAGCCTTGATCTGCATGGTCATGGACTGAAAAATAGTTAAAATAAAGTTTATTAACTAATATTTCTTCTATAAATACCCTGAACGGGAGCAGGCGAGCGGGAGCCTGTTGTCCCTTTTGAAACAAGCCAGATGTGATCACATAACGTAGTAGTATTCTACGTCCGTCCTCCTGATAGCGTTGCCAATTATTTTAATCATTGCAGTATATAACTTTAGGATAGTTGATGGTGAAGTTTCCTGTTGCTCTCATACAAAGAATGGTATGAATTGAAAGCCAACAGTTGAATAATGCCTCCAAGTATGCTGGAAAAGCCATGCTAGCAATGCAACTTTGTTGTTTCATGGTATAGATGCATACAATTAAATTGCAAGCATTTATTTCATAGAAGAAAGCTTCAGCCACAGTAATTAAACCCTCTCACAGACGAGCCGCCTGCCTATATATTAGCTTTCGCACGCACACGCACGCGCGCACACACACACACGCATGCGCGCGCACGCACGCAGAAAATAACATCTAAATGCTTTCCTGGCCAATGATAAATATACAGGGTTTACCTGAGGGTTGTATTTTGTATTTTCGGGCCCAGCAGCTGAATTAGAACACGACTGACACCCCTTAGAATAGTTACTGCGGAGTGGACTAGTCAATAGCTTTTCCTGAAGCATGTTTACATTTCCAAAGGGAGCAAATGTTCACAGATTACAATTATATAAAGCTTGTATTTCATTATTATTCTTCTTTTACGTGAGCACAACATGCTCCTATCTTATAGTGTGGCATATCCCAACTGCATAAGACTTCTTAGTGAAGTCTAACTGACAAAAAAAAAAAAAGGAGCAACCGGCGTATCCGAAGTGCCTACATAACCTTTCTTTTTTCCTAATAAATTTTATGGTGGCGAAAACTTCCAGAAAAGCTGTTTCGCGGCTTGGAGGCACGTGTGGCACTGTTCTCAAACACTCTGTCAAATGGCAACGGCGACACGTTGGACACATGACGTCCTCCTATCGTGGTGAACGAAGAAGAGGAACGCGTTGGGGAGATCGAACAGAAACTGATGCACGCCGTGCGAATGGCATACTACGCGGAGCTCACGCCGTATATATACACGAAGCGGTTCGCGTACGCACACGCTTGCGTCGGGCGTGGGAACGTGAGGCGGCCGCCCGGTCCAGCTTTATTAGGCCGGACACGGCCGGTCACTTAGACGGGACAAGACTCGCGCCTTAGCGCGGCAAACACTCGTCGCCTCTCGCCCCGGCATTGGGGTGGCCCAGCGGTTTTCTTTTATGTGTCTTTCTTCCTCATTTGTATGCATTAGTTCTTCTTCGTGTATATATGTATGTATATATATTGTGGTTACGATAGACACCTCATGTCAGTTCTACAGAGAAGCACGGTGGTTTGGTGAGAGTGAACGGGGCCGTGATGTTTGCCCAGTGGAGATTTTTTTTTAAAAAACCCTCGAGCAGTAGACATTTCGAGCACGCACACCGCTAGAGAAACTACAAAAGTTTGATTTCAGCAGCTAATAACTCTGCTGTAAGTAAAAAATGATAAGTCCCTTCGTGGTTGTATGCTGGAGCCGTAGGTTTCATCGTGAGTATTATAAGACAAGTTCATTTTGCCGATGCAGTGGTTAGTAATCTCTTTAAAACTAGAAAAATTTATAGATATATATATATATATATATATATATATATATTTAGAGATAGATAGATAGATAGATAGATAGATAGATAGATAGATAGATAGATAGATAGATAGATAGATAGATAGATAGATAGATAGATAGTTAGATAGTTAGATAGTTAGATAGTTAGATAGATAGATAGATAGATAGATAGATAGATAGATAGATAGATAGATAGATAGATAGTTAGTTAGATAGTTAGATAGTTAGATAGTTAGATAGATAGATAGATAGATAGATAGATAGATAGATAGATAGATAGATAGATAGATAGATAGATAGATAGATAGATAGATAGATAGATAGATAGATAGATAGATAGATAGATAGATAGATAGATAGATAGACTTTGCTTCACATGGCATATCTCACGTGGTGACCTAATTTCGCTCACTTCCTCCGAAAATCATAGCTCGTCCCATCTTACTATCAACCTTTTCTTCAGTTCTTATTGTAGCTGTAGTTTGAGTCGCTACTGAGCAGACAGACAACCAATGGTCGTGTGGTCGTCTTTTTCTTCATGTGACATACGAGTATCTTTGTCTTCAAGACCGTACCACGTGCTTATCAAAATACAAGAAACCTACCCCAATATTTGCTGTTACTTATATCCTTGCGCCGACAGTATTAGAGACCTGGTAAGTAATAAAGAAAGTAATCTTTCTTTCCCCTCTACCCCCCTACTCTCCTAACCAACCCTCTTTTCCGACCTCTGAATAAGCTACAGTTAATTACCTCATATACTGCCTAGAGAAAATTAAGCCGGTACTTTGTCTCAATCTTTTTTTTTCAACTTCTTCTTACGCTGCGAAAAGTAAGGAATCATAGGCATCAGTGACTGCTGACAGCAGCTCGCTTCATTGATTTGCGCGCGGGTATTCGTTCGATTATGCTCAACGACGAGAACAATAGCACGTGTGTACCCGCTGTGAAGATTCTTCTTCTGTCCCTGCTCTAATCTCTTCAGTCCTCGTCTTCCCCTTCCCCAAAGCAGGGTAGCCAACTGTGATGAACATATGAACTTCTCTGCCTTTCCCTTATCCCTTCTCTTTGTTCTCGCCATTCAGCAATGAGACCAAGCATGAAAAAAGCGCACGAGAGAAGGCCGATAGTGACCGTCGGTGGGCCAGGCGTCCCCGCACGCTGTCGGGGCCTCGCGAGGTGGTAGAAGCACAGCAGGAGTTTCCAGCCGCAACGTGACCAATTGGCCCTGTCCCTCTCGTTTTCGGCGCACCTTAAGCGAGCAGCCTTATTACCACTTTGACCGCCGCGCGCTGTGGACCGTCGGGCTACGGGCAACGCACAAGACACGTGAGGCAGGCCTCTCGGCTCCTGCAGCGCGTCGGTCAGATGTGCGGAAGAGGACGGGAGGCCACTGCGGGGCCAGAAGGGAGCCATCACTTCCGCGTCGTGGCGTTGCCGGTTTCGCGGAGGCCCGCGGAAGCCCCTGGGAATCCGGGGCCATTTCCTGTCGCGGGACGCGGCATCGCGTGACGTGTCCACCCAAGTCACCGGACGCCGGAGCCCACGGATTCGCTCCCTGTGCGCCCCAGCTCCATCCGCGATCTGAATGAATTCCGGCAGCTTCGGCGCGACTGCTCGGGCTTACTTAGAAAACGGATGCGGCTATTTTTCTCAGATCCGCGCCTCTCTTGTGCACGAACCTCCAAGAGTGCGACAGTGCGTACGTGTGTACGTTTGCCTGTGTGTGCGTTCACGGCTGTCAATGTGCGCGTAGCCGGCCAGTAGGCGTACACCTGTTCGTATACGAACGTATGCTGGTGTGTGCTGTGGACGGTTTCGGTATTGGGAGTGCGCGAAAGAAGACGCAAGGTATCCGCTTTTGCTTTGTTTTTCTTTCAAATCTGCCCGTTTGTCTGATGGGCACAGTGCGGAGCTGTCGACGCTGCTGCCTCTCCTCTGGCCGAGAGAAAAGTCTTATTGCGCCTCCGCTGGGGACACGACAGACCGCAGAAGTCGTCTTCAAGACGGCCGGAAAGGAACTAAGATGTGTGGCAACGCCGCTCGCCGTTGTTGCGGAAAGAACCCGCGGTTCGTTTTCATTAGGCGCCTGATGGAGGGTCTCGCACGCCTGGCGAAAGAAGTTGCGGTCAACTCGCGGTGTTCTCGGTCTGGCCGTTGTGTCTGGATTACGAGTGTCGTAGCTTCCGCTGTATCCCCGGAGATGTTCTCCTGTGAGCTCAGTGCGATCTTTTCTTTTTTTAAGTAGTGACTTGTTCTATCTTTGACGGCCTCAAATAGGAAAAGGAATTTTTCTTGATTGCCAGAAAGTAAGTAGCAATAAACGCAGTGGTCGTTGCACTTATTTGAGAGCTTGCACATACGCAGTATGCGCTTTATCAGTGATGTTCATCGCTAACATTTTCTATTTGCCTTTGCACATTCACAGGGGTCTCACAAAATCACAGCAATATCTGTCCTGCCTTTCTGTGACCATAACTTAAGTAGTTTGCGCCCGCACAGAATATTGTTAGCACCATTTTTTTTTTTTTGCCCAGAGTAGTCACAGTAAGTGTAAACATCAAAGAGTACCTGAGAGAGAATGCACAGGCGAGATGTGCGCATGTTAGAGCTTAACAAAACTGCGCATATCATCTTCAAGCAATTATATTAAAATTGGATGGTTGTCTTAACCAAACGAAGAGTTTATTTTTAGGTTTTAGTCTCCAGAAAATAATACACAGCAAGAAAGCAATGCAAGGGCAAGCGCGTATGACCACTCCGAGTCCTTTATATATGGCCCCAAATTCGTGCAGCCTGGCAGCTTAAAAAAAAAAAAAAAACGCTGTGTTTGCATGTCGTCTTAGCTGTTTAAGTCGGTGTATTTGGATGTTTTATTAAATTGGGTGCCTTCATGTACCGATAGAGAGAGAGAGAGGATAAAAGATACATGAAAGACGGGAAGGTGTCGGGATCGGCATGGATCCCGAAGCGTGACTTCGTTTTTAACTGTGCTGAGTGACCTGCTCTCTCTTTCTTAAATATATTGTCACGTGCTTGTTAGTTGTACCTGCAAACGTTTATGCTTAATGATTCGTTGCAGTGCATAACGTCCACGTGACTGTTTGATCGATATGTTCCCGAATTCACCTCCGTATTTCTCTTCATCGTTGCGGCTCTACATACGAAAAGAACATGCCAAGTGGACGGTGATCAAAATGCAGCACTAAATGCTGTTCTGAATGCACCTGGCATCAAACCACTTGTATTCACTGAGGTCCATCTCGCCCGATTTGTTAACGAGAGGGTTCACAAAGCGCATTAATGCAGCTCTACTGGAAGCAGTGAAGAAGTAAAAGAAACCTAATGAAAGGCTTTGGGAATGAAGGAAAATACGTTTAAAAGAACCCTTCCATAATCTTGGCTTGACTTTGACTCGTCAGGTAACTCTTTCCTTTAGAGCTACCGTACTAGGTTACAGCAACAGGAACGCTTGTGAAGCCCTCTGCAACCTTCTGCGCGAGACAAAAATAATTCCATGATAAAATTGTTCCTTTTACTTCGTGTGCTCAAACAATTTTACTGTAATATTTAGATATTTGATCATTACTGTCTGTAACAGTAGACATTTTAGTTCATACTTACAAGATACTTATTTCTTTTCATGTTATCTATGTTTCTGAAAAAAAAAATAACAGCTTTTTCACCGGCCGATTAATGGCCTATCCTCCAGAGTGAGTTGCGCCACTTCACTAAGGAACAAGAACAAGAATGATGGAAAGGAAGTAAGCATTCTTTTGCATTCTGCTGGTGCGTTTTTAACAATTGCGGTGAACGTGGAAGCATTAAAATGCATTTTCTCGAACTGTCATTCTTGCATTCCTAATATTTTGGTGCATTCTTTTCGGAAGCCTACGTGCTAGATTAGAATGAAACGTTTACAGCTTATAGTACAATTTATTGCCAACACTCTGAAACGAAAATATGAAAACATTTTACTGCCATTTTCGGGAAAAAATAAAAATCCCCAAGTTCTTGCATGAATAAAAACAACTACGAACAATATTTTTTTTCTCGGATGATGCGTGTAGAAGCGAAATTTTTGCAGGTTGAATTTGAAGCCATTATTCAATAGAATAAACCTGCCAACTTAAATGGTCATCCTGTCAATATCCTCTGGGAAAAGATACACTAAAATCTAGAACTATATATATATATATATATATATATATATATATATATATATATATATATATATAGTTTCATAGGTAAACAGGAAATGTATTACAGCTTGTGCGACAAAAAAGATGCAGCAATTTTTAGTTTCAGATGAACAGCAGCAGCACTTTTTACAATAGTACGCTAAAGCCAACGTGACGCATTTGAACACCTCTTCAGAAGCCTTGATGATAGCAATAAATGCATCGCAGACTATGAATAACGTGAACAAAGTTCTCGGATTTATTTAGATACTGGAGGCTGGAACAGGAGTCCAGGAGAAAACAGAAAATAAAACAGCACTGGAGGATGCTGAGAGAGAGAGGGAGGAGGAGGAGGAGGAGGAGGAGGAGGAGGAGGAGGAGGAGGAGGAGGAGGAGGAGGAGGAGGAGGAGGAGGAGGAGGAGGAGGAAGGAAAGGCAGGGAGGTTAACCAGAATGAGTCCGGTTTGATACCATAATCATGGGGAGGGGGCTGGAGGAGTGAAAGAGAGAGAGAGAGAGAACGTGAGTCTTTATTGCCCTTTTACATGCACTAATTAGGTGCACGATGTCTACAGTCGAGCACTCAAGTTTGTTGCCTTCAGGTAGTGAAGAAGTGCTCGGATGACTTTCTGAGCTAATGGACTGTGATGTGAGGCCAGGCTCCCAAGATCTTTGCATCTGTGAATGGTCTATCACCCAGTCTATTCAAGGCAGACTGGAAAGTCTGACGTTGGTTATGAAAGCGAGAACAATGGCACAGACGATGACTGATGGTCTCTTCACACTTGCGCTTAGCAGACATCGGTGAGTCCGCCATTCCAATACGATAGCTGTAGGAGTTAGTGAATGCTACTCGTGGAAGGTTTGCTGGTAATTTCAGTTTTAGTGATGAGTCGGGGCTGTATAAACGACAGTTAAAAGTTCTGTGCTGTATGCCAGTAACTGAACGTGATGATGCGAGTGAGGCTGCGAAGATCTCTTGCAGCGTCGACTCTCGGTAAAGGTATAAGGAGTGTCGGTGCTCCAGCCTAGGCACGTCGGGCAGCGTCATCGGCGAGATGATTACCAACGATGCCACAATGTCCCGGCAGCCACTGAGAGATTACATCATGTCCTCGTTCAGAAGCACAATGGCAAATTTCGTTGATTTGGGACACCAGCTGCTCGTAATTACCACGTCGTAATCCTCGCAACCTTTGGAGGGCTGCTTCGAATCACAAAATATTGCCCATTTGCTAGGCGGCTCTTTTTCAATGTGTTCGACAGTAGTGCGAAGAGTGGCCAGTTCGCAACCTGTAAATGTCGTTACGTGTGAAGTCTTAAACTTGATGAAGACCGATTAAGATGGCATAACAATGGTGCTCGTTGAACTTTCCGAGACCAAACCGTACGTGTAAACATAGCTTCGGTTATCGTACGAACAATGCAAAATCTCCAGTGCGATCTACTTGAGAGCGGTGGTGGTCAGGCTAGACTTCTTCGCAATGCCTGCAACAGCAGGGTACACAGGAGGCTTTTTAAAGCACCACAGAGGGGATGACGTTCTTGTTGGGCGTGAGTATCTCAATCACGAAGAGTGCTGGTTAGCTGCAACTAATCTGGAAAACGCTACCTTGGGTCTTTTCTCAGGCAAGTGAGCGAGATGGTGGTCAGGGACTCTGGATATATGGCGAACATGCGCTTGGAGTGCGTCGATAGCTGTATAAGTCGTTATAGGGTGGTCTGTCATGGCGGCAATTTTTGCTATGGTTAAAGCACATCGAGGTAGCCCTAGACATGTTCGAAGGGCTTGGCCTTGAATATTCTGTAGGACATGGATGTTAGTTTTGTTAGCATTAGACAGCACCGGTGTGCTATATCGCAAGTATCCTAGGAAAAGCGTCCTGTATAGTTGAAGCATAGATGCCATGGATGTGCCCCACATTTTAGCGCCAAGAAACCTCAATATATGGGCGATAAAGAGGTAAGCCTCTTCTTCAAGTATGAGATGGGAGGGTTCCATGAGAGGTCTGTCGATAGTGCCGAGGAAGCGGTGAGAAATATAAAATATCCAGGTGGCTGACTGGGGTAGTAACTTCTTCGCTAAGGTGTTTCTTGTTCTTGTTTTTTTCTTTGTAGCCCATATTTAGGTACTGCTAAAAGGCACAAAATCTGTCCCTCAACTCGGTGTGTATTTGCTTGAGTCCTTTCGTAACACCCCGAAATTGTGGTCTTACGGACGAATACTAAAATTAAATTCTGTAGCTTTCCGTGCCTAAACCACGACATGATTATGAGGCATGCCTTAGCGGGTCCCTCCGGATTAATTTTGACCACCTGGAGCTTTTCAACGTGAATTTATTGTACCGTACACGAGATCCGATTTGATCTGCATTCAGCCCCGATAGGAAGACTGCATCCGTGGCATGGATCAAACATGCGACCTTCCGCTCAGCAGTGCAGGTCCATAGCCACTGCCCTAACGCGACGTGTCCGATGTGTCCTAACTACCAGCAATTGAATTTAGCTTTAATAATTCGAAGTTACCACACTCGTAAGATGTAGCATTGCACTAATCAATCAAAAGCTTGTAAGAAATACAGGCACATACGTGCCGAACACGAGTCTAGCAAACCTATACTGTAACTAGGACGTCGATAAGCCACTATCCTCTCGTACACGGTATCTGCGCATAACCTCATCAAGTTCCCGAGAGAGTCGAGGTTTTCGAGAAGAAAATGAAAATGCTTGCTATTCCTAAAATCCAATCTGAATGCAAATTACATCACAGCCAGGTACAGGGATTTTCGTTAAGATTTCTGTTTTACTGTCGTGGTGGGAGGGACTGAATAAAAAAAAAATAATAGTCTATCCGTGCTTAGCTCAATACGACGCACTACCTATTTCATGGCGCAGTGAACGAGCTTCACATTGCGTGACGTCGAGACGGAAGGTCAGAAAAATGTAAAAAGAAAGAAGGAAGCGAGACAATGTAGAAGCTCGCCAGTATGAATGCGTCCGGCATTTTCCCATCCCCCGTGATGCATGCGCCTCGCACGCCACTAAAACATTCCAATCCCGTCCGCAGTTTCTATTAGCCACCGATCGCCCTGTTCCATACCCGCCCCCAGCGCAATTTTTTTTTTCGACCACATGCAGCAGCCATTCGGGTTCCACGGGAACGCGAAATCCACTTCCGTTCCCTCAAATCTACTCGGTTCTCCCTTCATTCCCTTTCTATATTACCTGTCATTTTTTTTGCGCAAGTAGCGTTCTTTTTTTACCCTCTTCTCTGGTTATATTTTCGCGGATCTGCGCGCATTCGGCGCTCGTTTGTGCTTTATGCGGCCGCAGGACAAGCTTTTCAATGAGCTGTAATCACATTTATGGGGCTCTTACTCAAAATGGTATCTCCTAACGAGCGGCGCGCGATTAGGGAAGTGCGCTCTAGTGGTGGAGAGGTGCTGCCACGAAGTTCGGGAAATGGGGAGGGCAGGCTGAACGGAAAGGGAGACAAACGGGATTGATGGACCCGGATTGCGTGCGGCACTCATGCACCCCAAGGAGAACCTTTTTAAAAAATAAAGCCCCACGACTTTTACACACTAACGCACACACAGACACACACACGTTATATATATATATATATATATATATACATTTTATATATATATATATATATATATATATATATATATGAAGACAAAAGAAAAGCCATACGTTTCAAACGATGGAGGCATCGAGAGTGGAAGCCAGTGCAGAACAGCGGAAAACTTTTGTTTGTAGGCAGGCCTTTATGTGCGTCTCAGAATGACATCGTAATGGCTAGGTGGTTAAATTTGTGGTTAAAGAACTATATGCACGCAGTCTTGCATGCGCACAAGTAATGATATTACAGCATATGACCGCAGTTGCGAAATATAAAATAACGTAAACATTATGCGAATCCTGCCACGTTCACGATGGTGCCTCCTTTTTTATTACAAAAATAACCATCGGCAATTTACGCACTCTAACCCAAGAAGTCATTAATTTTAAGTTAGAAAGAAACAATGACCACATGAACCAAGAAATCTCAGAAGCGCGCGGCGGTTAAATTTTAGTTAGGGTTAGTATATATACATGACAAAAAGGTGGTCTCCCTCTCTATACCATTCCGATTTAATGCTGTTTAGTGCACAGCCATTGTCATGCCACACGTACAGATTCTAAAGAAGGAAATACGCCGTTTGATTACAAACCTCTAAGTTGGACGTTCAAGTGAACGCACTTCAAGAAGGCTGACCGGAAAACGTCGAGTTTTCGTAATGACGTCTTTGAAATTTTAGTTACCACTACTACGACAACTAAGAGCCTAAACTAAGGATATTTCACAGGGTTACCGGTGTTATGTCAAAGCAGTAGATACTTGTCATGTACACAAAGTTTGAATGGATATTAAGGTGACAACGGTGATCTGCCGCCTCTAACGATGAATAAACGATATAAGCTGTATACATTGTCCTTCTCTGGCAAATAGACGGAAAACACTTGAATGTGCTGAGACTGAGCTACAATGTAGGGTATCCTGTAACAAAGAGTTTGATGAAGGATTGTCTGATTAAGGAAGAAAACTGCAGAAGCAAAGAGATGCGCGCACTCGCCGACACAATAATATACACTCGGTCAATGTGACCGCGTTACCTTTAAATGCAGTACTGCTGATAGGCATGCAGTTAGTGCTCAGTACAAGAACCTATTTGTAAAAGAACTTATAAATATTTGTTTGCGAACAAGATCGTGAAACCTCGGTGCCACGTAATGCAACATAATTTTGTACCAACCAGCACAGTTATGTTCCCTTAAGCATGTCCCTTCATCAACATTTTATTTTAAATATCGCTAATTTGACACGACGGAAATCCACCTATCGCGGTATACAGATCAGGCGAAACTAATAAACTCCTGGTCAAACTTTATAACGTTCGCGACGTAACTGATCTCAGGTATCCAATTACAGGTATCTTACCAAGCAACTGTGTCGTTTACACGAAAGTTTCGGTTCCTCGTGTACGGGCGAGTGTCGAATAAACGGCCCGCAGTGTCCTTCGTATTTACACCCCCAAACCTGCACACCTCGCATTGCAAAGACCTACAGTTACTCGCGCACACAAACACGTACACAAACGCACGTACGCACACCAACCCGCGTGCAAGCACACACCATGCACACACGCACGCAAGCTAATACTCTACCATACTATGCACGCACATGTCGCATCTACGGATGCAGAGGCGCGAAGCCGAGGCGATACATTCGACGCTAGTAAATGATAGAGCCACTGTTGCACGTGCCCCCGAGGAAGAACTGTCAGTTTCCCTCATCCTCCGCTAGGTGTCACGAGCGGGTACACCGATGCAAGGTATTCGCCGAAGAAGCAAGCAACGCGGCGGTGCGAGCGACCCCTCGCATCGTGCGTGCGTTTCTGCCGCCGCCATCCACAACGTGTCACTCCGTGCCTTTGGCAGGACACCACCCGCTTCCACTTCTCCCCTTCCTCCAAAGCGCACAGCCTTCGGCGTCCCTCTCCGCTGGCAGCATCCGCAGGCAGCGTGTGGAGCGGGTGAACGGAGGTGGCTCGTTCATTATGAGCGTTATCCAGCTCGGGCCGCAGGAAACAAAGTTAAACCGCCGCTTCTGCTGCCGATGCGACGTGTACGTGGCGGCAATGGCTGCGCATGCGTGCGTGCGTGCGTGTGTGTCGTAATTTAGTTTGCGTCGATTGGCGCTGGCGCTCGCAACGCATCCTGTGCCGCGCGCCGCGCCGCTCGAACGACCCACAGGGCCAAAGGGCGTTTTCCCGTAATTGGGAAGAACCCCCCCACCGCCGCCGCCGCCACCACCACCGCATCGCTCGCCTTTGGCGCTGTGCAGTCCCCTCCCCCACGTGCTCCTCTTTCTCCGGCGAGTGCGTGGCTCGAGCACACGTGTCTTTTTGCGTTTGCATCGTGCGCTGGTCCCCCTTATACGAGCTCCGGGTCTCGTTTTTGTGTCGGGGGCAGCCCAGAATTAATTAAGGCCTGCAAGAGGGGGCAGCAGTGACTCGATTCCTTTTGTTTCAGGCATTCTCCGTCGCGTTTTAATCGCGACCAGGCGCGCGGCTCACCTTTTCGCGACCCGCTTTGCGTGCCTGCGCTCTGCGAGCACGCCGTTCCAGCCGCTCTCACTCGCTCCTTTCGCTCTCTTCAATTTCCTTTCTTCCTCCGGTCAACCTCCTTTTGTTTGCGAGCGGTCACTATGTGCTTTTTTATTTTCTCCGCGTTTTGTTGCCGTCTCACTCCCACAGGCGTTTTCTGTACTCCCCTTTCGATGTGGGAACTTCTTTAACGTCGATTTGGTGTCACTTTATTCTTGTTTATTTCAGTTTGCGCGTGTAGCTGGTTGCTTAAGCAACCCCCTTCCCTACCTTGCGCATGCCTCTGTCCTCTCTTGTTTGCGCAATTTCGGTTGAACTCGCAATTGCCTCAAGGGCGTCGCTCCATGAGGTTCGACTTGTTGCCAGTCGGTTTTGAGGATCACTGCGATGCAAACGCAAACAAATCTGTGGCGTTAGGATCGAGGTGTGCGCCTCTTATGCTTGCTTGACACTGTGGCTGTGTTTATTACGCAAGTTCTGGACATGACGCTGAGTGACCTTTTCTCTGAGGCTGCTCTGATGAGACAGTCTGCCGCATTGTGCGAATACGCAATCGACATAATTTAGTAGTAGTAGTAATAGTAGTAGTAGTAGTAGTAGTAGTAGTGGTAGTAGTAGTGGTTGTAGTAGTAGTAGTAGTAGTAGTAGTAGTAGTAGTAGTTAGTTGTAGCAATAGTATTAGTAAACGTAGCAGCAGTAAGTAGTAGTTGTCAGAAGAAGAAGAGAGGGGTGAAATATAATGGGGCATTAGAGAAGAGGAAGCATGTCAAAGTAAAGAAAGAGAACCCGATAAATGCTGAACTGTCCGAAAGAGCTATAATATAATGTCACTAATATAGTTTGCAAAAGCGCCTGCTTTTCGACATTTTCTCCGTAGTGGATAGAAGCCATTGTTTAGCAACAGGAACAGGGTTAAGCAATAGGCGTGCTCGGAGGCAGATGCATAGCTGCTGTTGGCTGCTGCAACGATGTGAGCACTATTCCCACGCATTCTGTATGCCCTGACGTGTTAACCTTCTCTTTGTGACATTCATAACCCCCAGCTGGCATAATTACTAGTGACACAATCTAAAAGTCCAGAGCTAAATTCCCGCTAAGGTGGTCTTTGACGCTGTTCACCTGACCGGCGTAGTTGGTGGGCGTTTAACGCAACGGAAGGGCGCGGAACTTAATTAAGCCCTGTGGTTGAGCAGGACAGGTGTGTATACTGCGACAGTATTCTACGCCACAAAGCACAAGAAAAGCTTGGAGGCGTCTACAGGCACGCTACTTATCGTGATCAACTCCTGGTTGCTTTTTCGCGCCAGCAGATGTGCATGGACCGAGAAGCGGCTATAAATGCATCCCAATACGGCCGTTAATCTTTCTTGACGTTATCCCGCATATGACGATGTAACCCTTGCGCGCAATTTACGGTCTCCGGATTACGCTTGCACAGGTGCGTGGTGCCGGGAAGTGATCCCGGTAGTCGTTACTATAATTCTTTCCTATAGCTGCTTACCTATACCCTGCCGGACGTGTTTTGCTCGTGGCATTTTCGTATAAGGAGCAAGAACCCTTCAACGTAAAGCACCAATGAATAAACATTTATGTTTTCGTTGGCCTGCTTTCTTGTGTATAGCTGCAGGATTAATAAGGATCGGTAGTTGGCTTTTTTTTTCTTCTTCGACGCTTCTTTCTTACGCTCCTTCGTTTGTTTGTTCATTCGTGATCTATAATTTTATTAGCTTCAAGAGCTGATAAAACGGAACATTTGTTCATTTGTTTTGTTTCAGTCTTTGTATGTCAAACAGGAATAGAATCTCGTGCTCTCACTTAGCATATATGCTGCAGATCAGAACTTGCAACACGGGAGGCTCCTTTTGACACTATATAATTTAATGTCCCTCAAGATGCGATGGCTACATTGCATGCTAGCTGTGGACAGAAATATGTAGTAGTCGAGAACGGGGTATTCTTCAGTGATATCCACATTAACGTCGCTGTCTGCTAGGTGGCTGGTTCAATGACAAAAATTGATAGGCTAACATGACGCCTAACGTCTGGCGACACAATCAAATCCCTGATGAAGAAATGCACACCACCATGTTACAGCCAGCTATGCTGTTCGTAAGGACCACACAGCACCCTATAGGTTGTTCTTTGAATGACATAATTATTTTCCCGTGATGGTGACGGGATACAACGCACTGATAAATTGCTCCCATGACGACAAGAAGATGACAAATCAGTTGTGCGGAATCAAGCGAGGTGGAGGAAGTATGATGAAGAGAAAATTGTCATCCACGCGAATGTAGTCAAAGCTACAAAGAAAACTGATACGGGTTTCTCAGACAGAAAGCTTCGTAGCTGAGTAAAAATTCGTCCTGGTCCGAGATTCGAACCCGGGACTAACGCTTTTCCGGGGCGGTCCCTCTATCTACCACGATCTGTGAAACCCGTACGGATTTCCTTTGTATCTTTGGTCTACATTCGGGCGGATGACAATTTTCTCTTTCGTGACGACAAGAACCGCTAGGTTGCATGGTGCAGAGCCATAGTGTGTTGCGCTGCTACGTTTCTTTTCCATACCAACTGACCAAAACGCGGGTCAGTGTGTGCAAATTTAATGAAGCGAATCAAATATGGCATACATCAAACTATCTATTGCACATTTCCAGGATCGCAAGCAGAACAAGCAGGTTGCGCAACAAACGGACTGATCAAGGGTTAATCGGATGTACCATGAGCTGATATTTCACATCGGCACCTCTGTCGTATGTATGAGTGAAAGACTACTACGTCATTTACTGGCGACTACAACGCTACTATGTCAGAAGCATTGATAATCTTTCGTGTGGCTACGTTCATGGGCGGGGCCTTTAGATCCACCCTATATAGAGTAATAGGCGAGGTAATCAAAATAAAATGCAACAAAGCGGCATCTCAGATCTTAATTGACCTTCCCCATCCTTGTGAAACACGACTGTACGGGGCGCTTAGAGTAAAACAAAGAAATAAGAAAGGAACACGTCCGTGTTTCGGAACTAATGCGATCGAGCGAACCTCGGCGAGGCACTATGGCCACGTAGATGCCGGGTCGGGAGTCTGCGTGACCCGCTTACAATGGATGCCGCAGATGCTGCACGCTTCGTTCGTCTAATCGCCCGACTTGCCACCAGTCGGGCTCGGCTGTGAATCGCGACTCGCATCCATGCGATAGAGAAGGAAACGAATCACGAATGCTGTTCTCGCGGTGGCAGAGAATTCTGCTGCTGCCGCATATGGAAAGAGGGCTCACGGCGTATTAGGGATGAGCTAATTGGCCGAACATCGGTTGCTATCTGCTGCAAGTGGCACGCTGTCTCAAGGCGTGACTTTCGGCTGGAGATAAGCGATCGCTGCTGAAACGAGCTTCACGATTCCCACCTTACGAATCTTCACAGGGCGTCACTGAATCAACGTTTCGTTTAGTTGTATTTTTTTCCTCGTTCTTTACGACTACGTGCGAGCGGAATCAACAACGTACGTGACTATATAAGACTGCAGATTTGTACAATCAAACTCGGGAAAGGTTATATTCGCACTCCCATAAGGGTGCATAAATGTAATTAGTTCCCCACGGCACGCACACTTGGGTTGTTTCGAACAGGAATAATGGGCCCGTTAATTCTGCGAGGAGCAGATGTCCACGTTCCGCATGCGCTCGAACCAGTATCGTCTCGAGAGAAACACGATTTCGGCCAGGTGCTTTCGCAGCTACCCTAGTTGCCATCTGCACATAAATGTTGTAGCTGGAAACAAAAAAGGAGTCAATTCTGCGCTTTGAATCTTAACCTCCACTGGCAACAGTAATCGTATATCCCGTATATTCTCGACGAGGCAATAACGAAAGTGTTTTTGACCGCGTAGCAACAACTTGATTTGGATTAGTTGGCTCATCTTGAGTAAAACTTGAAGCAGCGCGAAGAAGATGGAGACAAGAATCGGAAACACATGCAACAGGACGAGCGCTGTACTGCCAACGGGAAAATTAATTTAAAAATCACACAACTTTTACAACATGTCAAAAAAACACCAATAACCAAAAGGTTGAAACACATGCGTACTGCCTAAAAGTATAGGTGCTTATCTAAAAAAAATTGTCTCATGTTTTGTTAGGCTGAGCGACGCTCTGCTAACGCATTCATGTCCTGCTTTGGTAAAGTAGTAAGCTTCTGAAATTTCTTTTTCTTTTTTACTCTTTGCGTGCTTCAGAAACCTAATGTCATGGAACATTGGGGTACAAGAGCATTTGCTGCAATGCGCAGCTAAATGGCTGGTGTACCTTTTTTTTTTTTTACATTGTTTTCATGCTGCCCAGCTCTGTCATTGAAACATTGCCCGGTTTGCCCGATGTACACTTTTCCGCAATCTAAAGATATCTCGCGAACGACGTCAGAGGTACACTTCGTGAATTCAGTTTCGGGATTCGTGTTGCTTTTCTTGGTGTTTCCAATTTTACATAGCATTGCTTTGATCTTCAAATAAATTTTCCAGTTGACAGTACAGCGCTCTTCCTGTCGTGCGTGTTTTCGATTGATGTCTTCGTCTTACTCGCGCTGCTTCAAGCTTTACTGCTAACAGAGTTTCGCTAGCTGAGCTTTCATACTCAGTTCACCGTATTCTGCGTTTTTGCGTGTACGCATCCTTCTGGGCTCCGGTTGATTCCAAGTGAATTGTGTAATATAGCAGTAGGTATGCCATTAAGAGGTACTTTTATTTGTTAGTTCGATCCTTCAGCACTAGGAATACAAGAAGGTGGTATTTCGCCGCGCTGAACGCTAACCTATGGTCTCTCCGAAAATAGGTTTCCAGACGGTTGCTTGACGTATAATGTAAAAATCACTGACATCGCAAACCGCGTGTGCAGATAGGAACTGGTCGTAGGAAGTGAATTGGCACACCTGACGATTTACTTTCATTTACCACCATCACTTCGGTAAGTGGTCTTGCAGGAAGGCGGCAACACGCAATGTGACCACACTGAAAAGTTGAAATAGGCTAAACTGGGAGCTCACCCGACTGATCCATGTGTCTTTCACAGCCGCTTTCGACGATCTACGTTGCCGCCAGGCAGTGAACAGGCGTCGCGCTCGCAAGGTTCGTCAGCCGCGGTTGCGCCGGAGCCCGGAGAAGTTGCTTCTGCACGAGTCTGGCTCTCGACACGTTCTGGGATTCCTTCCATAGCAGGACGTGGAGCCGTGAAGGCGCTGGCAGCGACGTGGCGTGGTTCCTCCCGATTGGTCGCTAATGAGTGACGTACTACGATGGAAATAGTGACGACAGTGTACATCTTGATAGCCCGAGGACGTTGTGAAAAAAAGTCTTCCTTTCTGCGAACCCTACTGCGAACCGCCTGCACACTCGCCATGCTTCTAAGAATGTGGGCGCCGCGCCTGTCTCGACTTCTGGACCGGAGCAAGGGCCGCCCTGAGCCCGGAGTCACTGCTGTCAGTCGGAACCGCGCTCAGTTTTTCACGAAAACTTGGAAGGAATCCCGGAATTTGAAAAGGGAAGTGCGATCCGGGAGCCCCGTTGTAAGCGGGGCGAGTGTAGCTCTCGTCTGCTTCCGTTTTAACACGTTAAGCCGCCGAACGGCATAGCACCGCGTGGAGGTTGCGGCATGGCGAGGTGTGTGTGGTACAGACAGTAAGAACGTTGCGAATGCAAAATATCAGAAGTATCATTTAGTCCTAGACCCACCGAAGAGCTAACTTTTGTCCACACTGACGCGGTTGTCGCCTATACTAACGAGCAGTTCCAGAAGGCGATATCGCACACTCTCTGCGACAAGCGTAGCCACGCTTTGGTCAAATTGGTCGTATTTCTTCCGCTAATTTCAGTCTTGTCATTTAGGGGAAGGCGTTGACGTCACAATTTCATCCAAACAAACGCACTTTTGGTAACTGCCGTACAACGTCCAGGCTTTCTTGTGCGATTCTTTGCGCTTTAGTTAGCTCCGAAACGCGAGCGCACTATTGTTTTGAAAGTGCGGGCCGCGTAAGTGTTGCAGTACGAGTCGAGCTCTTTTCAGTTACTTATTTTACCGGTGATTGATAGGGCCACTATGAAATATTACTTTGCTTGTAGATGCTGTACGTCCCGTTCAAACGCGAGCTTAAGCTCGAGAGCGCATGATCATAATCTTCCTAGTTTACCACTTACGTAGAATGAACAGGATTACAAGTTGACGAGAAGATCCGGATTAGTGACGGTGTGTCAAAAAAAGAAAGAAAGAAATCTAAACCGCATCAACTACATTCCTTAGTTATGTTTAAAATCTTGGTAAAATATTATATCTAATTGCATCTGTAATATTTCCTGAAGTTATTTTTACTGCACATCAGCACAAACCCTTTTTAAAGCTTTGCAAGAAAATTTTCTATTGGAGGAATAAGCATGCTTTATTTATTTGACTGCAAATAACCGCCTTGCAGAAGTTAAGCACGAGAACAACGTTATAGTTACAACCCTTTCATGTGGTCCTGCTGCCTTACTGAAAGCTTATATAAATTGTTTATTAGTTAACTCTATGGACTGAGCTACCGACTGCCTAACGAACGTGCAGTTCACTGTAACCTTGCTCCGTAAGAAACAACGCTCAAGGGCTGTAGCAGCTGATAGTTTTTTAATTGTGCACATGCCTTCATTTCATTTATTAAACCATAAGATTACATCGGACTGCAGGAGTAATAAGTCAGTTTACTGTGCTATTCAAACGATGATATTAGCAAGTAAAAATTTGGCCGAAAATTTTGACGTGTAGTCCGTCGAAATACGCGAAAGCCTAATGCCGAGAGAACGTAACGATCATGTTCTAATTATTTCCTTATCGTGATTCGTCGGTGTTGTGGACCAGTCGGGTGAGGTGAATGATTAACAGAATAATAGAATCAAGTGAAAGGTGTCCTCACATTGTACTATACCAATTCAGGATTCAACGATAGCAATATTTCCTTTTGCAAACACGCGTACATAATTACCTATGGCTGAATTTCATTCATGTACTTGTATATATGCCCAGATGCTGTTCGTTAGTACTTATGACTGAGCAAAGCTGCAATGAGTCTAAAGTTCAATCGAATCCCGTATTTTGTAGAAATGCTGCTAGGCAAATTTCATTCTCTTTTCTTTAGGAAGCACGCCACGTTGTCTACCAAACCATCGTCGGCACGACGAGGTGACAGCTGTACTTTATAATTCACCGAAAGTAAAGATAGCAGAAATGAAAAAAGAAACTAAGTGGACAAACAAATCACCGAGCGGCGGCAACAGACGTCCTTTCAGGTGACGACGTCGCACGAAGTCAGAATTCACGTCAGCGCGCGAACGTCAGACAAGTTTGAATAAAGCGACCACATAACTTTCATTCGCGCCTTATTTGTATACTGCAGCCGTAACCGTATCTCCTGTATTCTTTCTCCCCCTTCTCTTTTTTTTTTCTTTTCCCCATTCGCTCTGTACGCGTCCTTTTCCCGGCCGTTCAGCTTCCACGTGCGGCGCGGTATGCAAGCGAACAGGCGTGAAGCAGCCATCCGCCGCAGCCGAAGTCGAGCTTTGAAAACATCCAAGAGAAGCCGCAGTCCGAACGGTGTTCGGCTGAGCGTAAAGTGGAGATATATCCAACGTATAGCGTCGACGGCTGTGGCTTGCGGGCGCCCGACTACAAGACGTCAGACGAGCGCGGGACCACGTCGCGTTCAGCCATTCATAGCGTTTTCGAGCTCGGATGAATTTCAGACGCGTGCACGGAGCCAGTGATGCGGACCGTGTGAACCCGCGCACGCCATTCTCTTGCTTGGCGCGCTAACCACAGCGCTGTTGTTCAAGCGCAGAATTAAAAAGAAAGTAAAAAAATGAAGAGAAAACAAGACAATACGAGAAAGCTTGTATGTATCTGCGGATTGCGCAAGTCGCTGAGTCGACACGCTTCTTTTGTTTCCGAGTCCGGAAAGACCTCCTTTTGTGTGACGCGGCGAGGTGCTCGCTGCATGTGCCTGTGACGCTCTACATGCAACTGCTTGTCCATTCCGCTAGGTTTTAAAATGGGTAAGGAAACTCGACTGCATTCACGGCTCTTTTTTTTTTCACTTTTCTATACTTTCTTTTATCTCTGCTGCCGATAGCATACATTATTTCTGACTCTACCAATACGGGTGCTTCTTAGGATACGGCGACCTTTGGTCTCATCATGGTCCTATGAAACGGCTTCGTGAAGCACGTATTTGGAGCCTACATTCTGGGGCGAAGCGTTCCTTGGTAGTACTTTGGCATTCGAGATAACTCCGGCGTGGACGTTCGAGCCGTCGAGATCCGCGCCTCCAATGAAAACAATTACGCGTAACTGCAACGACGTTCCAGTCGTGAAACTGAAAAGCGCTCGGCGTGACTATACCTCCTGCCGTGCATTTCACGATTGCGAAAGGTGACTAATCACTTAATTTTAGCTATGCTTTATCACCGCAATACTAAACACCGGCACTCTTTCCCTTCTATGGCGTCGCCAATTCTTTAAAAAAAGAATTGCACCGAGCGCTCTCAACGCGCACAGCATGTGTCGACCAACAAAGACGTCACATTGTACGGCGTTACGCGCTGAATAGCAGCCTTCCCGCCCAGGCTCAGAAACCTTTAAGAAAACAGTATAAATCTGGTCTCGAAGAATGAAGCGACTTTCTTAACGCCGAGCCATCAAGAACCACTTAGATCGAGAAGGATAAGAAAGCGAGCAAACGGGCGCCGAGACAAGCGTCGCCCCTCTTTTTGTTTCTTTCTTTATTTCTCTTCTTTTCAATAAGCCTCAAGGTACTCGGTCTTGTGCGATTTGGACTGTGGAAAAGAATACTTGGCCACGCGAGCCGAAACTTGGAAAAGCCACGCTTAATTAAGAGACAATGGGCGACGGGGGGAGGGACGAAAAGAAAGCGCGTCGAATTAGGAACGGCAACTACACGCTGGCGCAGGCGAGCTCTGACTCTGACAGGTCGAACAAAGAGATGTGCGATTAACTTTATATCCGCGAAGAAAGAGTGCGTGCGCCACGCGGCGCCCGCGAGCGTGGCACAATGGCGTTGCCCATTGCTCGCGCTTCGCCGCATCGCCCGCTTCCAGCGACAGCACCCATCGCCTCCCCGCAATTTTGTTCTCCCGACTTGTTTTGTGTATTTTTTTTCTCCGTCGTGCGTGCGGTTTTTGAATATAACCACTTCTCCACTGCGTCGTTGTCGGTTTCTGTCAGAAAAGAAAAAAAACAACATAAATGTTTCTAGAGTATCGGCGAAGTTCCATTGGTAAAGCGAAAAAAAAAATAACCTGGGCTTAAATCATACTTCTCGTGCGTGGGGAAGTGGACCGGAGCATTGGGGTAATAACTGATATTTAAAAACGTAATAAACGAAAGCAGATTGATCTGTTTCAGTTCTTGTTTCATTTCTTAGTGTAAAGGATATAACGGTCTCCTGTACGCTTGCTCCCGGTATGCAATCACATGTTCTTATCCCCACATTCGTACAAAAAACTCTAGATCTTGTCAGCACCTAGGTTAACAAAGTTTCACGTTCTTAAGAACTTCGCAAATATAACAAGCTCGTTGTCTCCCAGTTGGCTCGCGCGTGTTCTTACGAAACACTCTATCGTACGACGTTTTCTTTTTCTGTTAGCACAAGTGGCGATATTCATGCTCGATGAGTGCTATTTAGAGATTTCTTGTCAGTATTTGGGCATCCATGAGGTCCAGAATAATATTTAATGGTCCTTCAACGTAGCAAATTAACGCAAAATCAATATCCATACTTTATTTAGCTTGGTGTTCTCGATATACAAGCCAACAGCTTAAGAAAAATATCTTTAAGATTGATCTGAAGACCAAGAAACAAAATAAAGCAGACCGCAGAGAGCGTCTAAAGACTTTCCATTATCTGCGCGAGCATTTGACGGGAAGCGGTACCCAACCGATGACACACCCACGACCACGCTCGCTGTTTCAAAAGAAGCCATTATTAAGCGGCAAGAAAGCGAAGCGAGGGGCTTGCTCTGTGTCTTTCTTTCTTTTCTTTTTTCTCACATAAGCCGGTGACGAAAAAAAGCAGAGAAAACGATGGCGTCGGCGAGCGTCGGTGGAGTTCGATGCAATTCTTTTTTTCATCCCGACCAAGCACAGAACATGTATTGGTGGTCTCGTAGAGGAGACCACCGCTTTCAGTTCATTGCTTGAAAACTCGCTTGTAAAGTACTGCATAAACGAGAAAGGCAGGGCAAGAAAAAAAAAACACGGAAAAGAAAAACAGAAGAAAATAATAATAGGGAATGAAAAATTAAAGGAACATCAAGTTGCACTTGCTCTTCTTTTCTCTGTACTGAGAGTGCGTGCGGCCAGTGCCTGCTATCTAAATTAAAATCAGTGTCGGTGGACTTCTTCTATTGTTGAGTATATTTTTTATTTTTTGTATGATCGGAACCTCGCCTCCCACTCAACGTAACTTTGCCTTCTCTTTTCTTATTATTTTTGAAGCGGGTTTTCAACAGTCTTTTTCTGCCCGTCATTGTTTGTCAACCGACGTCGTCGCGCCGGTTCCCATCAACCGACCCTTCGCTGCCCATCGCTCAATCTCTCGGCGAGGTCGAGTTCCTCTTGCCTTACTGCCTCTATTCAAAGCGACGTTGGTTGCCTTTACAGGACATAGAGGCCGCCACGTGCACGCCCTTACTAGTGATCGCTAGACGCCTCATGATTTGAGCAGCGAGGTTGGGTCGTGTGCTCGTTTGCCTAACGCAGTTAACACGAGAGAGGCGCGCCTTATTCAGTTCGCCAGCCGACCGACAGCGTATATTCCAGCTGAAAGCGTTGTGCTGGTACACGAACAATTGTGCACGCTTAAGTAAAGAATCGTGCTTTAGTTCCGTGGGTCATGAGCCTAGCAAGTAACGATTTACTAAAATAAAAAAAAATAACATGTAACTAACACGGTGAACGTTTAAGCTATGGCGCAAGCCTGCCTCTTAAGCTACGTCTCGAATAGAACAGGGCGTGAAGCGAGCGTTAAAATTTGTTCGAGTTTTATGGCAGATGCCACATTTGACAGCTCACGCGTATTACTAAATTGCTGCCGTCGGGCTCACTTATTCCACACGTCTCAGGTTACGTGCGATGTGTCGCCTTGGTTTAGTTGCGACTAACTGCGGCAATTAATCCTGCCAGACTTCGTGGCGTACTGCGCATATATGGTCGTTTTCGCTTTAGACCACGACGTTCCGCCCTGTGTGGCCGCATTGTGGCAGGATGCCCTTCCTGCCACACAATGGATAGCTTACTGGGCGCCATGTTGTTCATTCAGCCACCAATGCCGGTAGCGCGGAAAACATGCTTACCACGGACACACATGCATCCCGCGTGCACAGAGCATGGTGCCGGTAGTTTAAGTTGCGCGCAGAGATTACGACGTGACGTAGAGGCGATGCTGCGGTTCGCATAGCTAAAGACCATACTTCTTTCCATTATGCCAGACTGCCCATATGGCCTACCCTTTCCTCTGTTGTGCCAGTCTTCCCAACTGTTTATCGGTACTGAAGCCATAGCAGCCATAATCCCGTCATCTTCACTAATATTTTTGCTTTATTAAAGCTGCGAACGCACTACTGGCATTTTTTGGGATCCACAAGCCCACATGACCTACATGTAGGCTTCCATTGCGACTGACTGAACAATAAACTGTTGCGCGCGTTTGGGCCAGCGTGCAGCGAGTTTTTTTTTTTTTTTTTGTTCGCCTTCTACTCACCGTCTAGACCTCTTCCCTCCCTTCTCATTGTGCAGGGTAGCAAACCGGGCTTCAGCTTGGTTGACCTCCTCGCCTTTCTCTTATCACTATCCCTATCTCTTTTCATTTCTTCTTCAGTTATTTGCAGTACATGCGAGAAATCTTTCAAGTGATGTACATATACATTTGACAGTACAAATGGTCGAGGTTCTTCAATTTCTCAATGCACATTTTTTTTTTTTTTATAATGTCCTCAGCTATCTTTTTAAGCCGTACAATCCACAAGGACGTTCAGTTCTGCCGTTGCGAACGGAACATTAAAAAGCTATCATACGGAAGGACTGCCTTTGCAATGGGCCCTTATTACCGACCCTAACCGAGCTCGTTAGCCGTGCGCTGCGGCCCCTTATCAAAATGTAAAAGAAAAAAAAGTATACGTATCGTTGCCTCGCGTGTCCCGTTTAATGCTGTGGTTCCGTGGCTCGTTAGAATGTCGCGCAAGCCACGCGCCACCATGGACGGCCTCATGATTGCATCCGGCCTGGAAATCGAAGACGAAGGCGAGGGGGCAGCCCAGAGTACCGAGTCGGAGCCTCGCGTCATCGGTGACGCGGTGACACGTGCCTTCCTTTGAGGGGTGCGCGCCGAAACGTTGCACTTTGCCAGCAAAATGGTGAGGCTACCGAAATGGCGCAAGAACATAGCCGCACACGCTGAATGCATTCGTGTTAGTACAATGGCCACAACGCCGGTTCGTCTCCTGCTCTGTATGGGCCCACGAGATAGGCTTTCAAAGACGTTTCCAGCCTGTCGTGTTACGTTTTCGTGTACTTCTCATTTTTTTTTCCTGTTATACCCCCCATGCATACCCTCCCCTCCTCCCCCCCCCGCCTCTATTCTTGTGCAACTTACTCTTTCTTTACTGATTGTCCTTCCTGTTTGTTTTTGTTTTTCCTTTTTTCTCCCTCTCTTTTCAGCAGAAGCATGTGTTTCGAATGGTTGGTCCAGATTGCCTATAGCGACATAAAGCAATCATGCTGGTTATGCCTCTCACTAGGGATTAGTTTGTATAAGCGGCTAATCAGAGAAGCATGGCTCAATACATCTAATGGAGCCGCCAAGGAAACCTTGCGCAGAGCGTTTCGTGCAATCACCAGGTGCGCTTTTATCGTCGGCCATCGTCATGTCACCTTGCGTACTTCCCGTTTGGCTGTTTCTGTGTGTGAGCGAGTGCATCTATATGTGAGAATATTTTTGCACTCTTAAGCTTTCGCCACTACTGTCACGAACACACTTAGAAAGAAGAGAATCGTGAAGTAGCCGGCAAGAATGTTATCTGTTATCTTATTTTTACTTTGATGTTATCAAAATTTGTCATTTGTGTTTTTTAGACCACTCCATCTGATTCTCGACCAGAGAGAAGGGAGGACGGAAAGTCAGGGAGGCTAACCAGAATTTGTCCAGTTTGCTACCCTATACGTGAGGAGGGGGATGGGGGAATAAAAGAAGCAGAGAGAGGAGACACGAGTCTTAATCGCACTTTCACATGCACTCAGTCAGGTGCAGCGTGTCTGAAGTCGGACACTCAAGTCTGTCGCCTTCCGTTACTACACAATAGCTCGAATGGCTATCTAGCTAGATGAACTCTGAGGCCAGGCTCCCAAGACCTTTGCTTCTGTGAATGGCCTATCGTCCAGTCTACTCAAGGCACACTGCAGGGTCTGGCGTTGTTTGTCGAACGGTGAAATCGATTCTTGGCCAATCTCTCATGGTGTTTATGAGCCCATAAATAGGGACAAACCAAATGAACCAAGCAAGCAAGAATGAAGATATACATACACAAAGGTGGAAAAAAATACACCTGCACGTATACGCACCGCGAAGACATGCACGAACACAAAATCGTTTATCCACTCAGCAGCTCCTCGTAGAACGTGAAACAGTGTTATTTACTGTCAGGCGGCGGCTGAAACCAGCAGGCGTTTGTACATCATCAGCATCGCTAAAAAAAGATAAGACGGAAGCAGCGAGTGCAGACTTTGCCATCTATTTCTGCAACGTGCCCGCGTCGCACTAGCGGGCACGCTGCAGTGCGACGCTATTACGACGTCGCACAGAAACCACACGAAATTACGCCTGTGAGTTCCTGGGTGTCAGTAATCGTTGAACAAACATTCTATTGCGGAAAGAGAGTTTCATGTCGATGTCTGTCGCAGCGTTGATAAGCTCTTGTAAGATGAGCCCTTTAGGACAGCGAAAGTTTGGAGACTATGCGAGGAGCAACTTGTACATCCTCAGTGAAGGGGTGCTGCCCGGTGAAGGAAAAACAAAAACGTTGGCAACGAACTTGGATCTGGTGTTACATAATGTCAAACAAAGGTTATCACTGCGGAACTTTCTTCACGGTCCGGCCGAAGGCGCGTGCGTGTGCTTTGACAGCGCTGGTTTAGCACATCCGCCAAAGCTGGCTAATAAGGAGCCACGTCGTGCCCTATATCGATGTTAATATCCCTGAATGACAGCCCTGCGCCCTCGAATACGCGTTATTAATTCCTAATGATGCGTGGGCTGCCCAACTTCCTCTTGGTGTTGCGTCCCCGGAAGCGATTAAGACCCGCGCTGAGAGGCTTGCATCGGTTCGCGAAAGAGGTGCGTGCGTTGGACGCCGTTGCAAGGGACCCCGGCTCCTTCCGCTTTCTGCGCTTTAGCGTTTCCTCACAATGGCGAGATATCAGATCAGCGCGCCTATTATCCACTTATTTTTATTTATTTATTTTCCGCTGTGACGCTTACTCGTGACCGCTTTAAAAGCTTGTGCGTGTCCGCGTTTATGTCAGCGTGTTCTACTTTTATCAGCTCGTTATCGTATCTTGTTGCAACGGCTGCATTTAAGAGGGGGTTTTTTCCGAAGGACACCTACGGCTCTGTGGCTTTGCGGAAAATTTTGTTACTCAGCAACTCAAGGACAAATGGTAACCATTCTTCTCCTTTGGTTTGCAGACGCTCGATGTAAGTGGGTTTCGCACAGCCATTACGCTTACTCTATAAAAATTTAGCACTAAGATGATTTGTTCCTATTTTACTAATTGGTATCGCGCCAGGCTACAAGGCCCTCAAAAGCACGTTTCTGCTTGTCGAATTTTTTTCTTATCCGTACTGAATCCGTAGGGCTTGTGACACTCACAAGGAGTCCGATTATAACGCGTCATTTAATCATTTCTCTTTTTTTACTTTTGTGATATTTCGTAATACACTTCCGTCTCACCCACGTAAAAAAAAAGTTGTCGATACCGTAGGTTCGTGCAAACATCTCCTCATTTATTCACCTCAACAAAAATAAAAAATAAACAACGTTATCTTGTAGTCGAATATACGTTTCTTGAGTTACCTCCCAATTAAGCTGGTTTCTCAGTGGTTGTAGCAGTTTTTTTTTAATTTGAACAGCAGATTAATTCTAAGGTGTCCTTTGGCACCCTGTTGACTATTGCAGTTTCTTTCATTCTTTTCAGTATTTTTTTTATTTGTGAAAATAAGGGCGCGGAATGCTGTGTAGTTGCGTTATTTATATGTAGGTGTGTAAGCGCGTATAGTCTTGTTACGATACTTGAGGAACATTGAAGTCCTGCTTTTTTTGTAGGATATGCTTAAGAACGTTTGAGCTCAGTTACAAACGGGGACAAGCAAGCGCACACAAACGAATCGCTGGCTTCAACGAAGGCTTTAAGAGAAACTCGCGCATATATTTATACACGTGTATATCACATTGCGCTAGCAAATATATGACGCGCGCCTTATATCACATTTGGAAAGGGTAGTTCGTTCTTCCCTTTTTTTTTTTGACGAAGCTAGCGAAAGGCTTGCTCACAAACTTGGCATTTAAATTTTGCTGTTCTTGCTGCTTCAAGAATCGGCATGTGGTAAATTGCCTGTATGGCATCATTGATACCGCATTAGTGCGAAATGCATGCGTAGAAATATGTACATGTGTTTTTAATAAAGCCTTTTTTTTTATGTCAGCGCTTGTACAGGCCCACTTGAGTGTTCCCGTCTGCCGCTGCGCTTAAAGGCGTAACGACAGGATATTTTCCACTTTTCATTTCTTACTTGAGGAGAAGGTCCCCCCGGCGTGGTTGCTCAGTGGCTATAATGTTGGGCTGCTGAGCACGAAGTCGCGGGAAGAATCCCGGCCAAGGCGGCCGCATTTCGATGGTCGCGAAGACACCGGTCTACTTAGATTTAGGTGCACGTTGAAGAACTCCAGGCGGTCGAAATTTCTGCAGTCCTCCACTACAGCGCGCCTGTTAATCGGAAAGCGGTTTTGGCACGTAAAACCTTATAATTTGTTTTTAAACGAAGGTCCGAGACCCTTAAACCCTAGTAAAAATGCTGGTTAGGACTCGCAGCAATCGAAATGATCTCATATAATAGCTTTTCTACAGTCAGTCTCGGCTTTGTTGCTACTGGGTCGTGATGTCATGACGAAGTGTAGTGACGTGAAGGTTCACAGCTTTATTAAAACATATTAGCATACACGTTGTGTATTGACAGATGTAAGTACAGAAGGTAATCCCATAGCAAGACTGTTAGGGTGAACTCCTGTTAAACAATGCCTGAAGAACATAAGCGAGAGTAAGCAACTAAGGAGAAAACAGTGTAATAGATGTTTATAAGCATAGCGCATACATTGAAGAGTAAGCAGTAGATACAATAAATTGAGGACAACCAACTATATAAGATAATGCGTGATGCAAAAGTGAAGTATCACGATTAAGCATTAGGTAATTTTAAATGAAACTATTCAATCGTATTAAAAGACATTGACGAATACACGATAATAAACGACAATTTAATGTGAAATCGGTAAAGTAACAATAAAAACAAGAAGTTCAGCGATAGATCAACAGAAACTGGCGGTGCAGTAAAAATGAAAATGGCGAACAGAAATAAAAAGCTATAATAGGCACTGCATTGCAATGAGATATACAAATGTCAGTGAAATAACATATCAATGAATCAATGAAAGCTGTTACAATGAAAGCGAAAGCAGTGCAAAGAGAGAGCGAGATGTTCCGACGTTTTGACGCTCCCTCGTCCGTTCGCTACGCTGCTGCATCGGTCCTCGCAACCAGTAGCAGCATAGCAAGCGAGCGAGCGAGTCGCAATGAGTGTCAGAGCGTCGTAATGTTCTGCACCCAGGCAACCACTTTTTACGCGCTAAGTCGCGACACAGGAACTTTCTGTGGAAACAACATCAAAACTTGCTGTAGAAAAGCTATTATATTAAATTATTTTGAGGCGCTTCGAGAGGTAGAAGTATTTTCCCCCTATTATTTTGAGGTATAGGACCTTCATTTAACGCAGAGGAATAAAGAGTCGAAAATATGTCACTACTCCTTTAGACCACCCTAAGTTTGTTTGTGTATTTTTCTTGTTTTCTTGCCTGTTATTGTTGGGGGAATTACTCATGTGCGATTCTGCACAGTTAGCTGTTTGGTAGCGGTTCGCATTTATTTTTCAGTAGGTAGGCGAAAGCATTAATCACTCCATTGTCAGTGCTTGTGGTAGTTCAGTCACTATAGTGGTGGAGGTGGTTGCGTAGGAGCACTTATGCTTTCTTTTTGGCATTAGGGCTAGCAGCTGGTATTGTGTAATGCAGCAATAGTGAAAACAATTAGGGAAATAAATTTGCATGTCCTCTGAGCATTAGGAAGGTGTGAAGAGCGTACCTCTCTTCACAGAAGGGGGACACCAAAACAAAACAATGGCGACAACACAGGTGAGACTGCTGGTAGTACGTGCTACACAAATGGCGGCAACCCCTTTTAGAGTATTATATCCATACTCTAGAACTTCATTATAGTCAAGTCGCCGAGACCAGAAGAAATTTTCACAATATGAATATTTTCGCTTTTGGCCTAGCTCACCATCTTGCTTTCTTATATGGCAAAAAATCTTCTGCGCGCAGTTATTCGATGTCCGATCAACAGAGCACAAATTTATTGTCTATGGAAACGCAGACACCAGATTTTCGGGGATGTCTTTGCATTTCGTCGTCTGAGTGACGGTTTCAAAAGCACCTTGTGCTTAACGAGAGAAGACAAAGCCTTACGTATAGACGTGATGGACAGTTGGCTGGCACCGTCAAGCGTGCGCACATGTCGGTATGCAGTGGACAGCTACTTAGAGACGGCGTGCGTTGCTGAAGGAAGGCTGTGTATCTATTACATATATAAATGCTAGCATATATATATATATATATATATATATATATATATATATATATATATATATATATATATATATATATATATATATATATATATATATATATATATATATATATATTGCTATACTGCCAAAATTTAAATCATATTCTGGTGTTTTACGTGCCAAAAGAACGACTTCATTATGAGGCACGTCGTATTGGTGGACTCCCGATTGAATTTGACCACATCCGCTTCTTTAACGTGCACCCAATGCAGGGGCGCTTTTGCATTTCGCGCCCATGAAAATGCGGCCGCCGCTATCGGGATTTGAGCCCGTGCCCTCGGGGGCTGAGTAGCGCAACACCAAAGCCACTACGCCACCATAGGGTGTTGCCTGCGCCATCGTGAAAGATGGCTGACTGATATGGGAAGTGCTCTAATTGCGCTAGCCGTCCTTGAGTGAGGAAATGAACGCTGGCGATTATATATACTGAAATGCGGGACAATAATATTTCGCCGATCGAAGTAAGTCTTTTTTGAAAACGTTAGCCTTTTGCAACTCTGACGCTATCCGCAATGGCGGCTTAGTGGCTGTGCCACTCCGCTGCAAGAATGAGGTTGCGGGATGGAATCCCGGCCGCGGCAGCCGCATTTTGATAGGTGGACGTTAGAGAAACCTATGTGGGCAAAGTTAATTCGAAGTCACCACCGCGCGGGACATCATAATCGGATCGAGGTTTTGGCACGTTATACCCCGGAACATAATTTAATAGTTAACTGAGCCGCTACAAAGCACTTTCTCTCACATTAGAGGTTTGTGTAATCATCGCCAAGAGACACAGCGTCATGGCACTCATGCGCACTGTCTCGAAGAGCAACGAGTCGCAGTCGGTTCAGCAATGTTTAATGACACCGCCGGATGACGGCAGCTGTATAGCCACAATTCGACGCACTACATTATAACCAAGGATGCTAGCGTCAGGCCGAGAAATTATTTCCTAGGCACGGTTGTGTGATGCCTTTGATCTTTAGTAGGTCCGGCTGCAGCAAGCAACACTCCTTCTCCTCTTGGATGTGCTCATTGTAGTCGAACCCACGGCGGATTTGTATTCTCTTGCATATCTTATATAGGGTGTCTCAGCTAACGTTAGCCTGGCTATTCAACTAACTTTTTTTTTTTTTACTACGCAGTGCGAAATACAATTTTAAGACCTACGGTTTTCGGTTGTTAGACCTCTCTCGACTTAACCCCGCAGGTCTTGGAATTGAATCATGCGCTGTGTCCTTTTCTCTTTTTTTTTTTCGTTGAACGGCTTGGCTAGCGATAGCTGGGGCGCACGGTACTCTTCTCTGTGCTATTCTCATAAATAGAGCGATCAAAACAGGCATAATCTGAATATCTCGACCTTGGCAATTTGCGCAAGCTAATTCCGAACAGTGCGGCGTCACATGGCTGATTTCTCTCGTGGTGGAACCCCGAAAGAGCAGCTGAATGGAGCGGAGAAAGCCAGGCGCGTGATCCCTGGGTGCGTCATTCGCAACGAAACAGAGCGCAAAGCGGCGCTTACGAACCCACGCCCGGTCGCTCGATCGCATAGTTTCGCCGGGGCTCGCCCGCGCGCACGTCGCGCCAGGAGAGGCGCGCACAAACAAGATGCAGTTAATTAACTCGGACGCTTTGAACAAACACGTTGCCAGCTCTTCGTCTTCTCTCTCTTTCCTTTCTCACTTTCCTGTCCGGTCAGAGAGAAGAAGAAGCCATCCACTCACCCACCACCCTTTGCAATTCACCCTCCCCCCCCCCCACCCCCCTACCCTAACCGACAGCGAGAAGCAGACGCGCCGCGATATGACGCCATTACCTTCGGCTCCCTTCGGCACGTGCGCAATAGTGCCGTCAAGTCGGGAGGGTGTCATTACTGGGCACGGAGTGGAAGTTCAATGTTGCGCGTGCACTCTATGTGTCGTTTCTCCCTTTTGGGGACGTTGTAACCTGCCTGTGAATTAGATGGGAGCGCTCGTTCAAGGCTGTGCTGATTTAAATGCAACTTGGAGAGCACCTCCGTTTTCATCATCTCCCCCGAATATATCTGCATTATCATGCACGGAATTGCGTCGCTGATTACGAAAGTTACCATTCACGGTATCTATTCAGTGGAAGAGTGGAGGGCATTACGAATTTCAGCGGCGGAAATTTTGTAATTTAACGCCAAGTTATAATCAGCGCTTCAGATGTCTAGCGCAATATTACCTTCGGTACCACTTTTCGCGACTATTCGCGCTGGCGCGCCAACTGAGGGCTCGAGGGATGAATTTGAGCGTTCCGTGCTCCTCCAGTACAAGGTACTTTTGCCGGGACTGGCACCCAAGGCAAAAAAGCATTGCCACAAGGTCCCAAGTCGGCCCACGGACTGCGCAGTACATGAGCTTTCGCGGGACCAAATAAATGTGCGCTTCAGCACATATTACTAGTTGGTTACCTCCAATATCCCGCGCGCTGCGAGGGGCCTGAACCGTAGTACTCGCCATCACGGTTACAGACAGCGAGTGCAGACGCTTTACTTCTTACCAAGCCAAAAAGCTTGCGCGAGGACACGCAAAAAAATAAATCGTGCCGTTGCTCACGGCCCGACCTCCACCTCCTACCATCAACTCCGTTCTGCAAACAGTACTTTCTTCCATCACGGTTGCCGAACACTCGGGTGCAGTACCGACCAAAACAAGAGCCATTCCTCCGCCCATCCAATTCCCGCCTCTCTGTCCCTCGCCTTTCTTTTTTTTTTTTTTCTAGGTGTCATGGTTCTTTTTCAGTATTAGCCCCGACATTCTTCGTTATTTAATTTTCGGCCACTTTTCAATTATTCGTTTGTCGCTTGCTGGCGACGAAGCGCTGATTTCCCCCGAGTAGTCTGTAACTATCTGGCCGTAAGGCAACTTCCCATGCGCTCTCCCCTAGTGCGACCTTCCCCTCTCTCTATAGCTCACCTCCACCCCCCTCCTGTGCTGGTCGCTTGAATCGAGTGAGGATACGTGGAGAAAAACCAAGCGGGTGTTGGTGGCGAGGCAGGAAGCCATGCGACCGTTTCGCTGACGCTCTTTTGTCTCACTCGGATAATCGACGCTCCGCAAACATGGCTGCTGAAACGATCGACGCTCGCGGCGAACGCACAGCGAGGCTCAGGCGGGAAAATCGGAAGCTATATGCGCTTGGTATCGGAGGCGGGGTGCTTGGGGGGTTGCCTAGCTTGTATAGGCTTACTTGTTTCGTCCTTGCAGGGGTTTAGGTGGTCGTCTGAGAAGTTCCAATGCAAATATATTCATTTAATTGTGAAACCAAGAAGGAATTAACAGGGAAGGAAAGCATGCGAAAACATTACTCAATAGTCGCATTCTTGGACTTCGCCATGGCCTGCACGCGGTAAACTTGGTTCGGGACTATTTCATTCAGTGTCAATTTCCTTTTCTAAGGTCGGATTGCTTCGTTTCGCATATCCTACTTCGGTGTATACGTGCATTTACATTTTTTTTTCGTTGCATGAGCGATCGCGAGGAGCGGTCTTGCTTCAAACTTGCCTTAAAAGTGCACCTTTGAAGTTCTTTTACTTACTTCTACACAATGCAAATTTGTTGTCCATAGTATGCTAATATGGTGTACTTCTGATAGGGCTTCTAAGACTAAAAGCACTGTGCTAAACCATTGATCCCGCGCAAACAGCTTTAACAAATAGACAAGAAAAATTAGGTTAAGTCAAAATAAATTATGCGGTTTAGCGTGGTAAAACAACCCACGGGTAATAATAACCACAACACCGTAATAAGGCGCTCCGCAATAATATCAACCCCTTACGCGTCTGCGACGTGCAAAGCCACAAAAGCGCTGCTGAGCTCCAGGAACTGCACCAGCCTGTATGACCGCTTGTGATGGGTTGAACGATGAACACTTCATTGCGTGTGTCAGCGTGTGAACTTCCTTTCGCTTTTTCAACTTTTGCTCCCCTTTCGCCCTTCCCCCTGTGCAGGGTAGCCTACCGGGTTCAGCCTGCTTAACGTCCCTGTCTTTACCCTATCCACGTCTCTCTCCCTTCTTTCTCTCTTCTTTCTCTCTTATCGCAATTTTATATCTCTCTTATCTCGATCTCTCTCGTGCTAGCACCACAGGGACTAGAGGAAATTTCACCAGATAGAACATTCGGTGTGTACTTAGTAGGCACTTGTTTCTGGGTGTAAAATAAAAAAAAACGGCATTCACTTTTGCTTAGGGTACGCGTTTCCGTGTAAGCACGCCTTCCATGCAAGCGCCAAAAGTCATGAGGTCAAATTTGCTCCGGTGGCCGCGCGATGCTTCCATGATTCTTTTTTTGCTGTAAGCACAGCCACGCGAACGAAACAAAATAAAACAATTCAGGGAAGCACCAATGCAGAATCTAGGAGTTTTTTAAGGTTATTGAGAGCGCACATGGAGACGCTTGATCTATATGAACGGGATGCGAGAGGACACGAGGTACCCCGGAATCTATTTCAGCGGAGAGGTGTATAGTATGATAGCTGATGAGGGTAGCGGTACCCGTTACTGCGAAAGAGACACGAAATTTTGTCCAAGGTAAAGAAATACTTATACGTTGAGCAAACCATCAAGTTGTCCACAAATTCTCCTGGAAACCCTTCTATAAGTAGGCCCTATAGGGACGATCTAAGAACACTTAAACGTCGGAACGAAACCACAGTCTATTGCACACGCTACACACACTACCGAACTGGTCCTGAGTGAAGTGCTTCGGGAAGTAGCTGTTGCCAGTTCTGTACGACCGTTGTTGCACTTTTCGTTCCGGCTTTTTACAGTTGGTCTTCGCATACCAAGTCCTTTCCGATATTCTTCGACGCTTGACCCCACGTTTCACTTCGAGCCGAGCTTCATGTTCGTGTTGGTTCACAGTTAAACGTTTACGCACATCGATCTCGCGTTTTGCCTCAAATTGAGTCTCGCGTTGTTCTCGGCCCACGGCCAATGCTCTCCGAGGCAGGGCATCACGCTTTGCTTAGAACATTTGCCCACCGCTAACGCCACGTTTCGAAGCGTACTGAAGTTGCGCTTGCTCGTCGCGACGCTTCTTCTGGGTAAAAATATGTTCGTCTCCGAGTTTCCATTTCAGTCCATCTGTGTGAGGCCTCCAATTGAAGCATGCATTTTTGATACTAATTTTCGTACGGGTCGAATTGGTGCTTACACAGGACGTATAAGCCGTCTCACCCAACCTGATGTATTAAACCAAAATACAAACCTAATAAAATACAAATCCCGCGCCCATTCTTCTCTCGCCCAACGCCTAGCTCATACACGTAACGCTCAGAAAAACTCGAGAGCGTTTTATCGCCTCCTGAGTTTGAAAAACACTTGTTTAGTGCAAGTGTTTCTCTCAACAAACGCCCTGCACTGCGCGTAGATGCATTTACCCACGCGTCTCTTCCATTCATGTTGTCCTGTGTCAAGCTATTCTTCGCGGAAGTCAACCAGTGACGGCGAGAGTCTGGGCTGTCAGATAAGGACAGCTTCACTTTAATAAAACACAATTACATCGCTCTTGGAATTCAATGTCAAGTTTAACAAGTCTTAAGATGTCTGACGTTTTCCTTTGGAAGCGTTATTGTGAACGCTGTCGTTGCTGTCATTTGCCTTATCTCCCTGACACTGCCAATCTAGCATATATTTTTCTCATTCTCAACACTCGGCGATGTAATAGATTCTTTCAACATTATATATACGTACGACTTCTTAAGCCATTATGGGCTTGACGCAATAGTTCTGCGCAAGCCCGCAAAGTGGAGAGAGGTAATTAAATAAGAAAAAAATGAGACTTCCGCCCAATCGTAGCAATTGCTACAAAGGAAACCCATACGACTTGCTCGACAGAAAAGCCTCGCAGTTGAAGAAAAATTCGTCCTGGTCTGGGACTCGAACCCGGGACCACCGCCTTTGCGGGACAGCCGCTGTACGATCTGAGCTAAGCAGGCGGCTAGAGGTGGCGGGACGAAGTCGAGTTTGTCAACAATTTGAAGCAAAGGCAAATGTTTCAAGTAATAATTCTACGGAAGCCCGCAAGATGGAGAGAGGTAATTAAATAATAGAATCTGATTAGCTGGTCAGCTCAGATGGTAGAGCGGCTGACTCGGGTTCGAGTCCCGGACCAGGACGAATTTTTCTTCAACTGCGAGGCTTTTCTTTCGAGCAGTCAGTATGGGTTTCCTTTGTAGAAATTGTTACGATTGGGTGGATGTCTCATTTTCTCTTATCTATTATGAACTATAAATTTGTACTTGAAGTTGGAATAGAAATTCAAAAATTGAGCTCAATTAAGTATCCTTGCGCGATTTAAGTGCGAAAGCATTGTGACTTTTCTGATTAATTGACTGCGTCCATAATACGTGACTTCACACGTTGTTGCGTGTCCTTCACAATTCCACCTCAGTGAACCTTGATCTAATGTGTACCAACCTTGATACACCTTAATCCTCCGTGCTATAATTTGTACCAACCTTAATCCGCCTCGCTCTAATTTGTACCAACCTTAATCCACTTTAACATATCTTAACTCACTTTAATCCTCCTTAATCCACTTTACTGCCCTTTAATGCACTTTACTCCACATTAAGTCATCTTAATCTAATTTGTTCTATCTTTAATTCTGTATTGCTACAGACGTCACACAAGTAGCTGATGACGCCGCTGGTGGTGACTTTGGTCGTTGCCTGCAACCTCATGGGACATATAATGCTTTCGCCTTTATAAATTGATCTGCCTGTTATGTAGCCCCTGTTTACCCCATTGGTGTGAATCTGTGTCCACAAGAGGGAGCAACGTTCAGCAGTGACTTCTTACAAATTATGGGGAAGCAGACTGCATGGCTGCGCCGCTGTTCTGCCATCATCACCACCTGGGCCTGGCTCATGCGCCCGCACCACGCGCTGCCAGCCTGGGGCCGGAGTTCGAGGAGCGGCAACCAGGAAGGAGTCCAGTGAGTGTGGCCGGGGCTTCGGGCAGTAAAGGTTGTCTCTAGAATGTTGTTTCTTGCACCCGGTGTCGTCTATGATAGCCTCGGCTGGCCCCTGGCTCTGAAGCCATGCCCCTGAGCCCACAACATATAACCAATTCTGGATAACGTGGATTCCCATACGACACATGAGCACGTTCGCAGAGCTTTTCTCGCGCATTTGGCTGTTACGCACGTTTGAAGACCCTACAACAACAACGCTGCCTGTGCAGCTGGAGTTTAACGTTCAACATTACGCTGTTCAAAGCCTTCGACATTTCAAGTAGTGGGGAATGCGCATGATTCAGTAAAATTTGCTCATAAAAAATTGTTTAATACATTATGCGCTTTTTAGAATACTTCCCGAGAATATTACGAACCGGTTCCGACCGACGTATGTGCAAGGAATATAGGAGTGAACAGTGTGTATGAGGGGTATTTGTACTGCTAACAATACACGGTAGTCTATTCAACCTCCAGCGATTTGGATTGAAATCCAGGCAGATTTACTAGCCTGTAACACAGCATTGCTCTGTTCACGCAACAAGACAGACGCAGTAGCCTGATATATATATATATATATATATATATATATATATATATATATATATATATATATATATATATATATATATATATATATATATATATATATATATATATATATATATATTCACAGCAGTCATTATAGGCCGCTTTTCGGCACGTTCTACTGCACAACCTTTAAGTTTTACATTCACGCTATGACTCACGGCACCAGCTTGTGGCTCCAACAGCTTCTTCTGCAGCTCAGCTTGGGAATCAACCATGTCTACGTTCATACTTAATTTATTGCTGCTTTTATCTACTGCAGCTCAGGTTACCGCAGACAAGTGCTTAATTTTATTTCATACGTGAGAGTGTTGCGCCCAAGCCACTATGGTTTCTCTAATGTGTCGGAAAGTTTTCACATCGCTTAAGCAGCACTTTTTGTTCGCATAATGTTGTCCGTCACTTTATATTATCTTATCATGCTCAGGAGTAACCATGGAGACGTGGCGGGGGGAGAAAGATTGTAAGATTTTAAGATTTTTAAAGATTTTTGTAAGATTGTAAAGATTTACTCAAGCATACTTGTTTTCCCTCTCATCTTTCGACATTAAGTACCATCTCTATATCACGTCTTCTGCGCGAAATGCAAGACAAATACAAAACATTTTCTCTATGTAGTTCTGCCAAAGTCACCCTAAATAAGCCTCCTTCTCTCGACTATTTAATAACTTATTCGAAAATGTTCTCGCGGGGATCAATGCCCTATAGCCCTTTGGAATACTCTTTAGACCTTTTCCTCGATCCGAAAAGTGCGAAGTTTGCGAAACTGAGCTTCGGCGGCCACTTGCGTGCACCGAGCAGGGAACGTTGGTGAGAAGCAAGTCCCACGCGAGCTTCTCCCCGTTTTACTTCGGTTCACTCGCGAGGCATAATCGCCTTAATATTTAAAGCCCTCGGAGGAAAGAAAGGATTTGAAACTTGCTCCAGGACGGCGTAGAAAACGGGCACTCGCCTCTGGCAGCAGTTGCTCCGCGCACACACACGGCAGCCATAACAATTAACAACGACAAAACCTAATTATCCGCGTGCCAGGGGCACTTTGAGCTTGTGCAAAACGCCCTCTTGCACCCCCCTGCTCCCGCCACCCCCCCCCCTCCTCTGTTTCGCAGATACACACACTTGGCGCCCCCTCCTTTTGGGCTGGCGAACTGCTGCCGCTAGCTCTCCTTCTTTCTTGGCAACTGCTCGTCCTCGGAACAGGCCTACTGAGTAAGCAGCAAAGAGGGCTGCTCGCGTGTAGAGGAGGAGTGACGGGACGGCTGGGGCGTTACGGCCGCGATAACTTGCTCCCCTGCCGAGCAAGCAGATCCTGCGGAGAAGCAGCAGAAGCAGGCGCAGCTCTAGTACTACACCGGGCAGCGCTCTGAGGAGGCGCTCAAATTTTTGCAGTCAAGGCCTTCTTCTTGCGCCCGCGCGCGGAACGGCCTCGAAATTTCATTAGAACGCGCGAGGCACGGGGCCCTTCAAAAGGAATACTTATCAAAAACTTAACTCGGAATCTCAGTTAATCCAATTACTGCCAACGTCGCCAGAGAAGAGAGCGCGGATATTCTTCAGAGAGCTGCCGCCCCGGCGTCTGTTGCTTCTTCCTTGTCGCCGCTACTTCTACGGGTTAACGGGCCCTTCCTTGCCTTCTTGTAGTGCTTGCGTGGCCCAGGGCTAGACAGTGAAGCAGCGGTGGCTGCGTTCGTTAAACTTGCTGCTCTTCGAATGGTGTAGAGTTGCTGACTTTCCTCGTGGCTCCACCCTACGCGCCTAGTCGAGCCCGTGCCCTTTCACCCACCTAAATACTCCTCCTCCCACTTAAACCGTTGTCCTCTTTCCTTCGCCATCCACGCGATCTCCTCTTACCAGGCTCCTCCGCTGCGTTGAGTAGTTTGGGTGGCGGGCCGCTTTGTATCCTTCGCTGAATTGCGACACGACTCACTCCAGCTTTCCCTCTCACCCCCTTTCCCTGGGAGTGCGATTTCCTTCATGGAGCCGGCAGGCATCTTAGTTTTCCCCTCAAACTCTGAAATTTCTCGCCAGTCGCGTAAAAGGCTCTGTATACAGCGGCGCGGGCACACGCGCCATAAAAATTTGTTTAAACGGAGCGCGCGTGCGCTGTTTTGAAATTAACTTAGCGCCATATCGCGTTAGTGCCGAAAATCCTCCTGCAAATTTGATTACGGATAACTCGCGCTGAAGTTTGCCCTCTGCCTTTATATACCGGCTTGTTTATTCTGGCGCCGATGTTCCGACAGCAACAACGAACATGGCTTTGGCGCAGAAGAGCTTGAGTCGAAGTGATCGGCGCGTGTGCGCGGAAAGGAGTTTGCTGAGGTTCAAGGAAGAGCCGACGGAGGAGTGCGCGAAATTGATAATTGGACAAACTAACGTAGTCGGAGCGATACACACTGACAGCGTGAGGAAACAAAACTGCGACCGCATTCGACGGGTATACTGCAAAGCGGTGGAAATTGATCACCACCACCGGGTGTCACGTGACGCACTGTTAGAAGTTCGTGCCGCTATGAGAGCAACGTGCGCACACCGCTCGTGATTTCAGAGAAGGACGTGTTATTTTCATTGTCGTTGCTCAAGCGTGAACCGCTGTTAATGAGATGTTATGTTTCTTTATATGGCCCGTCGCAGGAAACACCTCGCATCGTGCAACCCACCGCATGCTACTCGCGATGGGCTGACCTAAGACCTGTCGGAAGCAGCACTTTTTTTTTATTAAAGGAACGAGAATTCAGCACAATCAGGTTCTACCTCCATCAAAGAGCCACCATGTAGCGAACGCTCACGAAGAGGGGGCCCATGAAGCTAGGTATGGCTTGATCGCAATGCTCTAGCGCCACGTTGTCTCCGTAATGACCTTGTTTACCTTGCTTACCTGATCATTTTTTTTTTTACATCGCACACGTCGCTCGAGCCAATGAAAAGCTTTCTGTAATAGCAAACTTTGCTTAAATTGAAACTAACAGAGCCAAGTTCAGCTTCTTGGAAATTTCAAATAATTTCAAACTTAAGTGTGACAGGCGTACTCCTCTAGGGGGTGTTAACCAGAAGCATCTTTGCCCGCAGCTTTCTCGCGTAGGTATGTCATAGTACCAGGGCCCGTATCTACAAGATTCAACTAGTACTCAGCCTTCCATGCAGCTGTAGAAAGTTGTCACTCAGTTATATTAAATTGCCTGTGGCTTAGACTGGCGATTCATAAATGTGAACCGCTTTCTAATCAGAACGGTCGATAATCTTGTGTGTGAAAGTTGTAAGTCAGGGAGACGAAATCCATTTGCGCTGCGAGTGATGTTACTGTGTATATTGGACAGAAAACGCTGCTTTCAACTCCGACGTCCAAGCTCGAAAATCATTACTGTCAGAGAGGGAGGCTAGTATTTTGCACGTATCACACCTCGAGAACTGTCGGCGGAAGCCAAAGAAGTCCAGGAACACATTTATTTCTCTTTACGCTTTTACGTGGGTTCATTCGGTGCTCCGTTTTGCTGTCGTCGAATTTTTCGGAGCAATTTATGTTTTTCATCGAGCAGATATGTTAGTGGCCACACAGCGCATGAGCGATGCATGAAAGCACAAAGCTTATATATTACACTCCACTTTTTGAAGTTGTTGCATTGAATTTTACTTATTAAGCAGCTATATTTTTCCGCTTCAGTATTTCATTATCTTTTGCTTCTAGAATCGAGGAAATTACTGGACCTACACGATATGTCACACCCGTCCAGCTAAATCATGGTTATCTGTCTGCATAAAACAAATTGTAAAGTGTTTTACTGGCTTCCCTTATTTCAAGTAAGCTATTTCTTCTTCTTTCTCTTCCTGCTGTTGTTGTCGTTTCTGTGTGGATTGTTGTTGTTGTTTTATTCATAAGTGTTTTTCTGATGGATGCCAAAGTGTCGATACCGCATACTTCCCTCACACACGCATACTTACCTCACACAAATAAGCGGAACTTTCTTCTGAGAGACTTGCTGCATGATTCATTAGCGCGTTGAACTAGCGACACAAATCACAGGAAAGAGCTTACACGGCTTGCCACACTGTTCCTTTTAACCCCATTTGCACAGCTGCACTAGGTGGTCATTCTATTGTCTTTCAGGTGATCATACGAATAAATTTTATGTTCAATCCTCTGAAGGTGCATACGTTACGCTGTTAAGGATTGAGAAAATAATTATGACTTGGCACTGCCTACAAAGGGCTCCTTAAACACAACGGTCCAATTTATTTCTGTGGTGGAATCCGACGAATATGTAGAACACCTGCTGCACTTTGTCAAATGCTTAGCCTTCCGGCAAAAGCTGTAAAGAAAATGGCAGATCCGTTGGTTGGGTGCGTTGCCAACAGAAACATCACAGATACGGTCAACGCGTGCATTAGAAGTATTCATTAAATGAAAAATTTCGGAAAATTATGAGAGATCTTAAAATAATTTACGAGATGTTCGTGTCACTACTATTTTTTAATACTTATCCAGTCTAAACTTTTGAATATACAGGACCCTCGATTCCAATGATGTTTTCTTGTATGTTAATTCTTGATTGTTATGTATCGCACTGTACTGTATTGCATTGTCTTCTGTACTGTATTGCACGGTGTATTGAGGTAGTCTCTATGTTTTTCTCCTTTTTAGTGTGTTAGCATTCTTTGAGTACTTCACGCACTTTCCGGAATCTAACTATCTATGTATTTTATCTCTAACCGTTTTCCCACCTACCCGGGTCACTAGTCATGGCCGATTGGTTAGCTCATCGAGCTGTTGCGCTGAGGGAACAGGGTTTAAAACCAACCGTCGGAACAACTTGGATTTCAGAATTTGCGGCAATGTGTACATATGTGGCGCTCTGCGACGAACCTCTTTCACACCAACATGGGCCACTGTAAAATGCGCGACTGGGCAGATACTACTGTTCGAAGAAACATTTTGACGCTGACTTGGAGCCCTGGATATATGCCACTCGATATGTACTGGTCTTAAGTGAATCTCTTTGATGTCAACTTCGATCACTCGGTATAGATCTGTAGGTTTGTGTTCCGCTCTTCAATGAAAGTTTTTGACGCCAACTTTGGTAGCTGGCTGCATGCCACCGGGAATCTGTCACTATACAATAACGAAAAAGATCCCTAGGGTTGAGGATTGGGCGAGTTGGTATTGCATTCTAAAGCCGGTACAGGGCAACATACAAAGGAAGAAATAAGCCGAGCCGGTCACAACGCTCTGTTCCTTTATCTGGCCGGCTCGGCTTGTTTCTTCATTTGTATGTCGTTGTGTGATGTCTCAGATTTATCCGATGCGGGGCGGAATTGAACCCACGTCACAAGGGTTCCTCAAAGACAGCAGTCCAACGCTTTAGCAAGCTGTGCGACAAATGCACTAGGTATGGGCCGCTTTCCAATAAAAGTTCGTCCTGCCAACGCTCTCGCCAACTTGGGTCACTGCCACTGGGTGTGCGGCAAGCGAGGGAACAATTCTCATCGTTCGCACGCATCGGCGCGCCACGCTTCTCGTCTCGTAGGCCCCGCGCAGACTTCTCAGCGGCGCCCCTAGATGGCGCAGCGTGTCCAGAAAGTATCACGATAGAGGAACCCGGTTACCGCATGAAGCGTTTCTCAGTGTTCGCATGCTCCAGCGCGCCATGCATTTCGGATGGCATGCGCAGGCTTCCCGGTGGTGGCGGAGCTAGATCGCGCAGAGTGTTCTTAGGGAAGCGCGAAAGCAGAGTCCTGCTGCAGTACACGCTTCGTGCATGACTCGTTTCGACAATAGGTTGTATGGACAAATTGGTTCAATGCTAAATGCATTACCGTCGATATTCATCTTCAGATCATCTTGAGTCATCTTGAGTCATCTGCCCAATTGTTTTTCTCATGAACTGCATTGGGCTTTTGTTCTAGTTCGCGATCTGGGCTTCAGAACTTGTCTTATGGGTCACAACTTGTGAATTCTCCTTGGGAACAGGCCCTTGAATGCTTTTTTATCGCTATGTTTTACGTATTCTCTGGATATTTATATTTTTGTTGCAGTCCGGAACAGACGAGTAGCCGACAGCTCTTCGAGGTGGCGGCGTCTCCTTAGATTCACTTAATAAAAAAAACGAGTAGCATACAGACCATAGTGCACGTAAATGTGTCTTGCAATATTTTAATCAGTGATTAGATTACTAGCTTCAGTTGCTGTGAATTTCATCTCACGAATTAAACAGCGCCAGTAGAGGACGAGAACAGCTTATACGAGACGAAGCACTGAAATTCAACAACGTTTTACTAAAACAATGTGCGAATGTACAGTGGTCCGCTATCTCAAGCCACGCGGAAAATGAAAACAGTTAAATTTAAAAAAATGCTCTAATACACAAATGCATGTGATAGCGACGTTCTCTAAAGCGACTTTCATCCTTATTCTCTCCCACCTGCCTCTCAGGTTTTCCATTTCTGTCTTGCCATTCAGAGCCGGCATCACTGTTACGCACATGCAACACCCAACATATTCGGCCTGAGAATTCCAACCATGTTAGAGTATATGTAGGCTGCTTTCGGTGCTCACCTACTGTTATGTAAAATTCGTCTGCTCATACATGCAACGGACACTTTCGCAACAGGCTTCTCAGCAATAAGAGAACCCTTGCGAAAAAGCCAGCTTTAGGATTTTCTTTATATTACAGGCAACTGACCTCCTGTACACGAGCAGTTGTTTTTTTTTTTTTTTTCGCTTGCTTTCTCGTTTGCTTATTTTAGGCCAAGTGGCTGTTTATAATATCTGGGACTGTAATATTTTATAATCTTTGTCAGTGAGCTCCCCAAATTCCTCTTATAATTTCTCTCTCTCGCTCTCTTGCAACTGAATGTAGAAGATACGTACTCGAGTAACACCTCTAGGACATTGTTTTCATATTTGAAAAAAAATTATCCAATGATTACGACACTCTCTAATGCGAAATTTTAGCTCAGCTATATACGCGTTTTCACTTCGCGATATATTGGCTGGCGCAAAAAATCTGACTCGTGCGGCACAATTACAAACCGAACAAAGTGTGGCGCGACTGCCTTGCAAATCGGGAGATCGCGAGAGGCAGCGTGTCGTGACTGACGCGTGGGCGCGATTGACAGCAGCTGCTCCACTCATGTTTCCATATATGGTATCGGTATACGCGCTGCCCGCGTGCCATCGGTGAACAGAGAATGGCACACTACTACGGCGCCATCTCACAACGGTCGTCTCCGCAGTCTTGCACGGCACTGCGCTTTTCTTCTCACACTTTCACCATACGCTCCTCCTCTACATCCGCCTCATGGTTCCGCCTCCTCCTCCTCTTTCCTCCTAGCGCTCTCTTCGCTATCGCCATCTTTCATCCGCCACTGCGCTTCACGTTCGCTCTGTCATCCTTCGCTGTGCTCGTGCGCTAGGTTACGCCGAGGGAAGACGGCGAGCGACGACGCCGGCGCGGAACGTAGGAACAGGCGCCTAAGAGCGGCGCTCTAAAATGGGCATCATTTGAACAATATGTTGCGTTCGTCTCTTTGTTATAACATTTATCAAAAGCAACTGATTAAATCTCTTATTGGCTATAGGGAACGCGCTATCATTGCTGAATCAAAGCTGGTCAGGGCTTGCCGAGTATACATAGCGTCCTGACTGGTAGGAAAATGTTTGTGGTTCGGGTTATACTTGGACTAGCCACAAATAATAATCATATTGGCTTTTTTTAGATGGGCGGAAGGTGATGATGAATTCTCTATTTCGACTAGTCAGACGAAAGGCAAAGTGAGCTGATAATAGCGATCCATCAGGCGCCCACATACAGCTCTAAAACACTCGCCAGCTACAAGTGACACTCCGATTCCTTGAGGAGGAGGAGGATGAATGAAATTTATTTTAGTACAGCATATGTATGAGATCCACGCCTCCCTACCTAGATGACGGCATCCAGCCCTTGGACCCTGGCGGCATCTTCGGCCTGCTGGATTGCCTTAAGTTGGTCTTCCAGTGCAGAATTAAGTAACGCGGTCTCCCACTGCTCTCTGGTCTTATGTGCTGTATTCTCTGTGGGTGTCCGAGGACAAGCCCAAACCATAGGACTCCTTGAACTGGATTATTCTTAAAAGCAAATTGGAGGCTCCAACCACTAAGCATATTTGTATCACCGCGTCTGAATTTGAGGCAATCTCATGCGACCTTGACACACCCAGTCAGCGAGCTTTCCGATAGGTGACCTGCACCGAACACCACACGATTCTTGGTGAAGCCCCCAGTATGGACACGCACCATCCCTGGAGGAAAATCTAATCAAATCAAACAAATCAAGCCACTGCATGTTGATCACCGCACAGGTTTTGGTTGTACGCAGCCGGGCGCTTTGGTCTCGGGATGATACCGGCGGAATACCATCGTGGTTTTCCAAAGCCCAATGTAATTATATCTATTTGTATGTACGCAGCACCTGTGGCTTACTGGTCAGAATTATTATCTTGGAAACGCAACATCGTTGAAGCGTTCCCATATCGAATGCCATAATTACATAACGTTTTGTCACACCCGAACGAAAACGCGTATGCGAACGAAGTCAGTTGCTTTATTTCCAATAGTCTATAAGTGCTGGACGCAGTGAACCTAGAGTAAGTTCAACAACGTCCTAAATGATAGCGCCAAACAAGCTTGACACTCCCCCGAAAAGAATATTTAAGGATGTCGCTCTTTCCAATGATCTCTCACATTCTATATGCAGCATGTCTGTAGTGCTGGTGTGTCTCCCTTCTTTGTTCTTCTGTTTTGTCAAGTTATAGTTACTTAAGGCTATGCTTATTGTCAACTAACTAGCCCGATTTTCCATTTTCTTGCATGCAGATGATTTTTATATATTTTTAAGGCTCAGTCTGCTTAAATGTGTTAGCTCTTATTAAATGGCCTCTCCCGGGATCCCCATGTGTGCCGGTAGCCAATGCAGAGATAGTGAGCATCCTGCGTCCTGAAGGGCCGTCAGTCTTGAAGAGAGCAGCGCTGCCCCAAGGCTGTCAGCGCTGTCAGGGTTCTGCAGGCAGAGCATCGCCGCCTTGTAGTCGCAGAAGATGGCTGCGGGGGTCGCTGGTAGCTCCTCTGCAAGTAGGCCCACCACTCAAGCGTTCCCCTCAGCCCTGCTGTTACTGCCGCAGACTTTCGACACGCAGGCTGCGCCGGCACATCATCGCCTGCCACCCGGACAAACGGGTATCCCTGGGCCGGCCTCCATGGCCTCTTTCACAGCACGGCCTCCTACGAAGGGATGCCTCGTTGCTGCTCCGAGTGCGAGTTGGCTGCTACTGGACGGCAGCGCGCCGGCACCGCCTTGGGAAAGCCAGCTCGCCAGCATGTGCCTCCTGTGGTGAACCAGAGACTCTGGAGCACCTCCTGCTGGCCTGCCCTGCTCACCTGCAGCACCGGGGCCGACTTCTGCAAGAGTTCCACCGCCTGGGGCTCCCATGTTCACGACAGGAAGATATCCTCTTCCCCTGTCGTAATTAGCTACCAGCCTTTCTAAGTGTCGTCGAGTACCTCGACTCGTCGGGGCTCTCGGCGAGACTATAGGAAATTTCTACAAAGACCGATGGCCTAACGGCCATCCTACCACCTCGGGCTTCCTGATACGCCACTACTTCGCTTCCATCTCTACGACCCTCTACCTTTCTCTCTCCTACCCTCTCTCTCTTTTAATTCCATCTCCTGCAACCTGCTGGCGCTGAGCTGTGCTCCCGCATGGGTTGTAGAAAATAGTGCTAGCCTTTCCTCCTTCCCCACAAGAACCAGTTCTCTCTCTTCTCTCTCTAATTAAATGGCAGAAATATAAGAAACGGGAAGTAAACCATGAGACTTCAGCAATTCGTCAAGCTCTGAGCTAGTTTACCGCGACAGCAAATACTGCCCCAACGCCGTCAACTTTGTGCAAAACTCCTAAAATACAGCGTGCAGTCGCCCCGCCATATGCGTAAATGTCTCCGACGGCGGCGACGCTGACACCGATGACGGCAACATGGCGACGACACTCGTGGACTTAGATCAAATACAGCGACGGACCGTCTCCGCAAGAATGGTGCAAAAAACCGATGTGCTAAAAGGCACGCTACGAGCACCTGAATCGAACCACTGCTGCATTACGCGAAGAAATGCAAATGCAAATGTAGTGTGTGTGCAAGAGCGATTGTTACCCCATGAAAAATATTGACACGCGAACTACTGGGAGAAGTGCCGTTAGATCACGGGAGTTGAACCGTCTCAGCGGGTTATGTGCTCCTGGTCCTCAATGTCTCGTGGGCTGCACGACTTGACCGCGTCGTCTTTTCTACGGCATGTGAACGTGTCGCCATTGACGCAGCTATGGGGTAACTGACCAGACTACAAGTCATGTAGCCAACGCAATGGCCAGACTACGAGTCATGTTGCTCCAGTGCCCAGCTTACAGAGACGAGGGACATCGATATAAAAAGAACGGGGGAAAGATCGACCGAGGCTCTTGATACCGACACGGATACTGGGTCTCTGGCCTTTCCCACCAAACCAGCCCAAAGCCCTTGACTTCTTGTTTTTATATACTGTGTCAGTAGCCTTGTTCTCAAAACTATGAACCACGCCCGTAGTCTCATAAAGACTGTGATTTTATATTCTTTTGCATTAACCGTCTAGTTTTAACAAGATTAAGTACCTTTACCGCCTCGGACACTTATTATACTGCCGATAACATCACAACACCTGCACTTTTTTCTTCCCCTTTTGGTTTTCTGCCCTACTTCTTGCAGGGCCTTTCTTCTCCTTCGTCCCATTACCTGCAGAGCAGCATATAAGCACACTGCTTTTCCAATGAAGAGCTTTTAATTTCTCTCTCCCTCTCCCGTGAGGACACGGGATGTACAGGAAATTGGAGCTTCGGCTCCTATTTGAGGTTCCTCCATGATACAGAGTTAGAGCATAAATGGCGAGCGCCATGTGGGTCGACGTAGAATGGATAATGATTAGCCTGCAGTGTTCCGTGTCAAGTTCCTCGGGAATTACGATGGCTGTTATGTTATGTTATGTTATGTTATGTTATGTTATGTTATGTTATGTTACGTTACGTTAAACTAATAGAAGCTATTATAGAATCGTACAAGCAGCTTAAGAAACTAGAGGAGCGACTAGCCGCTTATATAAACCTAACAGAAAGTGAAATGTCCCTCGAAGTAAAGCAAACTCATTCAGGGAAAAAAGTGTCAACGATTTAAGAGTGGCATGAGACTATCTCGATCTCGCGTACTTGTACGAAGCTTATTTGATTAATGAACGTTATGGTTAACACTGATTCGAGTTGGCAATTACTCCATCCTCGCTTCACCAATTGATATTCTCATTATTCCAGGGAATAGACTCTCTGTTCCGGTCGCACGGTTGTAGGCAATCGAAGCATTGAACCTATTAAGCATTTTTTTTTTTTTCTGAGGGACCCGCATGGATCTCTTGTTATGCCAGTGTATGGCTATACAATCAGCCGAATGGCAACGTTTCCTCTAAAGGTCTGCGGGCACTTCCTTACAACTTCAGCACAGATTTACGCGAGGGTAATCAATGTATAGTTTCACTCGCATCACGACTACCAACGCTCGGCAATAACGATCACAGTTTACAAAGCTTCGAGGCTATTTAATTTTCACCGTTTAAAAAGCCTGCAGCAGTGGTTCTTGGTAGAAGCGACGGCGACCACAACTCCAGCTGCGTTGTCGCCGCTCGTCGAAAGTTGCGAATTCATCGGGCACTTCTTTTTGCGCAGATCTGCGGCGAAGTCGACGTGCACTGACTGAGGCGTCCCGCGCTCCGGATGTTTTCAGTTCCTCCCGCGGTGCGGCGCCTCTGTCCACGCGCTGGGTGCTTTGCCGGCGCGAAATGCAGGAGGCGCGAAAGAATGTGTTGATCCCGCAACAAACGTAAATCGCATTATGGCGCCGCTGCCCTGTGGCGCTTCCGGACCTTAAATGCAAGAAACGCTCAGGAGCCCGGTAAACGAGTTACGGTTAAATTGAAGTATTTTTTTTTTCGGAAATTAAGGGTATTGTAAACAGATGATACGCCATTCTTGCATTTCCGTCATGGATAGTGTCATTTGCGTTGCACATAATTCACGCAACTACAAACGGCACATATTGTGTGGTATCGTCATATCCACTACCAAATATTCTGTATTATTATTCTGTATTATTATTATTATTATTATTATTATTGTTGTTGTTGTTGTTGTTGTTGTTGTTGTTGTTGTTGTTGTTGTTGTTGTTGTTGTTGTTGTTGTTGTTGTTGTTGTTGTTGTTGTTGTTGTTGTTGTTGTTGTTGTTGTTGTTGTTGTTGTTGTTGTTGTTGTTGTTGTTGTTAATTTACTTGAATATTTCGAGCCTCAGTCAGAGTAAAGTAAGTAAACAAACGAACATCAAGTATTCTGGAGCATCAAAAGGGTACTAGCGGAGCTCATTTCTACATGTAGCATGTTTCAAACAATGAAGCTTTTCCTGCCCAAGCACCATCAGGGTGCTCGCCACCTCTAAACACGCAAGCGCTGGAATATGTGTGGGTGAAGCATCAGCACATCTGTGTAATAAAGAGCGTGTTAAGACAAGGGGCAGTCCGATTGGACTCACTAAGCTTTAAAACGCGGAACACCGTAGGAAGGTGTTGTGTCGGTTCTTATTCTTGCTTCTCTGTTCTTTGTTGGAACGTGAAGTTTCTCGGATGATGATCTGCAGTGATCATCAAACGCACGCAGGGAGCGCTGTAGACCAACTAGCTGGACAACGATGTTTATAGCTAAACGTTTACGTGAATATACATGACAGGTAAAGCAAATAGATTACAACTTGAACAATAGAGCAGAATGTCTCACCATTCGACTGTCTAGACTACGATACGGTGTTTCGCTGATCTATCAGCAAATCTCATGACAACCCAGACTCTTTTTGACCTGCATTGTAGGGAGCCTCACTGATCTATCAGCAATCCTTTCAGCCCGGACTGAGGGACATAATATCGTCCGGATTAATATAGCTCAAGCAGATATAGAAAAACAGTATTAAGGCAGTGGTCCGTCCCACAGATGCAATCGTCAGTGTTAGTAAAATATTTGTAAGCCACGACGCAGAGGGATGGGCTCACTCCTAAAGGGGAAGGTAATGGAAAACAAAACAATTTTCTTTATTTCTACTACTACGTTTCGCTTTCCCATTACCATGTAGTCAGTCGCGGTTTCAGCGAGAAACGCTACGCTACAGCACAAAATGCATAATTTATTGCCAGGCCACTCCAAACCTCGGCGGCGTCCCTAGTTAGCAAAGAGTTCGGGAAACGGCGCAGCAAACCGTGTGCTTTGCTCGCGGAGACAAATTATAACCATCGGTGGAATCCGAACTCGGTTTTTACAAAATCGCACCACCCGAATGCATCCTTGGCATCCGTATGACGCCTTTACGGCGCTTCCTATTACTCGTCACTCGACAAGACGCGGGCCTTGTGATCTCCCAAAACACAAAGAAAACCCGAGCGGTTGCCGACCAGGAGCGTAGGGGAGAGGACCCCTGCCCTGTACAGATAACACGCGGGCAGCTCATGACGCTGTGAAAGTGTACAAAACAAGCATGCGGCCTTACACCTGTGCTGAGTTTGCAACCACCAGCAACAGCCCCCTATAATGACCACATCAAGAACTGCCTCGAAAATTCAAGGGGCAATTATTTATTCCGACTTGGATGAATGCGAAAGCATTGCGACCACCGCGCGATGCTTTGACATTATGCCACAATGCAAGGTCGTGGGTTAGACTCCCATCAAAGTTCGAGGGCTCGACTACCAACAAAAGTCGTGGGCTCGAGTGCCTTAATTAAGTTCACCCTAATTGACACCATATATTGTGGGTTCGACTCCCACCAATGATCGTGGGCTTGACTTCAACACACGGTCGACGGTTTGAGTGCCTCAGTGAACTCTATCTTAATTAATTGTGTCTTAATCACCTCGCGCTTAATTAGCACCAAAATTGGCGTGTTCGACTCGCACCAAAGGTAGAGCCTTCGATGACCTTTTGTACCATGGCTCGTCACGCCAACGACGACAACTACGCCCCGGGTTTTCTGCCGCATGAGCCATATAATGATTTCGCATTAATAAAAGCCTCAATACCTACCGTCGAGGGAGTCCCACTAAAAAAATTAACAATAAAAAACAATATAAACGCAGCTAGCTAGACTACATGACTGAACTGCCTGACATTAACTGACGTTAACAGGTGTGTGTGTGTGTGTGTGTGTGTGTGTGTGTGTGTGTGTGTGTGTGTGTGTGTGTGTGTGTGTGTGTGTGTGTGTGTGTGTGTGTGTGTGTGTGTGTGTGTGTGTGTGTGTGTGTGTGTGTGTGTGTGTGTGTGTGTGTGCGTGCGCTTTCTTTCTTTCTTGTTCTTTTCTTTAGCGTCGCGAAATCTGGCGAAGGTCAAATAGCTTAGAGAAAACTGACAATGCAATCAAGACTCTGAATTGGGTTAGTTGGTTGCAAGTATTATGGAACCTGGTTTTACGGCACCAGCTTAAACTAGACACAGCGATATACACAAGACAAACGCCTAGCTTCACCTGATCTTTACTGCACAACGATACACAAGCAGCAGTTGCTAACACTGGGGTGGCGGAAAAGCGTTGTCACTATCCACATTATCTAGCAATGCAGTTTGTTAAGAGCTAGTACTTTGCACTTTCCCACTGCACCTTTGTCGCACCTTCAGGTTTGCATGAATGCTTTCTGTTCATTTACTGGATAAAGTGGAAGAACGTTAGGCTTGCCTATGTATACAGCTTTCATTTAGACACAGTGTTCGACATGCCGCACATTATTTGGCAGCTAACAAACGTATTTTAATGCTGTTTAACTTTTTTCCTGTGGATTCTGCAACCTGATGAGCAGAAATTTAATCCGAAGCTGAAAAATTTCTGGAAAATGTTTCAGTATTTATCAGAATAATTAAGCAATTAATTGCTACATGTTTGTTTCCTCCGAAAACTTTCCTGTCGTTATTCGCGCTGGTATATACATTCTGCTGTGGAAGTAACGGTGTTCTCGTGAGAGTAAGATACCCATTTATTGCAGTGCCTTTTGTATATCAGCTTAATTAGGTTCCTCAAGCTGTCGAACAACGTGAATGTAGATATTGTGTTTCTTTTCTGTTTTTATCAACGGCACCTCTCTCTTCCAAACTGATGTAATTTCAACACAGTTCTACAAGAATTCCTCATAGGAGGACGCTTTACCACTGCCATTGATGTATTCTTCGTAACAGCCTTCTGCATACTGCATACACTTCCTCCGCATCAGTTACGCAACATTAAGACGGGCCCGTCATCGAATGCTGTATGAAGCCGAGCAGGGGCACCCCGGCACGTCAGCTACACGAGATCATTGGGCCCCTTGATGAACCCTAATTCTATCAAGCCAAGCTAACTGGCATGACTGAGGTCGCCTGAATACGTCGACTTTCGTAGGCCGTCGCTGTCGGCGCGCTTTTGAACGCTGGGCTTCATAATTTTACTCCCCCCCCCCCCTTACGGACTGTTTTCTATTATTCACACTGATGTAAAAAGGAAATCACGCAGAGCTGTCACAGAAATAGTGGTAATCAGCTATAAAAACTACATTTTACGTTATACAGGAATTACGCTGACATAATATACAGCAATTGAAGGTCGCTTGATCTGGAACATGTCACGCGGGGTCAAACAACTTAGTGGTAAGAGTACAAGCTTTAGGAGACAAGTTCCAAGACTTATACCGTGTAGCAATCCCATCGAAATGGCGTAGTATCATGACGTAAGGCGTTAAGCAGAGGTACTAAGTCTGTAAATTTAACTGTTCCCTTCTGCCAAATGAAATTCGCAGTCTACACAGACATAGGGCGAACATTTATTCGCAATTACTAGCAAACTTACACCATCAATACGAGGGGCGTTCATAAAGTGTCTATTATCGGTACCATGAATTTGATACAGGCGCGCACATAGGCGGAAGAACACGCGTCTTTCTAGATTAAAATTAATATAAAATTTCTTTTGTTTTTGCCCCGCGGAACAGCCCTATCGGATATTAAAACGAAAATGGAAGCGTTCACCGAGAAAGTTGGTTGAAACACGACCAGCGATCGGCTTTTTTCGTTTGAAGGTACCTAATGCCAGGGACATTCATGCCGAGTTAGGGGCGGTGTACAGCGGCAATGCCCCTACTTGTGAAGCCGTTGTGAAATGGCGCGGGTGATTACAGTGTGCTCGAAAAAACCATGACTATGGTGTACGAAGTGGTCGGGCAGTCACTCGATGGGGAAACAAAAGTTAATGCCGAAGTTGAGGCCCTACTGCTTTATGACCGGCGGAGAATTGTTAAACGAATAGTGCATCGGGTTAATCCGAGCGTGAGCCCAAAATAAACTTCCTCCCGAATCTCATCGCTAGATCTCTGTCCCTTCGTGGCAATAATACGAAATTCATAAACGCCCCTCATACGTCAAAGCTTTGTCCTGAATGAATGTCTGATGTGTACGCACCCAACTTAGACATCATATGTCGAGACATTGCGGGCAGCTAATTGTATGTACGAAGTGAACGCGAAGCATAAGGGCGCTTGTTGTCTCTGAAGAGTGCGTTTGAGCGTAAAGGACACTTGCGTGGCCGTCGAAGAAGGAAGGAAGGAGTGCACGAACGCGGTGTTCATGCCGACGTAATGCGTCGAAATTGTCAGCGTCGAGCTGTACAAACAAGGTTACTCTAACGGACCTCGCATCTTCCGAAGAACGCGCTTAATTGACATAATGTCCGGACCTTTACATCACACAGTATACAAGAAATTATCTCGAACACAAATAGTGTTCTGTCAGCTACCAGTAGAGCACTCAAAAAATCAATACACTCATTGGTTGCACTTCATGAAAGGGTTACTTTCATTTTCTTGCGTTTTTGTTTCTCTCGAACAATTTGCAAATATAGTACAAAACGGAAGTTTTTAATGCCTTGACTGCTTGCTTGCTTTTTAATTCCTTGACCATGACAGCTTGCTTGGCGCATGTAGTGTTTGATGTCTTTCCTCTACTATACTTTGGAAGGATGTTCTGAAGTTGGTGCAGCTGTATTCGTGATCGCAGAGCTGCGGCAGTCGTTATTTCATTATTGCCCTTTGCTTAGCGAGTTTTATTCCTATAGTGCAAGCCTCCCGGAGAATGTGAGATCAACGGAGGCAGCACGGGCGCAAGTATCATATCGAGGCTGCCAGTTTTCTCATTGGCAGCTTCCACACGACCTCGGATTGCCTGTTTTAAGAATTGCGCGGTTCCTTGTATCCTTTCGCACCAAAAATCTGCCCCAGAAAAAGTGCGTGAGCTGTAGCTTTGAACAACACATGACATTCTTTTTTTTTCTGGTTTCACTGTTTCGTCTCGCACAAATTGCACTCCCTGTAGCCAAGAATGGTCTTGCCCATCAACAAGTGCGCCTGCTTGAGTTAAAGTCTCTGCGATATCAGTATTACCAGTCAGCCACTCTCAGATAAAGCTGCTTCTTCAAAAATGTATTTCGAAGAGAGAGAAAAATAAATTTGGCAACTTTCTATAAGGAGCGCCTGCATAAAATGCCGTTCACAGCGGCTCTGTTCAGTCATAACGAGTGCAGAAGATGGAACAGCGCTCAGCGAATGGTCTACGAAAACAAACTCGGCCATATCGATCGATCACGAGTGCTGGGGAGACAGGCCACAATCACCTGCGTGTCTCCTTGCGTCAACATGACATATGGTAAAGAATGGTCGCAAGGGGAAGAATTTGTTAAACCAAAGAGACTCCAAAGAACAGGAGAGAAAAAAAATGCGTATAAAACAAGGCACAGCAACGAATCGTAGCACTCTTAATTTTGCCGTTCCGCTTACGCAACATGATCTTGACATTGCAGCCCTTCAGCTACCAATTTGCGGTGGCGCTGCTTAGGTCCTGGCTTCGTTTCCCGAACATCTATTCCCGTCACACTCTCGCCCATTACCATCTCTTTACTTCACCCTGGCCACCAACGTTCTGTCCCCGCCGTATTTTGTTTTCGCACGCACAGCGACAGAAAAAAAAGCAGATAGACAGAAAGGATTGGCGGAGAAGAGAATTTAATTTTCTATGGGAAAGCAGGCAGAGATACTTTCTTTCATTCTTTTTTGCCCACCCGTAGCCGGAGATGTTTTTCAATTTCCCTCATTGTTGATGGATGATGGCGAACCGATTGCTGAAGAGCAATTTCAAACCTTCCCTCAAAGCTTCTATATATACTTTGAAGGGCAAGAAGAAACAAAATAAACAGAGCGAAAGGAAATGCCGTGCAGAATGTCAGAAAAGAACTGACGTATACATTTATATATATAATATAAAAAAAAACGAAACGGATTAGGGAATGAAATAAAAAAAAAAGAATTGTAATGAGATCGTGCGGTTGGTGGCAGTCAGGTCAATTAATGTGATGGATGACTTTTTCTTTTAAATTGGTCCGAGTTAATTTCGGAGAGCAGAGTCTCCAGTTTGGGGTGCGTTTCTAGTTACCTCTTCCGTTACGTCTAGGGCAGGGAAAATACTGACGTCATGACTTTGAGGGATACATCCAAGTGAACCCTGTTCTTGCTGCTCGGCGCAGGTTATTTCGCACGGTGCGATATTAAAGCAGGTCCCAATTTTCGCGATAGTTGCAAGAAAGTTGCAGCTTTTCCCCGACACCCGCACACGATTAGCGGAGTGCGAGATTTAGCTTTCTAGGCCGCTTATGTGCAACCGTGTCCTTCCACTGGCATTTTTAAAAGTGCTGCCGTGCGTTGCTACAGATAGAGGGGCATTGAAACGGTCGACCATGTTTGTGTGAAGCACATAACAGGAGAGCGTGTGTCATAAATATTGTCACGATGACTCACCTTCGTTGTTGATTTTTTTTTCTGTGGTGTATGTGTCAGTGCCCGCGCCGCCTGAAGTGTGTCCTCTTATATATATATATATATATATATATATATATATATATATATATATATATATATATATATATATATATATATATATATATATATATATATATATATATAGTAAATGCTTTTCTGCATAGCAGTGAAATCAAGTAGACGGAGCCGTGCTGCTTGCATGCTTGCAACCTCTCCTGTTACACGCCATTAAACGAAAGCTACCGCTGCCGCGCTAGGATATGTCTCGAACCCGGCTAAATATGGTAGCATGGCGGAGGCTTCGGGCTGAAAAAATCAGAAGCTCGGAAGTTGGGAAAACGAAAACTAGCAGATTTACTGGCCCTTCAACAAAACTTATTTACATCTTTGAATAGGTAAAACAGAAAAAAAAATCAAGCGTTTAGCATAGAGCGTCTGGATGAGCCTTGTTTCCATGGCCTAGAGTCATTTTATTTCTCTCTGCACCGTCATTATAACGCCTCGGTTCAAACCCTCCTTCCTGGCGGTAGCCAATCCCACACAGGTCACTATCCACCAGGACGACAGCCAATCAAGAAGCACAAACAACACCATCGCAGACGGAATCTCGGAGCTACAACACCAAAACTATCAGCAGGCGCAAAGGCGAAGAGTATGTCTGGCCGTGGAAAGGGGAGAGGAAATCTTTTGCTCCTAACTGGTCTTCTCCGCTGCTTCTCAGCATAGGGCCGGTACCAGTTCGTGGCGGCTTCTTTCCGTGATACATCCATGAGCCCATCGCGTCGTCTCGGCCTACCCCGGAGTGCTAACTCCTTCTTCCCTTTGTGGCGCTTCTTCTCTGACGAGGGGAGCTCGTTACGGGAAAATTAGCAGCGCCCAGCATTGCGTGGGCGCTCTCCTTCCCATTGTAGTTCTCGCATTCTACTCTTGCGCGTGACTGACTGCATATCTACTGCAGTCATAACGCTACCCTAAATGCTAATGTAGCACATTAGAACAAGAAATGTTGATGCATACTACTGTTAGGCAGACAGGAGATCGCGGTTTTGTAAGATTTAATTCGAAATTAAATTTCACGCAAGAACATCCCATATGTAGTTGGAAACAGAGATACGAGGAAAGCTTCTTTATTCAAGACGTGTATAAAACAGCCGGAAATGGTTTTTTGTAGGCAATAAAATCAATATAAAATATCGGAGAAATATGCTCTTTGCAAGACAACCAAGCAACTTCGAGATAACTTAAGCCATGCTTATCTAGGGGTCGATCAAATGAAGAAAGGCGTCACAGAAAGTGAGAAAGGACGCAAAAAAAAGTGTCTGTTGGGCTAGGCTATTCTGGTTCTCAGCGTTGGAAGCACGTAAGATTCTTGAAGTGAAAAAAGAACTTTGTTATTGTTGAAGGTTACAAAAGTTTTTTACATAGTTCTCAACCTTTACAAAATTACGTCCATGAGGTCAGTTGAAAACGGATTTATATATTCACAAAAGCCGCCTTTTCAGCAATATATGTAAAGCACACAATTATTTATGTTGTCGCTGCTCTAATGTTTACCAATCAGCAGCACAAAATAGATAGAAGACACCGATTCCGGTCTTCTCTACCTTTTCTTTGGCTCTCTGTCGCTCTCATTTACAATATATTTGGAAGCAATTGTGTAGGCACAGGTAACTATGAACGGAAAAATACCTGTCACAGAACTTTACTAATCGTCTAATTACAAATTAAGATTCTCTTTCTTTTTTGAGCTTAGAATTCCTGTTTGCAGTGCAGTTTACAGTACCAAAGGGTATAGCGTTTCTTTTCTGTCCCCCCATCCTTCTTTTTTTTTTCCGTTAGGCGGTAGTTATTGTGGCCATGTGATTATGACATCAAGTAAGAAAAGCACAGTTCAACTGCCGCGCGAAAATGAGTGATTGGCGCTAGTTTTATGTTCTTAATTTCTGAGCTCTTTACAGAACTGCGTGAAAGCACTCACGTCTAGTTTTTTACTGGAGTCAGCTCGTGATTTCAGGTCTGTTTAATTTCGAGTGCCTGCTCGCAGCTGTAGGTTGTTCTCCCGCTCTTACATTCCATGCTCTCTTACACACATCTGAGGAAGTGCAGCACGTCGAATGAGCAGTGCGTTGAATTAACGCAGGCATTCCAGACTGCGCTTGCATCTACTTATTTCCGGCGAGCCGAGATGCACGCTGTATCTATATAACACAACGGACTTGTGAAGTTAGCTTCTGGAATTCAGTTAGCTTAGCCGACTAGGCATTGCGGGCCCAGCCCGCTCCACGTGCTCCTTTATATCGGAGTGTTTCGCCTATGTCAATTTCACTCGTGCAAGCGCTTGATGTCACACGACCGGACAATGCCAACAGGAACTAGTGGTAGTCATGTTTATATAAATCATCAGTTTCAGATACACAGCGCTTAAGAGATTTCCGTACGTTACACAGACCTAAGCGTAAGAGGGCCGGTGTAGTTGATATTTTTCTCGAGTAGACAATTTGATCTTTTTCTTGAGCAGATCTTGAGTAGATAGAGAGTAGATAGAGCACATAACCGGTGACTTGCTAGGGTAATATACCTGCTGCCAAATGAAAGAAAACAATGTCCGGGACGGCAAGTGCTCAGATTGTGTTATTAGATTGGAAAATTTGCTGGCATACGACGTAGTCAGCTGACGCATGACAGGGCTGGCTTGAGATTGCTGGAAGAGGCCTCCAGCTTGCGGTGTACAAGAAAGATGGTTATGATAACGATAATGGTAGTAGTGGTGGTGGTAGAAAGAATCATCCTTGCAGATAGATTTGTCAGAACTACCAGTTAGTTCTCCGAGTATATGCAACCTGTGTCATCACTCGGAGAACCAGAGGGCCCAGAGGCTTATGCATTATATATTTCCAATTTCGTTGCTATGGCTATTAGGGCTCAGCAGCAAAGAAAGTTGATAAATGTGAGGAAAACGTCCACGCCGAGCCCCAGTTGATAAGAACGCCAAATGATGAGATGGCGCGTGCGGACGCATAGAGAGGAGAGAAAGAGGGAGGGGAAATGCGTTCGTAGAGAAGAACATTCAAAACACTCAACAGGTCACAAGGTCTTCCGCCCTTGGAAGGGCGCACAAGCAGACAAAGTAAAGGGGAAGAGGAAGCGGTGGAGGAGAGCGTCTCTTCGGAGCCAGCTTCGCGCTTGCAGCCCGAGGGAATGCGCTCTCATTAGCCGAGCTTGGCGAGCTGTGCAGAAAGCGTGAAGGCGCGGCTGGCATCTGTGCGTACGCCCTGTGAGCCGGTGAAGCTTTCTTCCTCCTGTTCCAGTCTCGTGGCCTTAGTTAAGGCAAGGAAGTCGGGAAGGAGATACTTAGTGAAAGGAGCAGTCGCCGAGATGATGTACTGCTTGACTTCGCCTCGACGCGTATGGTGAGTGAGTGAGTGAGTGAGTGAGTGAGTGAGTGAGTGAGTGAGTGAGTGAGTGAGTGAGTGAGTGAGTGAGTGAGTGAGTGAGTGAGTGAGTGAGTGAGTGAGTGAGTGAGTGAGTGAGTGAGTGAGTGAGTGAGTGAGTGAGTGAGTGAGTGAGTGAGTGAAGAACCCTTGGCGGTGAATCAACGGGGTTGGCAGATTTATAAAGTGTGTTAGAAAGCCTTGGACTCTACCGGGAACAGCTCCGCCTATTCATAGTCGCATGCGCACAAATAGAGCGCTTAGTTGGTCCCCATAGCAAGTCTTGGTTACTGCTTGAGGCACCAATCGCTTGCATCACAGGGCAATGACAAGATGTACTGTACCACATTACGTCTTACACATGTTACAAGTGCATACCAGTCTATAGTTTTGCAGTATGCAGTTGATATACATGCAACCCATACCTCCCGGCCCCGTCCCCTCCGCCTTCCTTCTTTTTTTTTTTTCTGGTTCTCCACGGAATATAGAGAAAGCGGAAATCAAGGGTGCATTTGATATAGGTGCATGCACTCTTCGTATCAATTATGGTCGTGTCAAATGCCATACGTTTCTTGAAGGCTGACATCCTCAACACGTCCCCATCGCTAGGCATGCAAGCCAACAAGCACGCATTGTATATGTTCTTAGGCTTTTTGAACTGCACCTTCTTCCGCAACAGCCAGCCGTAAACATTTCAGTGGTCTGTAAACAGCATAATGCCCACACGCTTCTTAAGCTTTCTTCAGTCTCGTAGGCTGTTCATTGCTGTCCGGATAATAAGGCCTTATAAATGTTAAATTGCCAGCCTGCCATATCTTTTTCTTTTTCTTCTCCTATTACTTCTGGAAACGTAGGGCCGGTCATAATTCGAAACGCAATAATCTGTATGAGGCAACGCATCAAGTCGAATTCGGCTGCACAGAACCGCGGCGCGGATACGGACAAGCCAGAAGACGCCGCGAGTGGCAAGCCAGTGCGCAACCGAGGACTGGCCGAGAGGAGACAACGCAGCCTGCGCGTCGCTGCCTGCACGTCGAGCAGCACAGACACCACAGCCGAGCGAGAGGCCACACTCCGCTGGCCTGGCGGTGGCTGTTTGTGTCTTGCGGTGGACAAAAAGGGCGGCGGCGGCGGCGGCAGCGGAGTCACCCAGGCAGAGGCCGCACCACTTCGCAGCGTCGGTTCCGGCGACGACGCGCCCCGCATGGCTCTTGTCACGGGACACGAACACACATGCACAAACACACGCACGCACTCTGCCACACTTGTCTTGCCCGCTTGCTCTCCGCCGCAAGACATGGGCCCACTACAGAGGCGCCCGCCGACGCATGCCGGCCCTCGCACTCCCCCTCCCCCCCCCCCCCTTCTCCGCGCCCACCCCACAAGCGACCGACCCGCTAACAAACACAAAAATAAACACCGGCTCTCGGACTGTAAGTGCAGATCAAGAAAATACAAAATGGAGAGGGAAAGAAAAAAAAAGGAGGGAGGAAGCGGGCCAAGCCGTCACTGCTCCGGGCGGGTCGTTAGGCCTAATTATGTGTGCTCTGGCCCGGCTTATCTGATGAGGCAGAGCGGGTGAGGGACCTTGTTAGTCGGGGTTAATTGGCGGTCTTCACTTCCTAGCGCCAGAGTTTCTTCTCTGTAATTGGCTCATTAGTTCGACAATGGCGCCTTGCATTAATTGGCAGAGCCTGATGCAGCGAATGCGCACACGCTCTCCCTTCTCGCCCTCTTTCTCTCTTTCTCGCTCTGGTTCTGGCTCTCTCTATATCCAGGCTTACAAGCCTCGCGGCTGCAAACGCGAGCGCTGCGTCCCAAACCCTCCTCACCTTTCTTTCTTTTTTTTTCTTACCTTTCTCCGTCTCTTTTGCCTTCTCTGGTGTCGGGTATTGCCTCAGACAGGCATCCGCCGACCATCCACGGCAGTGCGGGAGCCAGCGACCAGGCTTTGTACCCCTCAATCTCCCACCTCACATTTTCCCCCTTGTTATTTCGTCGGCGATCTTTTGCTATCGAAGGTTCCATCCACTCTCCTCCTCGGAACCACTTCGAGCACGCATGCACGCAAACGCACACATCTCAGAGTGGGCGGCTCGCTTAGTTTAACCGAGGCGTCCTGGTCCTGTCCTACTTCTTCTTGCTGTATTTCCCTTTCTGTCTCTCTCCCTCATCATGCCCCTTTCATTCCACTAGTGTTCACTTGGCTTCTTGTGACGCCGTCGGAGTAGAGACCCAGATCTCCTTTGAAACCCTGTACCTCTCACTCCGCCTTCTATTGCTCGCGTGTAAGGAGAGGGAAGGAAGCACATGGAAGAGAGAGAAAGACATTTTCCTTCTATCCCGCTCTTCACTCAGGATTGCTGATTGTATCATTCGATATACTATTAGTTTTCCAGCGAGTGAACCAAGCCGGCGCTAATCATTTGATACTCGCTGAATAGAGGCACCCTATTCATTACGCGCAGTCAGCCAATGGAGTTTACGCAGTTACGTTTGCTTCTTTTCCTCTCTCTCATTCTTTCTCTCTTTCCCACCATGCCCTTCTTCATTCTACTCCATCTCATCAACTTCGTGCATTGAAGCAAGGAAGGAAGGAAGGAAAAAGTGGAGAAGGAAAGGCAGGGAGGTTAACCAGTTTAGCTCAACTGGTTTGCTACCCTACACGTGGGAGCGGAACGGGGGGCTGAAAGATGGGGAGCAGAGAGAGAGAGAGCACCTAGCATCGCCCACACATTGTCAGTTACCGTCGGTCACTCCTGCGTGGTACGTGATATCACTGTCACAGCCGCTTGTCCAAGCCCGTCTCTTTCAGAAACCGAAGTAGTCCCTTCGTCGCCTTCAGCTGCGATGTCTTCTGGCGACGACAAGTGAAAACCGTTTCAACTGACAATGGTCTATTGTCAAGGTGCGCTAGAATTGACGCCAGGGACTGTCTCTGAACATTATATTCAGGACAGTCGCACAGAGTGGGTTATCGCGTCTCCTCGCAAAGACAGGCATTGCAGAGAGCGTGGTCGGTCATTCCAATGCGAAATGAGTAAGATTTTGTGAGTGCTACCCCTAGGCATAAGCGATGAAGCAGAGTGGCCTCTTTTCGGCGGAGTCCAGTTGGCATACAGAGATGCATCACAGAGGGCAGGTGGTATTGACGATTGCTCCGGTTGGTCTGGCTGCTTGGTGTGCACCATAAAGAGAGCGTGATCGCCTGTGCAAGCACTCGAAGTCTGCTGGCTGCGTCTGACCGTAAAAGTGGTATGGCCTCTTCTTGTGTGCCTTCAAGAGCTGCCCGAGTGGCATTATCGGCGTCTTCGTTTCCTATGACGCCGCAGTGACTTGGCAGCCACTGAAAAGTCACGTGGTGTCCTCTCTCATGTGATATGTGGAGTAGGCACCTAATATCGAATACGAGTTGTTCGTATGGCCAGCGACACAGAGCCGATAGCACAGATTGTAGGGCTGCCTTTGAGTTACTGAAGATTGGCCCTTGTCGAGGTGGTTCCCGATTGACGAAACAAAGTGCAGTGCGAAGAGCAGCTAGTTCCGCAGATGTCGTTGTCGTTGGGTGGTCAGTCCTAAAGCTGATGGTAATAGCTCTTGCTGATACAACCACAGCACCGGACCAACACTGGATGTTTGTGGAACCATCAGTATATATATGTACACTTTCCGCGTACCTCTCGTGCAGAAGAAGCAGAGACAGTTGTTTCAGCTCAGGCGACGACAGCTGAGACTTTATCCCGATTCCTGGTACACGGAGATGTACTGTACGGCTGATAAGACACCAAGGGGGTATAAATGGTTTAGATGTCGCGGTGAAGCCCGAGGGAAGTTTGTCGTTGTACTTGACGATAGTTTTAGAGAATGAGGCTTGGTGCCTGTCTGAAGGTAGTGTTGCAAGGTGTTGATAGTTGGCACGTTCAAAATGTCTGATGTGCGTTCTCAGGGCTTCCACCGTAATGTGAGTTTTCATTGTATGGTCCCGAATAATCGCAATAGTTGTCTCTGTGGACGTGCATCTGGGCAAACCAAGGCAAACTCTGAGTGCTTGTGCTTGTGCTGCCTGCCGAGCACGAATATTTGTCTTGCAGATGTTCTTCAGTACAGGTAGACTATATCTTAAAAAACCGAGAAAGAGAGCTCTATAGAGTTTCAGCATTGCGTCTACTGACATCCCCCACGTCTTTCCTGTCAAGTATTTAAACAACTGGAAAGTTGCTTTCAGGCGCCGTTTCATGTAGGCCACGTCCGGCCTCCAACAGAAGTCTTAGTCAATAATTACGCCAACAAATCTGTGGGTTCTGACATAGGAAATTGTCCGCCCATTGATTTAAATGACATAGGGCGTCACTGGTTTGCGAGTAAATGCCACTAGTGCGAATTTTTCTGGTGATATGCTGAGACCTTGTTTATACAACTAGCTCGCTGTCAAAGTTGCCACTGTTTGAAGCCGTGCACGTATCTGAGGACGTGTGACTGCCCAAGTCCAGACACAGATGTCGTCTGCGTATATTAATATTTTGATGGTAGTTGGCAAGTGTTTGACGTAGTAGTTCTGCGGAAACCCGCAAGGAGGAGATTCCCTTTATTCGTAGTTGGCAAGTATTCAGCAATTCCAACAAGAGCGAGGTTGAATAGCGTCGGGCTGAGAACACCGCCTTGAGGAACGCCCCTGCTGGCATAGCGTCGCGTAGTTGGGCCATCGTCAGTTAACACAAAGAATGATCGTTCAGATAGGTAACTTGCAATCCACAAAAAGACTCGACCACCTAGGCCAATCGTCGCAAGAGCGTCGAGAATGACCTCATGTAATACGTTATCGTATGCCCCTATAACATCTAAGAATAAAGCTGCAGATAAACGCTTACGGGACCTTTCGTGCTGGACATATGAAGCGAGATCAACTACATTGTCGGATAAATCTTGTTGTGTTCAAGGTACCCTCCATTCCAGGCGGCCAAGGATCATCCATTCCATTATCTTTCCTACACAGCTGGCCAGCGCTGTTGGACGGTAAGAGGTGGCTTACTTACAGGCAGCTTACTTTCCATTCGTCAGGGACATTTCCCTCCTGCCATGAGGAGTTGTAAAGAGCTGCACTATTCATATCAGCCTATCAGGAGCACGGACCTGCTCGGTGCCTATAGGTTAAGGCATATGGGATCGCCGCCCATCGTTGTCTCTAATCCTTCCGTGAGCGTTCTGCTTAATTGACGTGATGCTACGGGCGACTACCCGTGAATGCTGAAAAAAAAATTCCTACCGGTTATCTTATCCGGCTGGTGACGCCAGCCACATCTTTTGGGGCACTGCACAGAATTGGTAAAGCGAAGAATATATGCGCTATCACTCACGTCGTTTTAGATTCGCTTACGCATCGCACCTTGTTTGAGCGTCCCCTTATTGCAGCGGCCTTCGCCTTTTGCAGCTTTGGTATTTTTTTTTTATGTAGAACGCTCGCTATTCATGCGTTTCGTGCGTTGTTGTCGTGCAACTCGTTCCTGAAAAGAGCGAGGAATATGAGTGGAAATGCAGAGAGATTAATAAGGTGCGAACATCCTGTTTCCTGCTGTTTACCAGCAAAGGGACATATTGAGCGAGATGTGAGAAAGACAGCGGAGAAGAGAAACATGTGTGCCAAGAAAAGGAAAGAATCAAAGTGTTGCAGGCGCGCATAGGGCCAGGTTGACAACTTGGCGCCAAAAGCCCCAGCAATGCCTGTATGGCATTTCGACGCGATGCTTGATGAGATCAGTGCTGCAATATAACGTTCTCCGGCAGCGGTCGGTCTTTCAAGAAGTGGAGCTCAGTAAGCGAGCCTGTCTGGGCGCACACTACTACCGGAAGTGGCGCACAATATAGTTGATAATTTCGTGGTAGGCAGCGTTAACGGAAGGGGCGATGTCTGCCATTCCTTCGAGGAGCATGTCGTAAGCATTTGTAAGCCATGTTCACATCAACAGTCCACAAGGAAGGATCGTGTGCCCGGGTTCAGTGTTTATGACGGCTGAAGTCATTCCAGAAGAAACGTCGCTATTGCGCCGCCTGAAGCACCTAAATATCCGGGCAGCAAATTAGCGCTGAAGCCGCTAATCAACTATCACAAATTTGCTACCTACTAAACCTTCTCCCATGTAATCCAAACTGCGATAATGCATATGCACAGCCGGCGTGAAATGCTTTACGGGACGCAGGGGGGAGTTCGCAGATAGCTTAAATTTCCACATCTCTGTCACGTAGCCTGTAATTCCGATTTGCAGCCTACACACCGGTATAGGCGGCAAACATGGTGTTCTACTGATTTACTCGCTGCAGGCGGGAACTTCGCGCCTATTGAGTCTCTTTCGCAGAAACCGACCCCGCGCAAAGCTTTCCCATTAATAGTATGTATACCCATGTCCGCTGTGTCAGCCATTGCTGTTCCTCCTTTCTAACGATTTCTTGTTTACGAGGTCCAGGGCCAGCAAGGATTCTTCGGCATCGTTTGCTGAAACTGCCACACGGCAGACGGCTCCGTATGCCGAAGTTCGCGCAACAAGAGACGAGCGGCAGATGGCGCTTCATGCGGTCGTTGTCAATGGGTCGTGGCGGCGACTGGTGGCCACCACGTTGTCGACCTCCGCCTACGCGGGTAGCGCACGTGTGGCAAGGCCGTAGCGCGCCAGACGGCGCTTCCGTATTCTCTCGTGCGGCCTATAATGGTGGACAGGACGTGCCGGTGAATATACGTGGCAGCAATTTGATACATTCTTCGCGGCTGCCAAGCTCAAAGAAAAAGAGGAAAAGGGCCTCGATGGGTGGTCCATTTACTTTTATTTTTTATACGTAATTGAAAGCGAAAGAACCAGATTTAGTTGCGCTTCGGTGGCGGTTTTTGCTTCTTCTTTTCTTTCATGCAGTAAAGGTAAAAAGTACTAGTAGTTGCATGGGCCCTTCTGTCGAGAATTATGATTAAGTGTCCCTGAGGTCTCCAGATATATATATATATATATATATATATATACAACGACGGCGCAAAATTAAAATAAAAGCTTTGTATCTTTAGCATAAAGGCAGCCTAAGGCCAGTCGTTATAATTATGTAAACTAGTTGATTAAGAGTTTTGGCCCTTTGTACATGATGCGTTATATCAGATTTGATAAAAAGAACTGAAATGTTTCTTACAATAGATACGATGGATTATTGTTGAGTTTAGGGCCTCCTGATGCAAGAAAGAAACACTAATTAGCAGCAGTGACATAGAAGAGCACGTTGAACTTCTCATCAAAGCTGGTAGTGCACCTCTTAAAGTACAATTGGTTCGTATTACTCTCCTGACAAAATCACTTACGAAATTATTTTTGGTTAGTAATGCGTTATGTTTTCATTCAGCACTATGTTGAAGATATTTGTCTTGTCATCAGTAGTCAGAACACTCAAAGAAGAGGGAGAGAGAGATAGGGTTATAAGGAAGGCAGGGATGTAAACCAGTCATGAGTCCAACTGCAGGCTTAAATAAAGTTGGCTCCAATCCAATCCAATCCAATCCGGTGGGCTACCCTACTCTGGGAGAAGGGAGAAGGGGAAGAGAAAGAAGGGACAAAGGGCGGGGGGGGGGGGTTATAGAGACGTGAAGGGACAGTGCTACAGAGTCAAAGGCGCTCTTACAAGCGCATGTTCTCAGAAAGCACAAAAGTGCCTTCACTGCCTTCTGAGCCGATGATCGATGGGGACGGTGTTCTAGTACTGTATTTTCTCTCAGAGGACGATCATCTGGCTTCCTGAATGCGTTGGACATAGATTGTCATTGTGCTTGAAATTGAGGACGGTGGCACAATAAGTGGTCAGTGTTCTCCTAGCAAGTAAGTTACACTCCTATGCGGTGACACCGTGACTGAAAGGCAAGAGAAATGTCACACGTTCAGAACGACAGTAGAAAAATATCGTACACCAAGAGAACTAAATAGAGTAAACGAGCTAGATCTCCATCTTCTCTATCCTTCGCTATTTATTGATTGAAACGTTATTACAACTCTCCCTGTAGGACATGTTTTAGCCGGGTGTTAGGACAAATAAAAAGGCGTGTTTTTGAAAGAATATTTGTCCAGCTTTGAAATAGTGACAAGGCTTTGTCAACACCTCATTGTCGCATGGAGAGACATGTATTTTAGAAGACAAGACAAAACAAAGAGAGTAACAACGAGTGTATTGGTGCTCACGAGCATACAATCGCACGTTTTGTGGACCAATCCCTAGTCGAGTAACAGCGCCAGCACATTCGTTACTACATAGGCAGGAATGTGCACGTAACAACAACATTCGTGGCTGCCACTTGTGCTTTTCTATAACTTGAAATTCTATAGAAATTTAATGTCGCTTGTACGGTGACAGTTCAAGCCGAGGACAATATCTCCGTTAAATACCAACACCAGGCACACCTGACAGACAAAAAAAAAAAACTGTGCCGCATGCCGCTCTTCCTTCGTGTAAATTCCTACTGGATAACGTGGTTAACATATGTATATATATATATTTTTAACGAAGTGACATAGCGTCTCCAAACTTGCACAGTCACCGCAGGTGCACGAGGATCATCAAGAATAACAAGTGCATGGCCAGCACAGAAAGTCAGGGGAGCAAGAAAAGTTATTACGGCCTCCATATACGAGTCATTTGCGCAACCTGTGTAGCACGGCTTACTTGGACAAGAGAAATTGCCCCACCAACGCACTGTCGCGCAGTGTCAAGAAGGTGGCCAAAAGATATCAGGTGAAAGTCGCTTAATCTAAACTCTCCAAGTTATCGCAGATATGCGCAGCAATATAAGTAAGCAGAGGAGTCCTGTGGAAACCCGCAATGTTGAGGAAAGTTCATGAGAGGAAACACTGTTATCTACCCGACTGTAGCACGAAGGTACAAGGTACGTTCATGAGAGGAAACACTGTTAACTACCCGACTGTAGCACGAAGGTACAAAATTTCAAAAAGAAAACTTCGCAGTTAGAAAATTTGTCCTGGCCCGGTTATCGAAACCAACGCCAATCCGGGGCGTATTTCCTGGACTGGGACTAATGTTTCTTGAGCCGCGATATATATGTATATATACATAAAGGCAAATGAAGCACAGAGAGATTAACCATATGATACGAGGAGTATATCCGGATCCGGTTAGCTATGCTGTACTGGGGAATGGGAAAAGGGGTATGAAAGAAGTTTCCTTCGAACCTTCGTGGAGCTGCATTCGGGTGGATGCCAATATTCCTGTTAATGTAGAGAAGGACCAGTGGCTTGACCAGGACGAACGATGGGACGAAGTTCACCCACTGGATGTCTGGAGTTGTATCTACGTATACTCACGCAAGAAACGCTATGGGATAATTAACGCTGTAATGAAGAATACTCCATATGTGCAATTACCTTATATTGACATGGCATGTCGCTACGAGTCCGGGCCAAAAAGATCTCAAGCAAGAATTGTTCGTAAGAGCAAATCTAATCCAGTTCGGATGCTGCAATTGTGATTAGCGAAGTCGTTTGGCGAATTGCAGAGAGCACTTACGAACAAAAAGATTTGTGTTTTCAGGCCCTGGTCACTAGAGGTGATGCAGGCTCTGAGCTAAGTGCACGAGCCATAATTACGCCGTTGTCACCTGAACTGCAGACGGTGTAAAGGAAAGTAGACAGAATATTTACTCATAAACTGGCGTTTTTCATTCCTTGAGTATATAGTTTATGCGGGGATAAAATTTTGCGGAATTCGCAAGTACGTGCCAAACTGCATTTTTGTGCCCTCTGACGAAGCAAGGGCCTGGCCTCATCAGAGGATACAAGAATGTAGTTTGGCACGCGCTAGTAGATCCTGCAAACTTTTTTTTATCCCCGCATGTTGTGTGTACAATTTATACTACTCAGCTGCAGAAAAAATTGAGCGGGCGCTAAAACCACAGGCTTCGCGTAATGAGTGGCCCCGGTAGCCATATAAATCCGTGTCGAAAGTTACGATTGCTCTTCTATGTTTCAACTAGTGAAGTTCACAGCAGGAAGAAGTATACGACTGAGAGGTTAGTGTTGGAGGCTCTTCATATGAGGTGTATACGTGACCGACATGTACCTGCTGTCTCTACTAAAGAACACACTTTGTTTTCAGCAACGCAACGTATTATACGTTTTTGAACGTGAGCTCACAGATGTTTTTGTGGTTGTTTAACGAATAATGCATGTTATAAATTTGATAGCACAGAGAAAGACTATACTGAACATATCAGAAACGCGAGGAATCCAATCAGCTGAACAAAGTTGAGGTGGTGCTGTAGACTAAGCCACGTAGCAATAAGGTGGCGGAAAAAGGAAATGCTAAATCTTGCCAGGCTTCTTGCACCTTCTCAATTGTATTTGCATTGTGTGTGCGTGTGTGTGTGTGTGTGTGTGTGTGTGTGTGTGTGTGTGTGTGTGTGTGTGTGTGTGTGTGTGTGTGTGTGTGCGTGCGTGTGCGTGTGCGTGCGTGCGTGCGTGTGCGTGTGCGTGCGTGTGTGTGTGTGTGTGTGTGTGTGTGTGTGTGTGTGTGTGTGTGTGTGTGTGTGTGTGTGTGTGTGTGTGTGTGTGTGTGTGTGTGTGTGTGTGTGTGTGTGTGTGTGTGTGTGTGTGTGTGTGTGTGTGTGTGTGAAACTATACTAGAAAAATTAATTTCAAGTGCCTCCCCTTTTATTTTGCACGCGAACTGCGGATTCGACCGCGTCAGACTAGTGTCACGAACATTAGAGTTCGAGTTAGAACATTACACTTAATCACTCTAGGACTGCAGTGTAATCTTTCAAGTGGTCCTGGCAAGTCGTCGCCACAATCAGCGATGGCACAGGAAAAAAATGTGCGGCAATTCTAAAGTGGCCTGGCCACTGTATTTGGAATTCGCGGCATATTCGGACATACTAGGTGTCTGCTGTTGGAACTCTTCCAATAAAGCACCTGAACTTCGTACTTGCTTCAGTTGTTGTTTGAAGAAATGCAATGCAACGATGACGAGCAGCACACGACGCATTTCGAAAGATGAGCAGTCGAACTAGGGAATTCGACATTTTTGTAAATACAGGGTGTTTCACTTAACTTGAGCCCCACTTCTAAAATATGCAACTGCTACTTGGCTGGGCAAAATCAAGGCAATTTTGTTTTCCATGACTTGGGGATATTCAGATCATATCTTGCATTCCGACTAATTAGACAATTAGTCTTCGTTAATTAACCAACCTATCAATTATTATGATTAGATTAAAAGTGTCAAGGAGAAAATTGTAGAGCAACATGAAAATATCCCGATAGAGCTTTCTTTTGCTTAATACGTGCTGCATAAAAGTGTTTTTCCACGCATGAAAGTAGCCGCGAGTACAGGCAAAGTGCCTCGATCGGACAGACGCGCGGCAATTTTGCGTATATTCGCGTGCTTCTTTCACGCTAGGAAAAACAGTTTTATGTAGCATGTATTGAGTAAAAGAAAGCTGTATCGGGAGTTTTTCATGTTGCTTGACAATTTTCTCGTGGAGACTTTTCATTTAGTTATAATAATTGAGAAGTGGATTCATTATTGAAGACTAACTATATGGTTAGGCGCAATGCAAAATGTAATCTGAGTATCTCCAAGTGAGAACAAACAACATTACCTTCGTTCGGTCCAGCTACGTGACATTTGCATCTATTTAAAGTGCGGCTGAAGTCACGAAAAACACCCTGTGTGTCATTGTTGGATTGCTCACTGAACTAGTAATTTTCTGCATGCATGATAAGACGAACTGTGCCGAATAAAAATGTTGGAGCTAATACACTTTTGAGCGACTTAATTTCGAGACGCAAAGGGTCCCAAGCAGCAGTCTGTTTCCTATCGTAAAGTTACAAGGTTTACCCACGTGAACGTACGTATGCTTTAGAGGAGATCACAAGACGCCGTGACAAGAGCGCTGAAGGAGCTGCAAAAATTGCGAGAACAGTGAAGATGACTGGCATGTTACAGAAAGAAGAAAGGCCGACAGCCCAAGGAGATGGCTAACAAACTTTTAAAGAAAAGCCGAACTCTTAGCTCCCCTCCAGCACCGGTACTCAACCCGCGCGTGACACTTGACGCGACTATGATCCGTTCCGGCGGCAAATTTAATCTCAATGCTACCAATAAGTCTAGAATCGTTTTATCGCTCTTATTATCTTCAGCAGCGAGGGTGATGCGAATGTAGCACTCTCGAGAGCAGGTGTCACGCGGTTGCCGGACACGAAAATTCGCGCCAGATCAGGGCGGCACGAACGAGCGAGGAGAGAATTGAAAAACAACAAGAAAGCTAGGGAAGACAGAGAAGCTCCTCTCCGGCTAACGAGCCCGGAGTGATAGTTCACTTGTTTTCTCTCTCTCTCCTTCTTTCCGTTAATCAACGACTTCTATACGAGCTATATAGCCGTCGCGTGCGAACCGCCATCATTGGTGCGTTTCTCTCTCGACCTCTCCCTCCGCGTTTCGATCACATTTCCTTTTTTTTTTTTTTCTTCCCCGTTCTACGGAGCCGCGGTGCCTATTCCGTTCGAAGGCCCCTTATTATGATCTTCGTGCCGTCCCAACAAGCTCTAATTTAATTTGCCATTGATTGAAAACGCTTCTCATTTCGTTCCCGCGCACACCGCACCTCCGTAGGGTTTCGTGCCTCCGTCTCGCGCCGCGTGCGCCCTTAATTAAAATATTCTCCGGCACCGAAGGACGACGGCGACGACGATGGTATTGCCCGCGCGTCGGCTGCCGCGTGGGCGCCAGCGCATTCGCCATATTATAGCGCGCCAATCTCATTTGAGCCGAATTCGGCGAGCGTCGTCGCGTGCAGGACTTTCATTGCCCTTATTGCAAAGCGCGTCTGAATCAGACTACCCCCCCCCCTCTCGCTTCCCCTCCCCCCGACTCTCTCTTTTTATTACTTCATTCTACTCTTCTAGTTTATTCCATTTACGGGCTCATATTCTAACAACGCTGCAAAGGCAGCAGCTATTAAAAATATGGCGGCCATATAGACGAACGAAAGTTCCCCGCCCCTTGTGCGCTGGACGTTCCATGGGCACCTCTATTAATATTATTTTTCTGCGCACATTTTTTTTTCGTCCCCTGCGCTTCCTATACGGTACGACTAGCCGGAAAGAAAACGGCAGTACGGTGTAGTTTTCGAAGCGATGTCGCTGATTAATGCACGCGAATTTCGAATCCGTTTCCTACGCGAGCGCGCGCGAGGTCGCGTTTGTTTCCGGAGAATTGTGTTGGGGTCCGATTATTGCCGTGGCTCGATTGACTCGGGGAGAGCAGTTTGCGAGGCACTATCGAAAGGTACGAGAAAAGAGGGAAAAAAAGGGCCAGACACAGACCGGCGTCGTGACTTCCTGACGACGTTTAATGGGTCTGCTTCTGTTTCCTCTCCTTCGTCAATTACGAATCGAGGTGCTTGCACGCTGGAGTTCGCTAGAAGCCAGGATATTTGTTGAGAGAGAAGGCTGATGAGCTTTTATGTTGTGCTCCTGCGCGCTTGTTGCTCTTAATCAAAGTGACTGCATTGCGAAGGCGCTGACTCAAGTTCGGGCGTGTGCTTGACGCAGGACCGAAGTCGGCACCCATACAGAGGCACACCTGCTATTGGTGGTGGGCTCTAGGACGCCTGCTTGAACTCTTTAATAACTAAGTACGCTGTGTAAAAGGCAAGAAACCAAGAAAAAATATGGCTAGAAAAGCACAGTTGCTTTTCGCTTAGTCTGCTTCTCGTCCGTGTAGCTTACAGGCTGTCTAAACATGTGCCCCTTTATGAAAAAAAAAATGTGTTGATGAAGAAGTAAAAAAGAATTTTACAGCTTTTTCAAACAATGCTTTGTCAAATACAGCAATAGCTATTTGATTAAATTTAAGTGAGCATTAAGAGTGGGCTAGTAGGGATAAACTTTCTTCTTAACTAAGGCACCCGTTATTAACTACAGCGCGACATCAAAGCAACAGACAAGAACGAAGTGAGCACACAGAGCGCTGACAGCGTAAGCGCCCTGTGTCTTTCGGTAGTATTGGATTCACGCCAACTCAACCGGCTTTCAATTCTGATATCTTAAGGCATCCGCCCTCGAATCAGAAAGTGAAGGATAGTTCAACGTGCGACTGCCGCATTCTTTGCCTAAAGTTTATGCTCTATGTTGAGGTCGCCGACGATCTTGCTCTTTCTCCAACTCGGTGATCTGAAAGGTTTTGCGGTCAGCTACGCATATAACAAATAGTGCCCTAGAGCATGAGAAAGAAAAAGAAAAGGAACCGCAAGGAGGTTAACCAAGGTCATATTCGGCTGGCTAACCTACACTCACGAGGAAGGAAAAAGGGGAAAGAAAGATTTTACCGACAGTCAGTGCGCGCACGCTCATCAGATATACTATATTCACTCACGTATACACTTGACATAAGTGCCTTGAGGAAGCGCATTAGCGCTTTGGTGGCCTTATGCATCTATACTGTACTAGTGTCCTGATCCTGTACTAGAGTCCCATGATCTTTACTTACGATAACGGTCCCTCATCGATGCGGCTGAGACTCGTACGCAGAGCGTATATGGTTTACCGTAGAAGGATGGACGGTGCCATTGCGCAGAATGTGTCCTATAATTTCGTGACGTTTGCAATAGTGGTCATGCAGCGAGCATTTCTGTACTTCGCAGCACTAAATGTTCCTTTTAGTAGACTTGGGGTGTTCGCTAACATAGATTGTACCTCTGTACGATTCACTACTAGCACTTGTCTTGCACCGTAAGCTCAATAAGTCAGCATTGTTTGCAATAAATAGCTCATTATAAGGCGATCATAACTGTTTCCGCAGGGGAAAAATGTAGTAGCACAAATATACAGTTGTTTTATTTATTTTTCTTAAAAGCTCCACTTATAAAGAAGGGGGGAGGGGCGGGGGCAGATGTACACATATACATTACGACGCAGTTACACCAAGGCTCCGTCTCATCTGCTAGTTTCTGTAGGCTTGTACGTTTACCGTTAACATATGTAAACATCACACGTTTCCACACGTCCGCTAATAACTGTACGCGAGGGATTGAGGGAGGGGAAAGAGGGAGGGGGCGAGGTCTCGTCTCTCGATGCTAACCCGAAGAACGATGCGAGGCGCACGCGTAGCAGCCGGCCCACATTACCGGCGAGTGCAGAGCCGCGCTTCGCCTCCTAGACGCCGCTAGCTGTTTGATTCACTTTCATTAGCGGGCAAATGACATTCTTATCTGCTCTTTCATCGGCGACTGATGAACTGGCGCCCCGACACTCGGGGGACGAGTAATGAAGCGGCCCTCTTCTCAGCGCTCCGACTAATGGCATCACGGGAAAACTTGGTCCGTCGGACCCATCTCAGCTGCCGCCGCCGCCGCCGACGCCGCTGCTGTGGGTATTCTCACACGTCTTGCGGCGTCGTCGCGTCGTACGAAGCCCACGACGACCGCGTGGCGTCGCCAGTCGCCGCTCGCCGGGCTGTCCAGATAGTGCGCTCTCTTATGCTCGAAAGGAAGTCGCCATGCGTAATTGGAGCTCCCTAGAGCCACTCGATGGGTACTCCTTGCGTGCTTTTATTTATTTATTTCATTATTACTTCTTCATTCTGGCGACAAGGTCTCGCTTCGTCTGAAAATGATGAGCGCCACGCGCTTTCTCCCAGCCCAATTAGGGACGTGAGAATGGAGTGATGTGGGTTATGTGTTTGCAAATCCACTGGGCTCCCCCTTCTTGTGTTCTTATAGCGAACGGCGATAGAAGCGGTCTGGCAGAGAAGCACTATTAAGTTGGTCGAAGAAGAGTATAAGGAAGAGCCGCGCTCTTGATGAAAAGAAGCGAGAACGAAACCGGTTATGTGGACATATAGTGGCAATTGCGTCTTCCTACGCCTAATTTCGGCTAAACAATTGTACTGGGCTGGCATTATCGTAACTCTCTGCAATCAAAATCAAAGACAATTGTGGTACACCGTATGCGGATGTGACTTATAGAATATTGTTTGGCGACGTCCTTTGCATCCAAGGGTTTGTTTGTAATGTGCCTTAGTAGCTAATTAGTTTCCAAAAATAACACAATATTATTCTTAAAACATTTCCAGCAGTAGCATTTCAGGCAGTACTCTTTGCAGAGAGAGGGACATGAAAGCAAAGAAAAAGCAGACAGGCTAACCAGATTGGAAAGTCTGGTTTGCTACCATACACTACATAATGGAACAGGGGGAGGTAGAAGAAAGTAAAAAGCGAGGGAGAGAGCACATCATAACAAACCAGGATCACGTTCAGCAGAATGAGCACCAACTCAGTCTAAATCCATGCGCAGGTATATGTTATTGTCTTGGAAACCTGTAACAGTGCCTTTTCGCCATAAGCTGCGATGGTTTATGAGCTCAGGGTTCTAATATGGTTTTCTCCGATAACGGTATCTGACCAAAGTGAGCTAGTTCTGTAGCGAGTGATAGACTCTTTCCACTACAGCGGGAACGGTCACAGAGAACGTGTTGGGGGGTCCCCTCGCGACTACAGGCATTTCACGCAGCGTTGTCGATTATTCCAATGCGAAAAGCAAAAAAATTTTGTCAAGTCCACAGGCGACTAAGCAAGCTGTCTTAGAGAAAGTCCGTCCCTAGTCAACGCTACGTGGGAATGCACAAAACGAACACATGTGCCACCTGGCATGCTGCGACGGTGTAAACGGAATAATGAATAAGACAAGCCATTCAAAGGTATTATTCCATTATACCGGGTGATAAGTTTGTACAACCGACGTAAAAATGACACAAACAGAATCAGTTCTCTGCGTGCTCACGGGCTTCATGCATGATGAGGTGCATGCATGATGAGTCGCAAGCTCTACGTGAGCTTGCGACTGAAATTGAAATTTCGACCAGTGCGATGAACTACACCAACCATCACGTTTCGTTTTTGGTCCATATCCTCCTGAGACCGTAATACAACTATACGACATAATCGCTCTGCGAGGTCGTTTTTTAATTTTGTACTGTTATGGTACAAACGGTGAAAAAGAAATTTAAAAATTTATATACCATGGTTAGGTAACAAACGCTGCGTGTCCATGCACGTGATAAAAAGCTACCTCCTCGTGGTTGCTGTGGTAAATACTGCATTTCATTGCCTAAACGCATACATGAAAATGGCCCTACGTGTAGTAAATTGCCATGTTGCTGCCGCGTCTGGCATTTCACGCAATGTCAGTGATATTGAAACACAACTCAAGGTTGCTTTCGGCCGTCTGTGACGTCGCAGAGGGCTAGATCAATTTATTGTGAATTTTTTAGAAAGCGAACGACAAGAATATGAGTGAACCACTTCCTTACATTTACACATGCATCGTACTTTATACCAAGAACGAATATTTTGCGTAGTGAATTCCGAGTGAGCTAGGAAAAAAAGTTGAAGGAAATGCGCAATGTATCGTACAATGGGTCTTTGGAGGAATATGCTTGCCCTCCCATTTCTTTTGCTCAACACTCCTTTCCATGAATGATATAGAACTGGAGTTGGACCTACAGATTTCGTTACGCAAATGAAACCACGATCATGCGAACGCAAATGTCTCTTGGCCACCTTTTCCTGCGCCGAAAGCGTGCTCACTCCCCATCACGGACTTGAGCGTCGAAGCACGACTCGCAGCTCCGATTTCTGCTACAGCCTATTGCGAAGCTGAGTGTACAAACGTTACACAAGGAGGAGCGTACGGCATCATTTTCACAATTTCAGCGAAGGCATTTTAAACGACACCAGTGCACGCAAGCTCCACTTCTGTACCGGCCTGCTTCGGCGCAACACCACGAGTCAGTGCGTGTCTGCAGCGCCGCACCGGGGCCACCAAGGCGCCCAGCGGCAGCAGCGCGGGCAACTAGGCGCAACGATGCCGGCGTCCGCCGACGCTGCCGCCCTCGCCGCTTCGGTATAGCAGCGCATAACGAGCAGCGCGCGCGCGTCGCGGCGGCTTTGTTAGTGTCAGTCAAGTCGAACGAGCGCGACGTACCGGCTCCAGAGCTGACTGAGGTTTGACGCGGGCCCTGTTTCCGGGCTCTGAGTCCGCCCACCCCTCCGTAACCCCGACCCCCCCCCCCTCTTCTTCGGCGCCTAGCCCACCCGAGGCCGCGCGACCAGACCTCGTCGGCACAGCCGAGCCAGCGTCGCTGCTTCGGCCAATTCTCGGTGCTCGTTAGCGGGCTGCGCGGTCGCCTCTGAAGCGCCTCATTAGCGGAGCATCTCGGGTCGGCCGCATCCTCCGACTCCCTCCTCCGCAGCCCTCCTCACTACGCCCCTTAGCTCAACCTCTCAGGCCTTCCCGCGACGTAGCAACGCGCGCGCTCGTGCGCTCGCGTTATGCTGTCAGCTTTTTCACTGCCGTTGGTGCTGTTATACTGCGGCTGCTGCCGCTTCGCTTTTTGTTGTTGGCCCGAAGAGTGCGCCCTCTACTATGTCGCTTCCGGTTCGTGTTTCCTTCGGTTTCGCATTTTTTGGACATTCGCGGTTTGACGGTCCGCAACCGCTTCCCTGGAAACCACCGCCCGAAAGAAGGGCACACGTCGCTCACCGAATGCGGCGTGCGCGTGGTTTCTCACGAGATGCCTGCGAAACGACGAGAGAATATTGAAATGACTGATAGAGCGCGTCGACCTTGTGCAAGTTCCGAACCTGCGCTAGTTTGAGACAGGTGTCCTTACTGAGACATTACCATGTGCATTGCCATAGTTCTTTGAGGTTTATTTATAATTGCTCGCTATGGAAGCGTCAAGTCTCCTGCTAGTGTCACTGATTCGTTGACGTGCTTCAGTTACACTGCAAGAGACGCTCAGGCGGAGTGACTCCCAGAGCTCCATCGCCAGGCTAATCCCGCCTGTAGCGGACGCTTACCAGCGTGCTCATGACGCAGCTTAGCCGCTGTCGAAATCCTTGTCGTTCTTATTGTCGAGCCAGTACCGACATCTGGGCTGGCACGTAAAGGGACACTAAATAAATAATAAATAAATAATAAAATGAACAAGTTTAGAATGATCAATAATAATAAAATACTCTATTTGCAATAGTTTCGCCGTAAGAGGTTAACACTACAAAAAATTAAAACCGCAACTTTCTTTTCTTTTTCTTTCTTTTTAATTTCGCGCCCGAGCCTCAAGGGTGTGGCGTCCAGTGTGACGTCACGGATGTCAAAGTACTTTCTCGTATTTCGGCCACTGTGGCTCAGTGCATGTTCTCGAACCTTGCGATGTTAAGCATTTCACTATGTTAAAGCACAAAGCTATCTATCTTTACCAGTAAATAACCAAGTCCTATCAGAAGCCACCAAGATCCATGACGTCAAAGCGAGCTTGTTTTAGCAACTTCAGGGCGGCATCCCCACACGTCTTTTGATTTAGCGCCTTTTTCTGCGTTAGCGAGCCTATTGCGAAACGAGTGGGTTGAAATCAACAGCTCTCCTCTGGCTGTTTCCCCCTTTTGCATGATGATCGGTGGCTGGTCGGTAGTGGTTTGGAATTTCACCACCGATACAAAAGCGCCAACGTAAAAAAAAAAAGAAAAAAAAATTCTGGGTTTTCACGTGACAAAACTGGGATTTGATTATGAGGCACGCCGTATAGTGGGAAAATCCGGCTTAGTTTTGTCCTCCTGGGGTTCTTTAAAGCGCGCCCAATGCACGGCACACGGGTGCTTTTGCATTTCATCTCCCCCCCCCGCCCCCCACCCCTTTTTCGAAATGTGGCCCCGTTGCAGGGATTCGGTCCCAAACCCTCGGGCGCGCCGATTCAAAGGGAACGTGCTCTTGCGTAACAGACTGGTGGGACGCGTTTGTAGCCCGACGCCGAACTATTGTAGCTCTCTGAAGCGTACGTACTCTCGCGCGAGAGCTTATCTGAGTGCTTAGATGATGTGGTGAAGCACTCGGAAAGGACGTCCTTCCTCTGCTCTCACCTCTTGAGGCAGCTGCAGGGGAGGAGACTAACAATCACATTTTACGCCGATGCTCGTGCCACTGGGGACGCAGCTATGACGAATCGGCTTATATCTATAGCTACCTATACTACCGCTTGAAATGTCCTGGTTAACGGCTCTGTTCTCTACGGAATTACGTAATGAAACAACAAACGCTACCTCGATATTCCCGCTGCAATAAACATACGCCCTTCTGGAGCATCATTCCTTTAATAACGGGAATATCATTTAGAAGTGCTCGGGTAGTGGCTTACATTGACGTTCATCGTCGATTGCTTCATGCACAATTTTTTTTTATATTGTAGAAGTGTAATTTACAAATACAGCTGAACTTATCTTTATCTTCAGTCTTCGCTAAAGAAGTGCAGGCGCACTGCATTTGTTTTCTCTTACGCTCTCGTCGTTCTTGCTACTTGGGAGCTCACCGCAGCGGGATCCAGATGTCAACTTTTGATGCTATCAATTCGAGTGTGGCCTGACACTAAGCACCGGTTTAGCTCATAGAAAGCCTTCACGTCCGCTCGGCCATGTATCTCGAAAGTACGACTGAAACAAGCACTAAGCGAAATGGCATGCCGGTCGTAAATAGACTGCAGTCCTCAATTATAACCGCAGGCAAGCTCAGGAGAGCGTAAACACCATTAGTTATCTGGCCGCCTGCTGAGGCTTTAGCTCCGCCTAGCTTTTACCTGAGGTTGCTTGGACCGACACGGGGTCGGCGCATGCTCAAGAGAACGCTGTCTTCTGCGGCTATAATGAGGTGGGCACACGAAGGAGGCAAATGTAATTACTTTCGTCACATCAGGCGTGCCAGAATCTCTCTACCTCTGCGCACGTCAACAACGCTTCCTCCCAATTTATAGCGCCACTCGTCACCGCAGCTAGAAATAGCCTTTTTTGTTTTTAAGTGCCACTCGCAGGGGCATATAAATACGAACAATGACTTCCTGCATTTGCTTCTACCACACTATCACCTAGCTCACAGCTTGATTGCAGTGTTGTGAGTTTATTGTCCGGCTGTGTGATTTCTTGTCTGTTTATTTCTCTAGTTTTTGCTTTCGCGTTAAATACGCGTGTGTGTAAAGCGCACACACAGTAAGCTGTGGAACACGGAATCTACGAAAAAGAGATAAATTTGTTGCAAGCCCAAGTGTTAAGCCTTGAAAGAAAACACGCACCGCAGAGGTCGGAAGCAGAACTGCAAAGTGTGTCGTTCAATTCTCTGAACCACGCTCACTCCTACATTCTAAAGCATTCACACACTTCCACCTAGACTCCAGAAAACAGTGAGCAGGCCTAAGCGAGACTGAAGTGACAACTGCACATGAGTAACGCTTCTCGCCAATGGCTAAGCTAATACTACATAACCGGGAAGTTCGTTCGACTGAACGGTCTGAACGCGATGTTCCCGAGCAACTAACTCCTCATCACATAGCGTTATTGCCATAGAGCAATAGCCACCGAGCTTTATTGAAGCATAGTATCTACAGGGTGCCCCACGTAACTTCAGCAAAGCTTTAAAAATATGCAAGTTCCACGTAGCTGGACATAACGAAGGTAATGTTGTTTGCCGTAGCTTGGAGAAAATCAGATTATTTTCATTCTGCCTAATTAGTCAGTCTTAATTAATTAACCAACTTCTCAAATATTATAATTAGATGAAAAGTGTCAATGAGAAAATTTTAGAGCGACATAGAAAGCTCCCGATATAGCTTTCTGTTCCTCAATACATCTGTTTCTCAAATACGTAAAAGTGTTCTTCCGAGCGGAGAAGGAACTTCGAGTCGAGGGTCGTTTGTCCAGAATGGCATTCGGTTTGTGTAAAATGCAGCTGTCTCGTGGCTTCCGTATGTCAAACGCCGCACTGCTGAGCTGTGCCGGCGAATTCTAGTGCAGTTCTCACACACAACGGGATCTTCGTGGTCCTCACGCAACACTCTAGTATAGTAGTAGGCAACATGTATGCGACGTAGGCCGCCCTATGTATACAGGTATTTACAGGCTAAATAAAAAGGCAGAAGGCTGTCATAACCTAGTGCATTGGCGCAGTGGTTTTATGGGGATGCATCCTGTATTAGCAACAGGCGTAATTTCTTCCGATGACGTGGTGGGATCGTTATTTTTATTTCCTTTCTTGTTAGTGTTTGTTTTTGCCTGTCTGTCATCGTTCGCCTTCACGACTCATTGGCTGTCGACCCCGCGAAAAGAAATAAAAAAAAACAAGAGGACGTCCGGTCATGAGCAGGGCGCTATGGGCGTTGCGAGCGCACGCCTCAGCGATTCATTGTGGCCGCCACAGGTACCGACTCTACGCATGCAGGCAGTCGGCGACGAACAGGATGCATCATTAGGCACCCGCGGCGTTGACAGGTTTTTCGGTCCCCGCCGTCGGCCCACCTCCGCATCCTAGAGGCAAACAATGCGTGCGCGAACCAATTATACTTCCCGGTAAAGGCCCTCTCCTATGGTACAGGACGCCGCGCGCGACGACCGAACGACCCGGCACATGCTGTGGTTCCGCCACAGCGAATAAGCAAAGCCTGTCTCGCCCGAACTGGCTCGTTAGTTCGAGTGTCTCGAGAGGAAGAGGCTTTGGATTGTTAGGGAACAGGTAAAACGACCGCGAAGCTACCCGATCTGGAAGAAAAGAACGCCGTCCCCGACCGCGTATATGCCCGCTCGCAGCCGAAGCGGTGTTAAAACTCGAACGAATACGTCGGGAGCTTAGGTGGTCTCAGATGCCTTACGGGATCAGTACGAGGGAGCACTGCGTGAGCTGTTTCTCACAGAAATGTAGATCTTTCTAACTAGTATGTTTTTTTTTTCCCGTTCTTACTAACGACATGCGAGGGCTTCCTCCTGCCCCTCCCACACCTCTTGCCCATCTCACTGCGATATAGCTGCTTAGCTTCGTCGGAAGCTAAGCATATATTACAGATCCTGAAAGTATCTCAAGGATGTAAATCACAATGTGGCTTGAGATTTTTTATAATTATTCTTTCCATCTGCGGCTAAGTATCTGTTGATACGCTGTGAAAATATAAACGCGGGACATGGGTTTCAGAGCGAATGTCTCCAGGGAACCAATCAAGACGATAACAAGAATGTCTAAGAAAAGACACCCAGAAAGCGACTTATGCGTTCTGAAAGGCAATAAATGGGGTGAGTTGGGCATGTTAGCATGCTCTCTGAAGTGAGTCCACGAGTTATCCATCCTACGCATAACATGGCCAGCCCAGGCGTCTTTTTCTCTTAATGTCACTTAGAATATCGGCTATCCCAGTTTGCTCTCGGATCCACGCCGCTTTGTTCCTGTCTCTTATTTATTTATTTATTTATTTATTTATTTATTCTGATTTAATATTTTTCGTTACATCGTTCTTTGCGAGGTCCTTGACTTGATCTCGAGCTTGTTTGTCAACCTCCTAGTTTCTGCCCCATGTGTTAGCGCCGATAGAATGCAGTGGTTGCACACCTTTCTTTTCAATGATAGTGGTAAGCTCCCAATCAGGATCTGGCAATGCTTGCTGTATGTACTCCAACTAATTTTTATTCTTCTGTAAATTTCCTTCTCATGATCAGGGTCCCCTGTGAGCAACTGACCTAGATAAACGTACTCCTTCACAGACTCTAGAGACTGACTGGCGTGCCCGAACTCTTGTTCCCTTGCCAGGCTATTGATAATTATCTTTTTCTTCTGCATATTAACCCCACTCTTACAGTTCCTCTTTTAAGGTCCTGAATCATTTGTTGTAATTCGTTCCCAGTGTTGCTGGACAGGACATTGTCATCTGCCAACCGAAGGTTGCTGAGATATTCCCCGTTGATCCTCACTTCTAAGTCTTTCCAATTTAATAGCTTGAATACTTCGAGAGAGAGATTGTGTCTCCTTGCCTGACCCCTTTCTTGATAGATAAAATTCTACTCTTCTTGCGAAGAACCAAGATAGCTATGGAATACCTGTAGATATTTCCCAAGATATACAGGTATGCCTCCTCTACTCCTTGATTTTGAAACTGAAACTGAAACTTTATTTTTCAAGAACATAAGAAAATATATGTCCAAAGAATATTTGCACCGATAGCCTAAAATGGCTAGTGGCCGGTCCAGCGCAATATACAGCAAATATGCACAGGTCAGCTAGAGGATAAAAAAGCATGCAAAAAGCTACTATGAATCACAACATTCATATATATATATATATATATATATATATATATAAGTACACCTATCATACGTAAAGAACATAAAGTGCGCATAAATCTCAGCCATGTCTGTCAACGGACTCGTAAGTTCACAGGTCTTGCACAGACAGAAAAGAGGACTTACATGCTAGGCAAAAACTACGTGCAGTTCTTATTTCAAAGGGGATCATGTTCCAAGTTTTAGTTCCATTAAATTCTATTAATCTTTCACCATAGACGCTACGACGTTTGGGCAGGTTAATGTTACCGTTTGAAGCATGGTGCCTATTGCGTATAGGAACGGAAAAAAATCGACAGGAAGAGGCGAGTTTCTATTTATTATATTATTGATTGAAACAGCAATCTTGTAGTCGCGCAACATCGGAACTGAAAGAACGCGTTGCGATTGAAAAATGTTACCTATAGGTGGGATCGTGGCTTATGACTCTCAACATTCGCTTTAGGAGTCGTTCTAGAGGTTTTAGAAAGCTAGTGTACCTGACACCCCATGAATCCAGCCAGTAACTGGTGTGGCAGTGACATAGTGAAAAGTACATGGTACGAAGTGTAGCCTGTGGAAGATATTGGCGAGCTTTTATTAGAGTATAGCATCCATAGGCTACCCTTGCGCATGACTGCTGGTATTTATGCTGAATCAAGTGCCTTTTCATAATCTATGAAAGCCATATAGAGGGCTTGATTGCACTCTACAGATTTCTCGATTTCTTGATTGATGACATGAATGCGTTCCATTGTAGAGTTTCCCTTCTTGAAGCCAGCCTGTTCTCTTGGTTGACTGGATTCAAATGTTGCGGTAACTCTATTGGAAATTATGTCGGTGAATATTTTATACAGTACAAAAAGTAAGCTAATGGGCCTGTAATTTTTCAATTCTTTAACGTCTCCGTACTTGTGGATTATTACTATGTTGGCATTCTTCTAGTTCTTTGGAACATTTGAAGTCGTGCGGCATTCACTTATAAAGGGCCTCAAGCTTCTCAAGCATATCTTCTCTATCGAGTGTTATTTCATCTTTTCCGGCCTCTTTTCTCCGGGTCATGTGTTGCAAGGCCCTTCTAACTTCGTTGTTAGTTATAGAAGAAACCTCTGTATCCTGTTCATTACTACTTCGAACGAAGGTTGCGTGGCTGCTTTGGGTACTGTACAGGACAGTATAAAATTTCGCGACTACTTTTACTATATGTTCTCAATTGCTGGTGATATTACCCTGCTTGTCTTTCATTGCACACATCTTGTTCTATGCCAAGTTTTCTCACTGATTCAAGCTGCCTCCATTTTTTACTGCTTCCTCAATCTTTCTCACGTTATAATTTCGAATATCCCTTATTTTCTCCTTGTTGATCAGTTTTAACAGTTCCGCGAATTCTATTTGATCTCTTGAATTGGACACTTTCATCCCTTGTCATTTGTTTATTAGATCATTCGTTACTTGGGGAGACCTTACCTACGAGTTGCCTTAGTGCCTTAACTCCTACTTCAATTGCTGCTTCTGAAGCCAGCCTAATTCTAGGGCAATTTTTTTTATTTCTGAGTTTGTTGTAATAGAAAGTAACAAATGTTGTTTTTATGTTACCTGGTATGTGTTCTTACTTGACATCACCTTGGGCAGTTTCCGCGCAAACTCACCAGGTGGCAGGGCTGTGCTTAGGAACACATTGTTAGGGTTGTTGTCGCATTAGTTAAGGTGACACAATGGATGTTGATTGTGAGCGAAGATTGAACATTAAGTTCTGCGTTAAGCACGAGAAAAACCCCTCGTGAAACGTGAAACATGGTTAAGCAACCATATGCAAGCGAGGCGCTTTCAAGAAGTCGTGTTTTCGGGTGGCACAAAGAGTTTAATTAAGGCAGAGATTTAATGCAAGACGATCCCAGAGCTGGTTAGTCTGAAAACGATGAAAATACGTTGTTAAGCACTTCTTGATCACGAAGAGTACGAATGTTGGAATAGATCACTCAATCATCTGCATAGAGACGTATTTTCACTTATGTGTTTCTGGCTACTTCAATAACGTCATTAACATATATGATGAATAAGAGTGGCCCGAGAACTGAGGCCTGTGGCACCCCTGGCATGACCTGAGCTATATAGAAGAGGTTTTGCAATTAAAAGTGACGGATTGCAATCGGAGGTGCAGGTAATTGGATATCCTGTCAATTAGTTTATTACCAGGAAAGATTGCAGCAAGTTTCAGAAGTAGTTTTTTATGGCTTACCGTGTCAAATGCTTTTGAGTAGTCGATAAAGAGGGCATCAAGCTGACCGTGGTCATTTAGTGATGTGGCTATGCCATGCAAAAATTCTAATTGCCTTGTTTTAGAAAATCCTGCTCGAAAACCATGCTGCTGTGAGGACAGAAAGTTATTTGCCAATAAATACTGAATTATGTGCTTATGGATGATGTGCTCGAGAAGATTGTAACACGTGGGCAGCAGCGATATAGGTCTGTAGTTGGCGATTAGCTGTTTGCTGCCAGATTTGAAGACGGGAATGATGTTAGCTTGTTTCCAAGCACGAGGAGCTGCTGACGTCTCAAGAGATTTGTTAAATATAACTGTTAAGTACCGGGCGTGCCATTAAAAGTATCGCTGTAAAAATTTGTTTGGCACTCCGTCAGCTCCAGAACTTTTTTTAGTATCAATTGTTAGTGATAAGTTGTGAACACCAGCGTAAGTTATAACGAAAGCAGCAAGCTCTGGTAAAGTGTCGCTTACGCAAAAAGGGGGATCGACGCCATCGTCCTGACAAAATTCAGACTAAGAATAAGTGTTGAAAGTTCCGGAAATAATCAGGGGATCAGAGGAAGAGTGATCGTTAATTATGAATGATGAAGTGTCATGAGCAGCCGGAAGCACCGTTTTCCAAAACTTCCATGAATTTTCTTTAAAGAATTTTACAACCTGGTGTCGAAATGAAAGTGTCTGGATTCGCACATTTTGGTTTTCAATTCGAACTGCAGCAGGTGCAGTATTGAGCATCTGTTGCTCCGACTCGCATTTTTACGTTGATAGTATTTATATTTTATATCTTTGTTTATATATTTATATTTTATATTTATATTTATATTTATATTTATATGTTATAGTATATATATTTTCCTTTGATAGTAAAGGATTGGTTCACCATGAGTATGTTCCTCCAGGTGAAACAGTGAACCAAACTTTTTTACATCAAAGTCTTGAAACGTTTGCGAGAAGCAATCCGACGTCGCCGCCCTGTATTGTTTTGTTCTCAGGACTGGTTCTTACTGCATGACAATGCAATACCCCATACTGCTTTATCTGTTAACGAGTATCTGGGCAGACATTCTGTTATTGCCATCCTACATTTACCATATTCGCCTGACCTCTCACCGTGTGATTTTTTCTTGTTTCCGCGAGTGAAAAGTCGACTGAAAATAAAGCTTCATCAAGATATTGCAGACATCCAAGGGGCTGTGACAACTGAGCTTACAAGCATCACAGTTACAGATTTCCCTGCTTTCGTCCAAGACCTCCAGAAACGTTGGCAATTGAGCATAGATAGCCGAGGGTACTACTGTCATAGGAGCTAGGATCAGTACTTGGTAAGCGCAATTTTCAATATTTTACTACCTTTGTCCTGGAACTTTTCTGACAAAGTTTGTGATTACGTTGTATATTATATTCTCTCTATTTTAAAGCTGTATATTTGTTTGGAAGCACCAGCCTGAATTGGTCTGCTGCGTCTGGGCTGGCCTGTTTCTTCTTGACCAATTTTACTCTTTCTCTTTTTATATTGAGGAAAATCCTTGACTTCACTGAACTGTGATCACTGCACTTTACCCTACCTAACACTTCTGCATCCTGCATTGTCCTGGAATGGGCCAAGAGTATGAAATCTATTTCACTCCTTGTTTCTCCATTAGGGCTTTGTCAGGTCCACTTCCCGTTGCTTTGCATCCTGAAGAAGGCATTATTCGAAGCGTATTCCTTTCCGCAAATTCTACAAACATCTCTCCTATAGTGTTCCTAGATTCGACACCGTCGCAACCAATTGCTGGTTCACCAGCCTGCTTTTGCATTCAAGTCGCCCGTGACTACAGCTAACTGAGTTTGCACTTTTCTCATCGCTAATTCAACATCTTCAGAAGACTGTTCTATTTCTTCATCATCGTGACTGGAGGTTGGAGCATAGGCTTGTACTGCCTTTATTCTGTACTTCCTATTCAGCTTTATTACGACTACTGCTGCCCTCTAATTAATGGTGTAGAGTTCATCAATGTTGCCCGCTATGTCCTTATGGATTAAAAATCCTATTCCTCATTGTCTCTTACCTGGAAGTCCTCTGTATAAGAGGACGCTGCCGTTAGTCAGCACTGTTTAAGACTCACCGATGTGCGTCTCCTGTGGGTGCGAGTAAACCATCGAGCACCTATTGTGTAGCTGCGCTCGCTACTATGTACAACGCCTCTCACTGCGGGCGACTCTGCACCGACTGAACTCAAGACCGTTCACTGAGTCAAAGATACTCGGACCATGGCCACACCCGTCACTGGCACGAAAAGCGATTCGTGCACTGGTGCAATACTTGAAGTGCAGCTGCTTAGGAAGCCGTTTATAGCGTCCCTCTGTATGGTGTCCTTCCCACACGCATTCAGTGCTTACTCTCTCCCTATTTTCCTCTATTTCCCTTTCCCCCACACCCAGTGTAGGGTAGCAAACCGGGTGCTCTTCTGGTTGACCTCCCTGCCTTTCCTGTCCTTGTTTTCTCTCTCTCTCTAAGGCCAGTCATGTTCCACGCAATGCCTGATAATTCCTCAAAGAGTGTTGGTAAGGTAACTAGCTTTACTCGAGAGGTTTCGTGCATTGAACCTTGCCAGGTTCTGTTTTCAGTGGCGGCCTGTCCTGGTCTAGAGATTCTTAACAGCCTCTGCCGCGCCGCAGGTCTGACCACCTGCATGGTCAGGTGCTTAACAGCCACTGGGGACTGAAAGCCATGGTTAATTGCAGGGGTCATGAGCGAGGTAGTGGCCGAATACTGCACCAGGGAGGTGAATTCCTGTTGTGGTAAGGGATTGTCATTGTTGAAGCTTAATGGGCCTTCCCAATCTGGTTGCGCCTGGACTAGTATAGCCCCACTGGTTCTCGGCATTCTTTATTTTATTTATTTTATGAGTTTTTTGTCGGTGTCAGGCGCCACTTCAAGCCTGAAAATGTAGTGTAGCGGAGGAGGATTCTAACTTACGACGTTCAGATTTAAAGCCTGGTGTTCTACCTCTGCTCCCCGTTACCGTGCAAGGCATAAAAGGAAGCAGGTCGTCGGCTGGAAAAATTTCGCCAAGGGGGGGGGGGGGGGGCGGAAGAGTGAGGGGGCTGAAGCCATTTCTGTAGGAAGTGCTGTGGAGTTTCCATGACCTTTGCTTGCGGGCTGCCGTTCTCAAAAAGTCTGAGGAGTAATTTAGTCGCGTACGTAAGACCTGATTTGAGTGACCTCGGTGGTTGAAAACTATAGCAATCTATTCCGCACGGATATGCATAAACGTATGCCATACATAAAAGTAAATATGTGCGGAGTACCACGGCAATGACTGACGACGAGAATTTGCCTGGAGTGACCAAATAATTGCTATTGCAATAAAACGGGTTGAACATATATGCCAGTGTTCTTTGTGCTAAAGATAGTGAGACCTCAAATGACTAACGAACTTTTTCGCAGATGTATGCGCCAGTCTGATCAACTGATGAATCAAAAGACAGCCAAAAAGCACAAGCGAATTCGCCAACCTTTAGAGGTACTACGTATCTGTTTACTGCCTGTTCTTTGCGATGATTCATCCCCAACGGCGCCGGCACGTGCTCACTGTGCGTCGCTACATCCAGTATTTTATGCCGTACCTGTACAAACTCCTAAATGACCTCCAACGTGAAGCTGGTGAAACACGACGTGAGAAACGAAAACTGTGAATTACTGGTTAAAAAATAAACACACACACAATGAATTTGTATTCTGTTCGAATGAAGTATACGCAAGACACATTCTATTTTAGAATTCTAACAATACGTTTCAAAGCAACAATTTAGTATTGTGGCTGTTTTTTTCTAATTAATAATGCAGACGTTGTGCCCCTTCCGGTGGCAGGCACCAGCCTGCTCCTCGCTTTCCCTTTCCTGTCTAGTGCATATATGTTTTAAGAATAAATAATAATGATAATACTAAATGCTAGCAAGCGGGCGGCCGCATGCCGGCCTTCGCCGCACGAAAACTGTTGTGGAACTCCCCTCAAGCGCTCCTGTGTACAACACATACAAAATTGACAGTCCCTTAAGTATCCTTACCTGATTGGAATGCGAAAACATTATGACTTCTGATTACCTGGTTACGTCCGTGATACGTGACGTCATAAATTGTCACGCGTCCTTACCTACTCTACATAATTCCACCTTAATCCACCTTAAACCACTTTAATACATCTTAATACCTTTTAATTCATCTTCATTCACTTTACCTTACCTTAATAAACTTTACTCCACCCTAAATCAGCTTACTCTTGTACAATTCTGTATTACTACTGACGTCATAGAAGGCGCTGATGACGTCTATGATGATAATGATGATCTTTCATTACCACCAGTTGCGGACAGCGCCGGCTTTCCTGCCTGATGGGACATATAATGTTTGTGCATTAATAAAAGCCGCATATCAACTAGTACTGTATACTGGTTCACCGTTTGCCATCGCTGCTCCTTCAAGTAGGTGCGCCAGTCGCGCGCAGATGTCTGGCATAAGCCGAGCTTTCGGCTGCAAAACAAATTGAGTTGCGCAAAGCGTCCATTTACGTAAGGCCACCGATTCATTTGAGACACACAAGGGAAGCGTGCAATAGGTTCGCTTGGCAACGAAGAACGAAAACGAAGCAGCTGTGGTTGACTTTTACATCACCGTGCTACAGAAAGGCAAGTTAACAGGGTGCAGTGATCGAAACTGTGCGATTGAGTAGCACTACGCTTTCTTTTTGCCAGGAGCAGAGAACCGGCGTCATTTTGCGATCGTCTGGTCAGAGTTAAAACGCGGCTATAACGCCACAAGGAAACTACATGTAAGTACCGTAAATACGCATGTTATTAGAAGGGCGTAACACTTGCAGCGTTGTTAACTGAAAGTTGCCGAAATTATGGCTACCTTTTGAAATATAATATTTTTAAATGTTGCCCATTGAGTTAAGCTGGTGCACTGTGGTAAAGTTCGACAAATGGACGTAGGGACAATGTACAAAATTCTTGGCCATGCAACAGTAATGAATTTTGGCGTTATTGCATATGGGCGCTGTAGTGTTTCTCGTTTAGTATTTAAAATAAGCATTTACAGCTCCATAACGTAACATAAATGAAATTATAACCGCTCAGTGATTGAAGGCACAGGTTTCGTAGCGTGCGCAGTTAGGCAGGGAAGTGTATTTAACTGCGTAGCAGCTATAGGGCTTTGTTCGACCTGCCATCTCTTGCGGCGCTCTTTTTTCCGTTGATTTCGGTCCCAAACTGCGTGCAACTAACACAAACGAATGTGCAGCGTTCTGCACTGCTTGCCGACTATACACAGGGTTTTACAAGATACACGAGGCGTGTCTTCCGCCAAGCTCCTTTGCTTCAAAGACAGGCACCTTTTGTTGCGCGGTTGCTCGGCACTCGGATAAAGAAAGAAAGGTGTTTCGCACTGCATCTGTACAGAGACCAGCATAAAAGGTGCGCATAATCATCCCTACTGCTCTCGAACAATGCGAATAATAGAAGCGCTTAAATTCCTGCTCAGCCGTGCATACAGGGGAGCAGCTAATGCGCGGGCGCGCATCCACCTCGAAGCACCACTTCATCTTCCTTGCTCCTTGCGTCGGAAGAAAGCGCCCAGTATGTGGTGCGTGTGTTTGAAGCAACACTTTATTTTTCATTTTAGGAGTATTTACGTTATACCGTGCTGCGCTTCCCTTATGTCTAAGCATTTGTAAAGGCCATAAGGCTTCCACATTTTTTTTTCCTTTTCGCTCTTCCCAGCGCTATGAACAACTATGAGTGGGCGAGCGAACTAAAACCGTAAGGGCTGCATCAGATGAGCGGGAAGATGTTATGGTCCGTGTGGCGAACTCACTGTGTGCGAATTTCTCAGCCTGCCAGCACGTGAACATGCTAAGCGTTCCGGGGCACTCGTGCATTAGCAGATGTGAGGCAAAGAGTGAGTGTACTTTTCAATGTGAGCATGCTTTCTTCTTTTCCTTTCTTTTTTCATTATTTCCCTTTCTTCTTATTTATGTCTTCCTTTCGTCATTCTGTCTTCTTTCGTTTTCTCTTCTTTTTTTTTATTTTCTCGTTTCTTGCCTTTCTTTTCATTCTCCTGTTTGTGCTCTCTCACCGAATATAGTTCCTTTTTTAACGTTTACTTTAGCGCGATTTTATTCGTAGCAAACGCCTGGAAGATATTTCGCCGAATTCACCTTGACGCAGCCATGCTCGACGGCTTGCCGCGTATATTCTCACGCTTTCTTTCCTTGGCGGAGTGTATTAAAGCACTGACAGGAGTGAGCCACGCTTCCGTGCGCCCGGCCGTATTATCCGTGTCCACACGGCTCGCGGCATGTTCTATATAGCTTGAAACGCACACCTCGTCAATCAAAGAACACGTGGAGAGGTCCTCAGTAGTTTCAGCAATAAGGCTTGCAAACACTGGCTTCGAAAGTTTAGTGTCATGAGTGCGCTGAGAACGGAAGAATACGAAAGAAAGAAAAAGCTTAGAACGCTTAAACGAGCAGCAGTTGAAAGGAAGTTGAAGGAGGAAAAACGATGTGCGACACCGAGATGAAACGGGTTGGTGTTCCAAGCGCAACAGGTGGCTTTCATTGTGCGCCAGATCCCTTGCATTTCAAAGGCGGCCGCGTTGAGAGTGTGTAGCCAGACGCCATACGGAGAGGCGTATATGACGGCAATTTGTGTTTCATTTCCAGCAGCGGCTGGCGCGAGCCGACGCTGTGGCTTGGAGGAATGCCGAGAATTCGAGCTCGCGAAACACCCGCCGGTTTATCTGAAGCGTGAACGGTTCTCTCGCGGTCGTTTTAGCTCTGTTTCGCGCGAGCTTTACGTGAGGCGGGTCCAACCATGCGCGTCGAGTGCTTATTCTCGCCTCACTGAAAAGGCAGAAACTTTCCGTCGCGTACTTATTTCTAGCTCTTTGTCGGGGCGTAGTTCGGATGCCGTTGTGCTCTTAACTTATGCATTCATTGCGGTAAGACACGAAAAAAAAAAGGTGCGTTATATAGGCTTGTATCATTAAGTAGACATAGTTCTTACATGTCTGCGAACGTTTATTGCAGCTTTGGACACAAAGATGCAATAAAACACAAACAAGCAAGAAGGAAAGAGGGCTGGTGGGGAGGGGGCTCTCGTCTTTGGAAGAATACACTTGACTCAATGTGCCTGAACTACATCCTTATGAAGTATTACGGAGGTGCTTTTTGGCGTCAAGTGGGATGCGCTAGCTCTCGAAAAGTGAAAGAAGACTTGGTAAAGGTTACGTGATAAATGACAATGCTTCCCAAGTGAAGCTTCATGTGGTTCCTCGAGTGAAGCATCTCTTGGATGTTCGCCATTTACTGAAAACGTTGTATGTATGCATAATACTCTTTCAATAGCTTTATATATTACTGAATGTGCTACATGTGCAGACATTCAATAGCCCTGCACAACATTACCCTGCACAACATTACCCTGCACAACAGATTAACAACGTTGTGCACCCACCGTGGTTGCATAGTGGATATGGCGTTGGGCTGTTATGCACGAGGCCGCGGGATTGGATCTCGACCACGGCGGCCGCATATCAATGGGGGCGGAATGCGAGAACACCCGTGTACTTCAATTTAGGTGCAGATTAAAGAACCCCAGGTGTTCCAAATTTCCGGAGTCCCTCACTGTGACGTGCCTCATAATCATATCATGATTTTGGTACCTGAAATCCCGTAATTTAATTTTTTTAACAACGTTGTCTCAACAGATCAGGACGCTTGAAAACTTCTTCAACTTTATCATATGACCACTCGTTAATGGCTACCTCTACTTTGACTCATTAGCCGCCGACAGCTAAACACTAGCTAGCCTTGATTTCTTGAAGAGCTCCCAGCAATTAATGGACAGAGAGAAAATGAAGAGAAAGGTATAGCTGCTAAAGTTGTTGCTCGTATCCATTATGGTTCATCTACCGATAGGGCAGGGCTTCTTAGGGCCTTGTCAATAAATCTCTTTTTCTGTCTGTCTACCGATGTATGAGAGTCGTCTGCACTGAGAGAGGCAGAGCAACTGGACCAAACAGAGCTTCGAATTTCTTCGTAATCAACGAAGCTTGGGGCTGACTCTCGTAGCACCTGTCCTTGTGCAACACTGTTTCACTTGTTGGCGGCTGCATGCGTGCCTCTCGAAGTAAAATTATTTTTCGCGAGGCACTTGCCGCACAAGTATATACCGTAACAGCGATGAACGTGCGGGTGCTTTATTTGCATCGTGTGCCCAAGCTTTCCCACGAATTAAGGTGAACCATGCGTACGCACCCAGTTAGAACGCAAGCACAGTGCTCTCGCGAGCGTCACAGCTGCCGCGCCGCCTGGGCCTACTTCCGTTACAGTAGTCCCTCGTCTTGTTTGCTCGGGAAGCAGTTGGAAAACTGCGAATTGAGAGCGGCCGTACCGTCACTGCTATTGGCGCGTGCGAGCGAGAGTTCGCCTATGCGTACTTGCGTGCATGCTTGCCTGTGTGCGTGTGTCTGTGCGTTGTGCACTTGTCTGAGTTCACATAGTAAGTGCGCGGACGCGGGTGCGTTTATTCGCGGCACTGATCCGCGCCCCGTCTAAGTTTGCGTAGCTGGCAGCGGCGGTGAAAGCTCGCGTTCGGCTGCTACTGTTTGCCCCCACTATGTTTCATTATCTCACCCTGACTCCGTTTCGCCTCTGTGACTCCGGTCGCAAAAAGCCGCGCGCGCTCTCTGTCTATCGCCAGGCAGGTGAACCAGCGCATGGTCGTTCGTGCACGTGAGCTGCGCTGACGCCCCATAAGTCAACTTGAATAGACAGCATGTGTTAGTACGGCGGCTGTGCCAGCCTTATGTGGCAGGAATACGCCACGCGAGCGACATTTGCGGGAGAGGGAAAGAAACAAAGAGGATTGATTACTGATTATAGCTGCGTGAGTACACTTTAGCGGCTAGAAGCAGGAAGGTCTAAAAACTATTAGGGAGCAGTCATTTTCCCGTCCCAAAGCTGCCTGGCCGTGTGCCCTCAATATCTCCAAATCCATAATTTTCCCCACAGCTCCGACGAGGCCATGGGCGGGAACCATCTTTCCACTAAGTACGAAACGGCATATCTCAGCGCAGTGTTGTGGCTAGCGGTAGTGAAACTATGTTACGCTACCGTTTAACTATAACCCCAATTGTATGTTAAATACGTTTCTTCGACATTACGCGCCGAGAAGGTACTGGCATCTCATCGAGGCACCTCATCGAGCACCTCACCTGCCGTGGTTGCTCAGTGGCTATGGTGTTGGGCTGCTGAGCACGAGGTCGCGGGATCGAATCCCGGCCACGGCGGCCGCATTTCGATGGGGGCGAAATGCGAAAACACCTGTGTGCTTAGATTTAGGTGCACGTTAAAGAACCCCAGGTGGTCAAAATTTCCGGAGTCCTCCACTACGGCGTGCCTCATAATCAGAAAGTGGTTTTGGCACGTAAAACCCCAAATATTATTATTATTATCAAGCACCTCATACAACCACATCTAAAAATGAGAGAATTAAAGAGATGTATATAAGTAAGAAAAGGTAGGAGATGTTAACCAGACGCACGTCCGGTTTGCTACCCCGCACTGAGCAAAGGAAAGCAACGGGGGAAAATAATTGTGGGGTCTCACGTACCTATCTGATTATCAGGCCCGCCGTAGTGGGGTGCTCCGGATATATTTTGACCACCTTGGGCTCTTTAACAGGCACCAAATGCACGATAAGCGAGCATTTTTGCATTCCGCCCCCATCCGAATGCATCGCAGCTGCCAGGGTGGAACATGCATGGCTTCGAGCTCATATGGCTTCGAGCTCAGTGGTTATGGCGCCGCGCCATAACCACTGCATGGGCTACAGCGCCGTGTTAACAACTGAACAGACTTCCAGCTTTGTTATTCTCCCTGCATTTCATCGTTTTTCTGCTTTATATCGTTTTTATACATGGCTTTGATGACGGTCCTTTTTGTGAGTGAAACGGACTTCTATATCAAATAAAGATCGCTCCTTCACTTGTGAGAAGCCGTGGAATCAGTAAGGCCGTAAAGACGCGGCAGCGCCTTACTATAATGAAGCCGTATTGTCCTGCCGAAACGAATATGGAAGGTTTACTCAGGAATTTTTTCAGGGACTTCCCAAAGGAAAGCATTCGGACAGAACTCCTCTATGATGACTGTACAACTTCCTAATAGACGAAACGCGTCATATGCTAGGCGGGTACTGCAGCCGGGTTCCTCTCTCGTGCTTCCCATCTCGACACGTTGCGCCTTCTGGCGGCGCCACCGTGAAGTGCGGCCATGCCCATGGAGTATGCACAGTGAACCAAGTTGGCGTCAAAGAGCTCCATAGAAGAGCGGTACACACCCAGTGACGCATACCTAGTAGACCAAAGTCATGCGAGTCATGCACATTAAGCATGAAAAGCTTTTGGCTCCCATCATCGGCGACCTTCAAGTTACCTTGAGCCAGAGCCGTTACCCGAACAAGTTGCGAGAACAAAACGAGATCATCTGGGCAACCAGCCAAAACTTATGAAAATGTGGCCTCCAACCCGTTGTACAGGACCGCATTACTGCACTAGTTGCTGCCCAAACAAGCAAAACAATTTTTGCTTCCGAGTTCTTTCTAAGGTTTGTTCACGATACCACCCAAGCTGTATATTCTAGTACGCTGAAGTTTTATTTGTCATTTCCAACAGGGGGGGGGGGGGGGGGCGACGTTCAAAAGGCAGATACAGGGCACCATACACTTGATTGTGATCTTTTGGCGCTGAGGCAGGGTTGCCTGTTCAACACGAGCGGTCCGTGAGTTCCACGGCACGGGTTTTGCGCCGGCTCGAGAGATGGCGCCACGCTGCGTGACCAATCCGGCAGCGTACGGTGCACCGCGGATGGCTGCTTGACCCAGACGACACTTGCGATGAGGTTCAGTTCATACCAGGTTCGTGTAATGTGGCGTGGTGTGGCGTGGTGTGGTGGGTAGTGGCGTGGTAGGTTGTGCCATTGCGGACATGCACTATACCCATTTTAAGACTGTGGCTAGTATCATACCAATATGCTTTGCCGATAGCCATTTCATGCTTACATCTACTCTCGATTACGGGGGAGCTGTAATATTTTAGGCTGCACTTCTTAGGGATCGGCCCACATGCTTTTGATTTCACCGTCTTTGGGATAACCCCATATTTTTTGGTGGGATAGCTATATAGCTAGATAGCTATATAGCTAGATACCCGGAAATAAAACTGGCCTGGCAATGCCAAGAGTGATTTTCTCATCCTACTCGTTTCGCATTGGAATGGCCGACAACGCTCTCTGCAATGCCTGTCTTTGCGAGGAGACGCTGGAACACATTCTGTGCGACTGTCCTGAATATAATGTTCCGAGACAGTCCATGGCGTCCGTTCTAGCGCACCTGGACAATAGACCATTGTCAGTTGCAACCATTTTCACATATCGCCAACAGAAGACATCGCAGCTGAAAGCGACGAAGGGACTACTTCGGTTTAGGAAGGATACGGGCTTGGACAAGCGGCTGTGACAGTGATGTTGCGTACCGCGCAAGAGTGACGGACTGTAACTGACGATGTGTTTGCTTTGTTATGTGCTCTCTCTCTCTCCTCCCATCTTTCATCCCCCCCATCCCGCTCTCATGTGTAGGGTAGCAAACCGGTTAGGCTACACTGGTTAACCTCCCTGCCTTCCTTCTACACTTTTTCCTTCCTTCCTTCTCATTTTCATAAAAACACTCATTGGTGATGCGAACTAGTTTCCCTTCACTCAGGCTTTATTATTTTCAAAGCTCCAAGTATGCTCGTATGCCCGTCAAACCCGCCATCGTATACAAGCGCATATGCATGACATGACAAGAACTTTATTTGAGTCCTGAGGGACTGAGATCTTGGGGAGCCAAAAGCGAAGGCTCCCGAAGATGAAGTCGATGGCTCCGCCCACGATGAGACCGGGAGATCAAGTCCCGCCGCAATGTCGTGGGCCTTCTGGACAGCCTGGAGTTGAATGCGGAGATTGCTGCTCTTGAGAAATTCCTGCCATTGTTCTTTCGTGATGGGTGGAGAGGCATTAAGGGCTGGGCACAGCCAGAGCCTGTGGTCAAAAGAGCATGAGTCATGACCACATTTGGGGCACGACTGTGAGTGTTCAGGATCTATCTTGTTAAGGGATCGAGGAGTGGGATACGAACGGGTTTGCAGGAGTCTGAGTGTGGTAGCCTGGGGTTTTTTCAATTTGGGGTGAGGGGGTGGAAATGTCCTCCTGCCTAGTTGATAATGGGAAACAATTTCGTGGAAAGTACATAATGGATCTTTGTGGATGTTGACCTCGTTCCAAGCCTGCCTACCCGCGGCAGCGCGGTGCGTGCATATGCACCCTGTCGTTCTTGTGTACACATGGCCATTCCCTCCAATGCGGCTGAAGGACCGTGTACGTCCTGTGCGTACCTGTCTTTTCTTCGTGCTTCAAGTTAACTAGTTATGAATACCAAATTCATGTACATCCTTGATCTGCAATTTCCATCTCCTCGCACTCTAAAGGGCCACATGAATGACCGCGCTAAATGCATCTCATCTTTCACACCTTAAGCTGCATCATGTACTTTGGCCGTGGAGTAATACCGGCTGTGCGTCCCACGCTATGAAGCTGTTTTTAATTTTTCTCAATTCTCAACAAGATACTTTAATAATGTATGTGTGCATTAATTGTCGTATGTCCTGTGTGCATCCTTTCATTCATCATGGCAATAACCTTGAGTACCATGCTAGACATGCCGCCAGGAATACCTACCTCTCCAGTCTTCATTAAAGAGCCTCTCTCTCGCAAACACACACACACACACCTTTGTTAAACAGCTCCGCAAGTGCCCCTTGTGATAGTATGAGGTATGCATTGCTTAATTAGCACGGTTTGTGGCTGATCTCAGCACGAACACCAAACAACTAATGGCCGGCCTGTTCGATGATTTAGAAGGCCCCGGTCAAGTGGCCGCGTAGCACAGATTGGCGAAAAAAGGCCACGCAGGTTTTTACATTATAGCATTCGCTGCGAAAGGCGCATTCATTGTAGAAGAATGCGCCGACCTCTTTTCTAATATCTTAGCGAACACATAAGACTTTGCTAAATTATTGATCGGAAACCGGTGAAGTTGCCGCACTTTCTACTCATAAACGATCATGCCACTGTGACGCACCATGCCCTCTGGAGGCTATTTCATACCGACGAAACTCACGGCTCAGGTCGTGTTTGTTCCGTGGCCACCGCTGAGTGCATGCAGTCCTCACTAAGGCGACAATTACATATTTCCAATTTAGTGCCTTCGACGTCCATAAAATTTCGTATAATAATATAACTATGCTTTTGCAATCTCTCTGCATCAAACATTTACTTCTGTGCTTTAGAAATATGCTTTGACTCAATGTTAGTGACGATAGCTGAAATTTGAGCTAGCTGGTTATTCATGACCGTCGAATACCAGTACGTAAGAAAACAAGGAACGAATGTAGAAGCGCTGTGTAGTCAGCGCTGTGTATGCCTCTTCTACATTCGTCCCTTGTTTATTACGCGGAAGTATTTGACGATCAATGTTATTCATTTATAATTTGTTCAGCAGATCGCCATTTTTGTGACAAGTTCTTGGGCACTAAGTGGTTGACTACACAGATACTGTGCAATATGTCCCTAGTACACCTGCAAGTCTTTATTTCGATCCAAGTTTTGGTCTGCATATGTACTGTACAATTTGTCCATCATACTGCTAATCTTTGTTTCGATCCGACTTTCAGTTTTTATACAACTTTCGTCTTACTCTCTCTGTGATGCATGAGTGATGGGCTAGAATTAGCGCTATTTCAGTATTTCATTTGAGCCCCTATTGCGCCCAAACTTCGTACCTTTTGAAGCTTTCTAAAGTACTCACTCTGCTCGTTCAAGGTTTCATTGTCATCTATCGGCATTAACAGATTAGTAATTGCTTACAGTATATGTAATTGTTTCACTATATAATTTCAGTATAAATGTTACAGTTTCAGTATAAATGTCACAGTATGTAATTGTTTGGTGTCATTTCCAATTAGTGACAAGACGAAAAATTCAAATGGTCATCTACTAACCAAATTTTTAAATTTCACCTACGATTGGCACACAGTATACATTTAGTATTGGGACTATGTTTGGTCCCTATTCAATTATTAGTTATATTGCACTGGGCGCCGGTGAACTCTGTGCACAAGCTTCTTGTGAACACTTCCCGCTGGAGTTTTCTCAGTGGACATTTTCCCCCTCATTCAGCAGTGAGTGTCTTCGTATTAAATGGCCTCGCTAAGAAAATAGTTACAATGACATGGTGCGCTCGATTTTTAAGGAGATGTTGGCAGCTGCGACATACTTGGTAAGCCCGCTGACTGTTTTCTCAAAATGTCAATGACCCTAAAAATCCATGCGCAGAAAAGACAGAAACACTACTGCGCCGCAATTCTATATATACCGAAAGCTTCGCGTACGCTAAGTCCATGCAGCGACGAGACTATATGCTTGAAAAATACACCCGTTGGGGGACATACAATCAATTTCCAGATGTAATGCTGCAGCTCCTGCACCATGCATAGCGACTATTATTTATCGGATTTTGTTTTATTGCCCATGTGCCTTGCGGCAGGTCCACCGCCCCCTCCCCTCCCCCACCCTAAAAAAATGTACTTGTACCAAGAACTTTGCGGAAGAAGAAAACAACAAAGCGCCCTTTACCATGGTGTTTTCCTCTTGCCGTCATGCGGCAGATAATGTTTACCCAGAGCGATGATCAATTCCCTATACTGCACGTCGCATTGTTGCCTTCGCAGCTTGCTGCAGCACGTCGTTGCAGGGCAGAAGCAGAGGAGTGCAGAGCACAACGGCTGCAAACACAACAACAAGGCTTGCCGCCTCCTACGACACTGCGTTTTCTGCGTGTGGTCCTGCCCCGAGGCGGTGACTGAGCGCAGAAAGTGTTCAGTCCCGTCGAACGCCCTTAGAAGCTCCCCACCGCCGCCTCCCCTGTCCCGAAACTCATCGGCTGGGTGCCATTACTGCGCCCATTGTGGCTAAATGTACGAAGTGAACGGACGCCAGCGACGGGAGAGAAGCTGTAAAGAAAAGGCACGCCTCGTCAAACGCCAGCCGCGGAACCTTTAGGAGCGTTAATTGCTCGCTTCCTATTGACATCGCGAGGCGGTGGTGTTTCTTCAGTGGATTCCGCTAAGCCGAAAAAAGAAAGAAGAAGAAGAAAAACGTCAATGACGTGGAAGTGAAGAAAAGTGGAGATGATAGCACTTCCCCGCGCCTAATGCACGCGCTTCCCAAGGACTACAGCGTAGCGAACGACATTCACGGCAGAAATTGGGAGGAAGAAAAAAAAAAGAAAAAGAAAGAACCGTCTATGTTGTTCTTTTATACGGTGTTGCAAGATACGACAGCGGTTATTTTAAACGAGCAAGATCTATAGGATAGGGAGAGTCGGCGGCAAAGTTCAAACATTGCTAGAAGAATGACGAAGATCGCGTCGGGCAGAATGCCACGTGAGCGACACGGCTAGAGTGTCTAATGCATTTACTTCGAGTTCAATGTCGAATTCGAACCACGCGCACAATGGGCTCGCGTATTGCCTGCCTTCCCCCTCGTCCGTCTGCTTATTTGCAATTCACAGCGTAAGAATCGACGCCCACTCACCGCTGCTTTCAATTCATCTGCTGGGGAACAACGGTGCACTTCTCTCGACGCTGCTAGTGGAAAGAAAGGATGCTTAGGCTGACGCGTCTTCAAAGTTGAAAGAATGAAGATGCAGTAGGGGCATTCCCGGTTGGTTAAAGGCTAAATTCAACAAAATATTGAATCGCGTATAAAAACCCGAATTATAGAAACTGCAGTTGTGAAGGAGCTTCCGTGCAAAAATTTCAACTTAGGTTAAGAGCAGATGAAAGACAACACGCTCTTAAAGACAGATGTTATTGACACCAAAATCCCATTAAAGAAGAAGAGAAAAAAAGAACAGGCCACCATTTCCGTTTTCCGGAAATGACGCACAACCCAGAATACTGAAAACCGGTATGGTTCCTCGGCATGACCTTCGCGATTACCTGTCACTACCTGTCACATTTCCATAGCGACGGGCTAGTATGTGCGTCATATCTGCTCATCACCAGCTACACGCACCGACTTCTTAGGTGCTATTTAAATGATGTTAACTGCCAAAATACAGCAATTATCGTCCGTCCAGCAATGTCGCGATTTCTTCAGTAGTGTGTAGTAATTATTTATGACCAATGTAGTCACAGTGAAACAGGCCTTTTACATCATGCTTGCGGCATGTGTAAGAATATATAGAAGAACCGCGACCAAATAACTTGATGTATCGGCTCAAAATCGACTATCAGTAAAAGAAATGCCTAGGAAAACTTGATGGCGAAGTTTGAAAGCTTTTCTGCAAGCGGGGATGAGGGAGCCGCAAGGCAAATTCAAAATTGTACTGACCGCGCAGCGCCGCGGGCTTGACTACAATCACAAAAGAAGCACATGCATAAACGAAGCGCTGGGTTTATCCGCTGGACAACTTGTCGGCATAAGAAGAATGTGCGCGTAGATGAGCACAGTGGTAATATTCGGGAGGTCACGCTGTCATTAACGGAGACAAAGTGACGCAGAAATATGCACGCAGTTTCGAGGAGCGAACAAACTGTGCAGTGAAACTTCGCGTACGTTGATTTCTGACCCTATGCTCAGTGAATCGTGCGTAACAAATTAATTTTGTAATGTTGAAAGGACGCATTTTTAAGAGTGCTGCGGCTGGATAAATGAGTTATTGTGCGGTCTAACACAAGAGTGGCAATATTTAGTTGGTATCTGGGGTACTTCACCCCGTTTCGGGTGCTTTGTATGTTTGTATGTTCGTTTGTGCCTTAGCGTTTTATTACCTACGAGGGTCACTGGGTAGTCCATGGTCGAATGGGTAGCGCGTCTGGCTGCTGTGGTGCGGGAACAGGGCTCGAAACCAAATGTCGGACCAAATAGGGTATCTGAGTAGGTGGCAATGTGTACAAATGTGTCGCTCTTCAACGAACCTCTTCCGCGCCGACATGGGCCATTATAGATGCCGGACTGGGTAGGTACCCACAGCTGTATTTGCGACGTTTTATCAACTTATGCAAATATAACGCAAACATGTAAAGCGTTGTACAAATGTATATAAGCTGTAGCAGACAGCTTGCAAATTGCTTCTTTTTGTCAACAAAACACAATCATACGTTATCACATACGACATAATAAAGTTATGTAACATTTGTAAAACACTCTTCAAAACACATTTATTTTCATTGTTTATTCTTTTGTTATTCTGTGCACATTCGTGTGTGTGTGTGTGTTTATTTTTTTCAGTATCGGTATAACTGGCATCTCAAGTTTAAATTCCCTTATTTTTAAATATCTTATGTACCAGTGGCGTAGTAAGGAGGCTTCCCCATCTTTTTCTAATTCGTTTGATAAAAAGATCGTTAGTAAAGTTAAGTTCAATTTTTTTTCATGGTGGAGAACGCTGTAATTTTGAACTTTAGCTTACTACTGCTATATTTCTCCTTTTCCAAATGACGAACCATGTGATAAGAATAACTACTCGTTCAAAAAAAAATGTTTGCGTAAGTAGTCGATGCCGGAGCTAACTTGGAATGTTCGTTGCACGATCTTTCGCAATAGGTGAGCTGTACTGCATGCTAAGAGTGAGTGTTTATCTCTTTCTTTTACATGTTGGGGGCAGTTCGGTCAGTTTTCGTTTGGTATTTATCTATAGGAACTTATCTATACTCTCTCTGTTGAAGAAACAACTCCCCGTGGCCTTTTGCATTCGAAGTCTTTGACTTCTCGTGGAACCGGTGTCCGTACCAGACTGATTACTTCTTTTTGTCAGTTTTTGTTCTTCTTTTGTTTTTCTTCTTGTGCTAATCTTTTGCATGCGAAGACCTCGGTTATCTGCGTCGCCGGTGTTTCCTCTATGTTTATTCGCGAGAATTCTTTTATTGTGTTCTTCGTGTTAGTTATAATGTTGTAGAATGGCAATGGCTGTTCTGTATGTGCTCTCTTGCGTTGTTTGGTGTCGCAGAATTACGGAGCGGGCTTATCCCGAGATGCTACCAGCTGCCATCCTTGAAAATTGCTGTCTTGAATTATGTTTGTTGCGGTTGTAGTGGCTATAGTATACGCAAAAATAATCTCGGGATTGGGCAGGCTTAGTTCTGCCCTGTCTCTAGGTAAACGAATGAATTATTTGCTGACTGGTGGCGGTTTGTTTTTTCCCTAAATATGTATCCACCAATGTTGTGGTTCGAACTACTGCTTTCCATGGAATGATAGCTAATCTTGCTACAAAGAATGCGTATACATATTCTTTTGTTTTGTTGATGTCTAAATTTTTTCCTATCAATTACTGGTCCGATGTTACTGCATTTCTGAGCGTTTTCCCACTTATCTTTATGATTGTTTTGGACGTTAGTGATGAAGTGGTTTCCACATAAAAAAGAATGCTTAGTACTTATTTCTTTTGGACTATTTGGATGTGTATCGAGAGGTCTTCTATGCTGCCTGAAAATGAAAGTGTTGCTTTTACTTAAAGTAAGTTATCCACCATGCATTGACATTAAACATTCTAATAAGCATACGTGCATTAGGAACGAAACACATTTCGTGTCAGGGGCAGTACTTTAAACTGCAACATTACCTATAGGTGGTCCAATATATGACCTACACAGTCGTATGGTTATCTATGCGCCTGTCGATGGCATAATTTTAAAAATGTTTGCCGGCACAAAATCTCAATGAACCGGATCGCGCAACAAGTTATTCAGTAATAGCCCGCGCTTTCTCAATTTAATCGGTTATAGCGCAAAGAAATCAACGACAGCAATGAAAGTTAATGCCCGGAACATTGGGCCTGTAGCAGACATAGCCGTAAAATAGGCTTGAGGAGAGTGGAAAGAGAGCAAATATTGACTTATGTTTACACTACTTGGCCATTGCTGGCGTCTCCACCATCACCTCCTCAGTCGCTCAGGCGGTGCGTTTCTGTGCGCTAGGTCGCGTGTGAGATCCCCGCCGCTGCGGCCGCATTCCGACGGGGGTGGAATGCAAGAACACCGGCGTAACGGGCATTGGGTGCATCTTAAAGAACTCCAGGTGGCCAAAATGACCCGCAGTTAGCCACTACCGAGTTGCTCTATCAGAATCAGATCGAAGTTTGGCACTCAGTACCCCAGAATTCAACGAAGACCTTTATTGTGTACAAGTGCGTTTGTTCATCACATTCAGCTGAGGAATGGGTTCCGGACAAAATGCTACAAAATTATATTTTGTGGACATCTGCATACCTGACAGCTCTCCCCAATATTTAGTAATGTTTAGGAATTCCGCCTCATTGTACAATTGCAAGAATGCTGCGTCAAACTTGAGGAAAAATTATCTTCGCGAAGACGAGTCGCTCGCTGGTCTCCGAATATATTCTTGGAAATTTTCTGACAGTGGCTGTACTCCAGACGGACGCTTGCTTCGAGCAAGTCTATTCAGACACGTTCTTACAGCAGGCAAAATCGGCAACAGCAAACCCTCTGCAAAAGTCACTGTTATCTCAAAAACATTGTACTGCTGATCCATTTCCGCTCTCTCAAGTTTGTAGCTTCTAGTGTGCTACGCCTAAATGTAAATCGTGATTAATAACGTGTGCCTGTATACCGCAAAAGGTACCTGAGTGCTCAGGATGAAATAACCAAAAAATAAAAAGGTTGTGGTATGCTTTCGACACCCGGGAAAGGAGAGGCGGGAGTTCACGCTTGCGGGTTGACTACATATTTTACAGTTCACAGGTCTACACGTATGCATACGGGACACTGTGACACTGCAGCCTCAACACGGTCGCCAGCCCTCAACAAGCTGCTTTTTTTTTTACCTGGTGTTTCATTTCCATACCTTACTTTGGAATAAATAAAGCGGCTTGATTTTATTTGATCTGATTGGGCAGTGGGTTATTAGGTAGGTAAAACGTTTGGCTAGTGCAAGCGTTCTCTTTTTCGTTTTTACTTTGGTTTCTTCAATTCGCCAAAAAAAAAAAAAGAAAACATAGGAGGAACGACCCGAATCCCGCGTGTCACGTGGCTCACATACTGGAAAACCTAACCATACTGAACGCGCACGTGCGTGCCTCCTCAACAACCGCACTCTCTCTCTCTATTCGGATAGGTATATTCCGTAGACACTGCATGTGCTAGAAGAAAAGGAGAGAAACTGAACTCCCGGCTGGCGGCGGCAAAATCTTCCTGCGGAAAGACCGTTTCCTCTTCCATCGAGCATCGCAAAGATTCGGTGTTTCCGTCCAACGCCGATGTCAGCAGCTTCGTCACCTTAGTCGGGCGAAGCTTTCTGGGGCACAGGATGTGGCACACCGCGGTGTCGTCGGATGTCTTGGGCGGAGGAAGCGCGCGCGGTTTTCTTTTTATCGAACCCCGTCGCGCACTTCGCAGCGCGACTGCGACCGGACTGCGAGCGAGCAAGGTGGTGCAGGCTGATAGATGGATGCCTACTGCGCGTTTCCGCGCTCGTCGTCGACGCCCGTGCGTTCGCCAGAGCTGCTTCTCTATGCACCGCTGCAACTTGCACGTCGCTGAACGATGCCCGCATCCGGCACAGGCAACATATACTGAGGTTTCAATACAATTTCAAAAATGGAAAAATTAAGAATTATGAAGTAAATCAATAATAATAATAATAATAATAATAATAATAATAATAATAATAATAATAATAATAATAATAATAATAATAATAATAATAATAATAATAATAATAATAATAATAATAATAATAATAATAATAGTAATAATTGGGCGAAATAATTCAAAGCTTCTTAGTATTGCTGCTCGCGCCGCTAGTTTACTGTCAGCATGTTACATGCGCAAAAAAAAAAAGGAAATTATGCTTCTCGGTGAGGGCGCATTGCAGGCCGGGCGATAGTGCATGTACGTGTTGGAAAGGTGCGTGCAGTCGTACGCGACGTGAGCGGAGATTCATTGATTCCACTGGCCCAAAGCAACAGTGTCATCGGAATGAACTTAAGTTGAATAATGTGCGCCGCTTCTTACGCGAAGTTGTGAGCCGTCCCAGTTGCTTGCGTTCAAGTCCCTACGCTGTCTGGTTGTGTGTTCGTCTACTGTCTTCAATAAATGTAAGTGGTGTGAGTAATTGAATAGGTATTTCATTAGTACTTGTACTACTTCGAAAAAAAAAAAAAGAACGCGAGTCTGTAAATTGAAAATACCTTGCAATCTCGCAGAGTCATCGCTAATGAATTTCACTTTCTTTCGAGCCCGTTTTTTTGCCAAATAAGTTGCATTAGCATGCTGCCGCTAAGGTACCTATAAGATACAATTATAAAAATTAAATATTCGCACACTGTGCAGTACTTATTCACAGTTTCTCAAAGCCCGGATTCAATGTGTTCCAATCTAAAGAAAGAGCAACCATGGCGGTTGAGGTTAGGTCAGTCACTGGGCTCAAGAACCCATTCCTATTCATCGATATTGACTTTCGGTTTTTGTTCCATAACCCACATACCCCACAAGCCTTTCACTTTCGGGAGGGACGTAAGACAGACTATTCTTGTCTAAAAGCAAATCGTGTGTGCATAAAATTACAGCTATATAGGTGCATGCGAGACCCGCGAGCACTACGCCCAACAAAGTACTCCGATAGACAATCGTCGGGGCTCTTCTACGCACAAGTCGTTAATATTACATCGCTTGCTGAAATCCGGAAGCCCAGTGTCGAGCTGGACAGACAATAGACAGAGTCATATTGGCAGTTTAGCGGGGTCCCGTGAACACTGCAATTCCATACAACGTCCCGAACGACTTCATTCTGAGTGGAGTGGCGAGACGTAATCCAGACACTCAACGAAGCAATATCATGCTGATGACAAAAGAACACAAAGAAAGGAAAAAGGGAGGAAGAAGGCGTCGCGCCATCTAGAGATGCCCGAGACACCCAGAATAAGTGCGGACCTCATACTTTCCGCCTAAGCGAATCGTTCTGAGCGCTAATCTTCGCTATCGGAGCAAAAATATCTGGAGGCTATGGCGTGAAAATAAGTCGCCCCACTCTCTCTCTCTCCCTACGAACGCGAGTTCTTTCCCTGGTCGCCCCTATTTTCTTCCTCTCCCTCTTTCATTCCTCGCGGAGTCCGCCCCCTTCTCGCCAAATGACCACTATCGTGGAGACCATTCGCAACTCGCACAACACTACTGCTCGAGGGCTTTCTTCTCTCGCTGCATTGATGACACGCGCCACTAAACCACGCCATCAGTGATACCCCTGCTATCGGCATCGTTCCCTTCTCTCCCGACCCCTCTTCGCCCGTAGCAATCATGCGGACGGGAGCTCCACGCACCGCGGACACAAAAGCCGGCGTTTTTTTTCTTTTACTGACCACTCCAGCACACACCTACATCGGCCGCTCTCCTCCAAACTTGGCACTGCGGCCGACCCTATACACTCTCTTTATCTATGGCGTGTTCCGTTACAGGAGCGCAAAGCGGAGCCAGCAAAGAAAAGACGTTCTGTCGGATAGGAAAGAAGAGCATAACAAAGCTTAGATCTCATTACAGTTCATCTTACAGGCGCTTCTTTTCTTCTCGCCTCTCGTTTACTATATGTATCCACGTGTTTTTTCTCTGTCCCGTTCATGTACGATTCCGCTCCGATCGTAACGGAGGGGAAAGAAGAAAGCCCGCCGGCTGGCTAACGCACGCACGCACGCACGCGGTGCACTTAAAGCGCGCCGTTTGGCGGTTCGGCAATGCGAGAGCATCAACGGACACGCGCTATCTATGGCGCGCTCTCTTCTGGTCAAGCGCGTTGCGTCCATTCCGATGCGCTCCAGGGCAAGAGACGGCCGTACGGCCTCATACCGACCAACCGCAGCAGCCAACGACGCCGACACCGGACAGCTAGAGGCTGGCAGATAGAACGAACGAGAAAGATAGGAAGGAAACAGCCGCCCACGCGCGCGTGCCCGCACGAACGCGCACAAAGACAAGAGCAGTATACGAGAACGTCAAAAGCACACCGTGCCAAAGGAATCAGTGGCAGAAAGAGGAAATCGGAATAATCGACGACAGCGGATGGCGGTTGCCGGCGCCTGCTGTGCCGGCGCTATGTGCTACTGCCGCACGCTGGCACGGAAGGAGGCCGAGAGGGGAGGGCAGGCGACTGATGTGGCGTGCGTCCGCGGGGTTTCCGTCCAGTGGTCGCGCTGATATTATACCTTGTGCTGGAGGCGCCGTTTCTTCTCGCTCGTGGGCTATAGCGACTCGGGTATCGCATCGAAGGAACACGGCGATAGACGGACAGAAATACCGGGGAGACGGAAACGAGAAGGAGCTATGTGCGAGTGGACGCCCACTGCTGGGACTCCGAGGCTGTTGTTTTTTTTTTTTTTTAATAGGATATCCCTCCTTCCATTTCCTTTTTCTAACTTCCTTTTTTTCCTGCAATCTTCTGCCTCAACCGCGAAAAGGTCGTTTTCGAGGCGTGTAGTGTACCGCTCTGCGGGCTTTATCTTCGTTGGGCCGCTCGGCGTTACGCAAGGTATATAGCGGGCATCGTTGTGGACGAATGGACTGCAAGAGACATTTCAGAACGGAAGTGACCCTATCTCGAACGTGGATTCCCCATCCCCTCTGCGCCCTCTCTCTGTTTCCCTATCCTTCTCTCTCCCGCGTGCGCACAGGCACACAGCGGCTACCGCCACTTCTGTTTCGCTCTACGTCATCGCTTCTCTGTTGTCCATGTGTTATAGATACAGCATTTCCTTGCTGTGTTGTCGTTGGCCGTTGCTGTCATTTTCGGCTGATCGTAGTTAGTCGTTGAGTCATCTGCTTTTTTTTTTCTGCCGTTCTGCTTTTTGTACGCTTCATTCATCTGACCACTTCGGATCATCACAGGCCGCTTGTGGTCAGCTCACGTCACGCGAAGACGACTTCTTCCGCAGCCGACGTCCATTAAATCCGCCACTTCATTTCCGCCCCAGGGCGGCGGGCGTTTCTGTGAGCGGCTTTTCTAAAAGCTTCGCCATGAGCCCAGAAATGTTTTCCTTGCTCCCTGTTATGTTAGTATGTCGTCTCTTTGAAATGAAGCCTGTCCACATAACATGCGTTAATGGCGTGATGTGAAATCCTTTGCTCGACTCCATATCATCAAAGGGCCACGTTTCCAGAAAGTTGTGAACCATCTTGATAAGTATGTGTATTGCCTTTTCGTGCCTAGAACAAAATAGGTTGTCTTTATATGGTAGCTTTAAAAATGCGCTTAAAAACTTTGCAGGCGTTTTATAAAATGCAGTTAACCCTCTCCATGCAGAGGCAACGGGTGTGTGTAAAAGTCGCCTTTATGGTGACAGCTTTTACATTAACTAAGCAGCTTCTTAGGTTCGCCGTAAATCGCTGTGATACCTCAGTCGTGAGACGTGGCAGCAATAACACCCTTTCCTCTCTGTAATGATCATCTGCACGTCGTCATGACGACAGTGAACGTAAGTCCTAAAAATATGCGAGGTCAGGACAACGGGTTTAGAACCTCGGATTTTCTATTCAGGATATTATCGACTACAACAAAAATCATTACTTGGGCATTTTTCTTCTCTTTTCGTTTGTTACGATGAAGAAAATCGTGTAAGAGAGTAGGTCGTTTACGTAAACAGTAAACTACAGTGGTTACTGCGTCCGCTAGGGCAACTATCGATACTCAACGGTCCTCAGAGTCCCGAATTCCTTTTAATACCACCCGACCTGGTGGCTTAGTGGCTTTGGCGTTGCGCTACTAAACGCGAGGTCCCGGGTTTACATCCCAGCCATGGCGGCGACATTTCAATGGCAACTAAAGGCAAAAAAAAAAAAAAAACACGCATGTGTACCGTGCATTAGGTGCACGTTAAGGTACCCCAGGTGGTCAATGTTAACCCGGAGTCTCCCACTACGGCGTGCCTCATAATCAGATCGGGGTTCTGGCGCGTTAAACCCCAGAATTTATGTCAATGTCTCAGAAAGCACACTCGTTTAAAGAAAGAACAGGTACGAGTGGATTACAAACCTTACTGGAAAGTAAATTTGAGAAATATTGCGCACATACATGGATGTCCTCGCCATGAAGAGACTTGTTGACTTTCTGCCCCAACCAAGTGCACGGTCATGCATTGCCCAAAGATCCTCTCCTTTCCAGTAGGTAACCGGACATGCATTTGGTTGGCCTCGTTAACTTTTGTTGCCTATTCCTGCTCACTGTGGCATCGTCGGCAGCCACTTTGCTGACAGGGCTGCCCTAGCTGTCCACGAAGACACCTTTGGCGATCGGAGGGACGTGGCCAGGGAACTTCGTCTGCTTGCGCGCAAATTGCCCAAGCTCTGTGAAGTTCAAGTGCCTTCAATTGCCGATTGCATAAATTGGACCCCGTACTACGGCTACAACTTTCATCTAGACATTCCCGCGCCGAAACAACCTTGATGTGCCACTTGTGGCTGGGAGAGGCGTTCAAGAACGCTTACTCCTATCGTATGGGAATGGCCGATAGCCTAATGTGCGACTCCTGTAGGTGCGCATCGAGCACCCATCGAGCTCCTATTGCGTATCTGTCCTCGCTACGACGTACAACGGCTCTCTGTGCGGACAAACTTAAACCGACTGCACTCGAGATCGTTCTCTGAGTCAAAGATACACGGGCCGTGGCCACATCCGTCACTGGATAAAAAGCCGTTAGGGCACTAGTACACTACTTGAAGTTCGCCGCTTTAAGAAACCGCTTATCATGTCCCTGTGCATCCTCCCTCGTGCAGTCAGTGCTCACTCTCTCCCTCTTTTCCTCCTTCTATTCACCTTTCTCTTACTCCAGCGTATAGGGCAGCAAATTGGATGCATGTCTGGTTGATATCCCTGCCTTTCCTCTGTTTGCTTTCTCTTCTCTTTCTGCAAAAAGAAAAAGTAAAACTTTAGACTACCGCCTGAAGTTAAGTACTCGCTGCACGATCCCACTATTGGTTACTTGAAGAAAAGAGCGCTACGAAGACGCGGACTAAAAAAGGAACATGTACGACGGTCAAGGCGCCTTGTCCGTCGCCTTGTCAATCGTACATGTTCCTCTTTTAGTCCGCGTCGTCATAGCGCTCTTTCCTTCAAGTATGCAAAACCAACTCGCCCACATCAAGCTTCCACTATCGGTTTTTCTTGCTCTCACGCTCTCACCGACAGTCCTATAGCCACCGACGAAAACGTGCAACATCTCATGCAGGCTTTGTGCTCAACTCTGTGTTGACTCAAATCCAAGAGTTGTTTTTGAAAAGTAGCGCTCGAGCTGTCTTGGTATCGGAGAACGTCTCGCGTGCGGATACCGTAAAAGCAGTAATGCCGCAAAAGAAGAAACATGAATAAAAGCGAATGCCGGGTACTCACTCACCCCGAAAGAAGGAACGGCTGCACAACCGAGCATTAGAAAGCATTCTTCCTACACACTATTTGCCCCAGCGTGGCGCCTTTACAACGTTTCCGCGCAAAGCCTTAAAAGCGGATTCTAAGAATTGAAAAAAATAGTAAAAGAGAGACAGCCTCACCTCTCCTCTCCAGTAGACCGGTCGGCATAAGAAGACTCAAATGGAATAAGCTAAACAAAAATATACGAGAAGATAGGCAAGGCGGTGAAGCAGCGCGTAGGGTAGCGAAAGGGGGGCGGGGAGGGGGGGGTAGAGCGGGGTATAGTATAGGAGCGGCCGAAATCGCTTCGGTGTTGCTCGTGCGCGAGCACGCACGCGCCAAAAGCCGTCGCCGCCGACGTCGTCTCGGGTGTCCGCCGCCGCATTGAAGCATGGCCGGCGGAAAACGCCCGCTCTTAACCGCGGGACCACATCCGTCGTGCGGGCCGCCCTCGCGAAAGCCTCCATTTGAAACGCAAATGCAGTGCGTGCGCCGCGCTCTGCGCCCGGGGGTCGCCCCGCGAGGAAGTGCGCCACTTAGGCGAATCGCCGGATCCCGACGCCGCGACGTGCACACGCTCTTGCTCGCTCGCATCGCTCCGTCCCAGTGAGAGAGAGAGAAGCCATCGGCCGAGCGGGGCGAGCATCAGCAGCAGCGCTGTAAAACCGCGCGAGCTCGCTCCGTTATATAGGAGCCACGCAAAGCTCATCACGCATGCGAGGTCTCTCTCCCCCATCCCTCAACCCCTCCCCCTCTTGCTTTTTTTTTTTCTTTTCTTTGAGCGGAGCAGCTCTTCTCAGCGCCGCCGCCGCCCCCATCTCGAGAGAGAAACAAGAAGTCCTGTCCGCTGGGAGTCCCGTCTCGGGCACGAGAATCTCTTCGGTTCCCGTGGGGGTGATCTCTTGTGCGTGACCTCGGCACCGCCGACTATGATGCACTTCTTTGTGGGTGAGCGGCGGTCCGCGAAGCGCTGCTTTTTGCGCAGCAAAATCCGCGTGCTGCACGCTTGTCCGGCCTGGTGGTCTGCATGCTGCGCCGCCGCGCCGGCGCGGAGACCAAGGACGCGCGGCTCCGGTTCGGAGGAGCGCGTTACCGCTGTTGCTGCTGCTGCGGCGGCGGCTGCCGTGAGGCGCGGCGCGCACGCATAACACGCTACGGCCTCGCTCAACGTTCTGCGCGTGGCCAGCCGACCGCCCTACTCCTGCTGATGATGGCGTTCCTTCGGCACGAGCTTTATATACAGCGCGGGCATGCATTGCCCGCCTTACGCCTTTCATCATCTGTGGTTCTTTCTTTCATTCCTTCCTTCTTTCTTTCTTCTCTTATCTCTATTTTTGTTCATCGCGGACACCTGCATCAAAGACCCTAGCACTCAATTCTTACTTCTTTGCACTTCCTGCGCTATACAATTTACGATTCTGCACTTCATTCGGTACAAAATAATAATAATAAAAAACAGGTCACCTAAGAACCTCAAGAACCCCATACTCACTAATCTATATTCACTCCTGTGCAAATTATATTCGTCTAATCAGCATATCATAGTATGTTGGGTGCCTGGCCACAAAGGCATCGAGGGCAACATGCTTGCTGATGAAATTGCCAAATCCGTTACAACGAAAATTCGCACCATAGGTATCCCACCCTCAGAGCTAAACTATTTTTGTGCAAAAAAATTACAAGACATTGGCAACAGGTGTGGGACGCTGAAACTTACAATAAACTCCATTTAATTAAGCCACACTTAGCAAATTACGCACCAATAACAAGAACACGGCGAACCAAGGTCACTTTCTGCCGCCTTAGAATAGGCCTTACCTATGACACACACTTTTACCTATTGACCGGTAGCGAAGCTCCAACCTGCTGACTGGCCCTTGCGCCAAAAGACCCTATACATCATCATCATCATCATCATCATAAAAAAAAACAGGAAAGTTTTTGATAAGGGCGCCAGGATGGCAATGTTGTGGGAGGAGGAACTGTTTCATTCGCGATCCTTCTTTCGAAATTTTAAGCACTCGCGATGGCTCGCCAAGAACCTGTATGTAACGCCACTGCAGCTCCTACATCATCTCAGTAGGGTATGTGCAGTGCTCCCGCGATTAGTCACTAACTGGCTTCCCTTTCTTTGCTGAAGTGAGTGGAAGCTTTTCTGATTTTAAAACTTTTTCCATGGTGGATTAATGACTCATCTTGAGAGGTGGCTCACGGCGCTGTAGCACTAATTTGTACGTGCATAGATTCGTATCGAGCCATTATATATTCAAGCTAAAAAGAAAGAAAACTAAATTATATATTATAAGTAAAACATGAATAAGTTTTCCTTCTCTCTTTCTCCGCCGTGCTCTCCTTTCTTGGTGTTTTCGTTCGTTCTCGCATTTTCCTAAGCCGCTGCACTGTTCTCTGCTTCGGTATTCCGAGACTAAAGATGCTGGATGTCGATAACTTGAACTGAATGTATTTACCGACAGACATTAACGGTTGCACTCAGTATATAGCAAACAAAGAAAGTTAGTTCACATTAACGAATGCGGCTTAGCAAAGGCCTCGGGGCAGTCCATCGCTCCGATCGGGCACTTGACGAGATCAGTCCGTTGTTTCTCGTCTTAGACCACACTGCCCGCTCAGCCACGCATATTCTCTCCCCCCCCCCCCACCCCAGGCAGGGGACCATGTGTCCGGGCTGCGTAACTCACACCGACGGTGGCCGCCGCTCGAACCACCCTGGCCGCCCGCGCCACCTCGGCGCGACCAAAACACTCCCCAAAGACTCTCTTCTCCAGATGCCGCTATAGCGGCGCGCTGCGCGATTTATGGCTTTCGCCAGAACCAGTGCTGGCGCGAGAACCCCTGCCGCTCTCTCTTTCGCCAAACCACGTCCGACCACCGCCTTCCCAAAGCAGGCGTTCTCAGGAAGTGGCCCGGGTGCAAGCCAACAGCACAACATTGCAAGACAACAGATACACAAACACCGAGAGAACCCCAGAGAAGACGAGCAAGCGCGCACTTCAACCAAACAAATAGAATGCATACATGTGTTATCCAAGGTGAACATTCACTACCTTAGAACATACTAATATGCGCAAATGAGATACAATCGGCGAATGGCGATGCATTCCATGTAATCTGGCGCGATTCCTAAAGATGGGATGTGCGCCGCCTAAAGTTGCTCCCAGGCTCTGAGCCAAGCTTCCAAGTCTCGAGTATGTTGGCTCCTTCCTATATTACCCGTTTTGCGGGGCTTCATTTCTGCGATGACGAACCAACTAGCCTGCCACTGAATTCTTTAATATGCACTACATTCTTCCGCTTGAAAAGAAAACCGACGGCTATTTGTTTGCAGTGGTAGATAGATAAATAAATAAATAAAGAAACGAGGTACGCCTCTAGCAAAAATATACGCGCTGCTCTGGGCAGGCACCATTTGCGTCGTTCGGCAGTGTATTGCGGTACCCGTGGCGCTCCTGACAATATAGACATCCGGTTGGGGAGTACGTGAGTTCTTGTCGTTCCTTAGGGTTTTGAAACTTATGGCATACCAAAGAAGCTCCCTAAAGAGCCAGTAGTCATCCTTGCAGTCGTAGGTAACGTAGGCCCGTGTGCTTCTGACAAAGACTACTTTCTACCTTGCTTGTGATTTGGTAGCCCTGAATTGCTATGATGTCTGGGGTTGCAGTGGCAAAATAATGGTGATCATTCCGCCTTGCGTTGATGTCCATCAATGTGGCGACAAAGGCGCTGAAATACGTGTTTCTGGTTTGGCGCTCATGTAAGTGAATACGACGGTCTTGATGGCATATTCAGAAATTGCTAATGCCAGTGAGGGAGCTCAGGCACTAAAGCCATCAGTTTCCTACTAATGATACCAGAGGGATGTCTGGCGCTATGTTGTCTATACGCGCGCTGCAATTGCAGGGGTTCAGGGAGCGGGATAGTGATTGGTAGTGCACAGAGTTGCCTAAAATTCGCGCCTTCGGCTTCGAACTATGTTCGGCTTTCTTACTGCAAGTGTCATTAACAATTTGCTGAAGGGCTATGGTTAGCTCCAATTGGCCTCTAATTACCACCTCGTACTGTTCCGAGAACATAACAATCAAAAAGAACAATCTAAAGCGTCACGAATTTCGAGCAAAGCCCATTGGCGAGTAGTCCCACAGATGTAGTCACACACGTGCTCAAGAACCATGATAACTATTTATGGACGGAAAAATACGAAGTAAAGACTATTAATCGAATGGTAGTAATTGTGATTGTAAGACAATCAGCTTCTTTTCTTTTCCATGGGAATGAAAGCTTCTTGCGATAAGCCGTGCCCACAGCTTTGCCACAATAAACAAGAAAAGAGAAGCCGCAGTGCTTTTTGTGAATGAAGCCATGCAAAATCGTGCTACCCTCCCGTCCGCTGTGTTCATAGGATTACAGCACCTAGTTTCCCCCTGGAAACCGTAGAATAAAACTCTATGCTTAAACAAATGCCCACTCATCGTGTCCGTGTTCATTAATTTTGGAATGAACTATTATAGCTCCAACATGGTGGTTATCCGGACTTGTTAAGACGACAACACGCTATTTCAAAGAGTTGCAAGTGAGCGCCCGTGTCGTGTGTCCCTTCAATCTTAGTGCCGTTCTCGCGCTGCTTGCAATAGTACGTTGTAGCTCACACGGTCCAGATGGCTCAGGCGATCGGGACGACACTCGGGTCGGTAAGAGAAGGAGCTTCTCAACAAAGGAAATCAGGGCGGCGGCTCTGATCGAAGAGTGTTTTGTGCAGCAGCCGTGTTAGCAGAAGATACAGCTCTCATAGATAGCAGGAACGACCAAGAGCTGCCGGATGGCGTCATACATGCCACGTTATCGTATCGTTCAATATTTGGCTCTCTCTTACACGACGTGAAAACATACAAAGTGAAAAACGTCGCGCCGATGCTCGGCAAACGGATGCAGCGTTCGCCTGATCCACATAGCTGGAGAGCTTCCGGTGATTTGCAGCCGTTTCTCGCTTGCTATGGTTCGACGCGCTCGCGCGTCGCCGTCCGCTTCGCGCCACGCACACCTTGCAGCGGAAGCGGGAAGCATGGCAGTTCACTGAGCTCAGAGGTTGTTTTTTTTTTTTTTTAATGGCTCCCAGGCACGAACCTTGAAAAAGGCACCAGGCGTTACAAGAACGATTAGCACGTTTCCCGCCATGCTCAGATCCCCGCTCAAAAGCGTTTGCCGCAGTCAAGGCTCAATTCAACTGGGTTCTTCCACCGAATAAACAATACGGCACAGAGCAAACGAGCCTGTCTCGCGTGCTAGTTATTGTTTCCTCCTACAAACTGCGTCCTGTTTCTGCCTGAGGCCGCTGCAGGATCACACTGTGAATTGGGGCGCCTCGGGGCTATTGAACTAGGGTGGTTGCTTGGGCTAGTTGGTAATTCATGATCAAAAATAACGTACAGCGCAAAGGACCAGGACAGCGATAGACGACATACACAGCGCTGTGTATGTCGTCTATCGCTGTCCTGGTCCTTTGCGCTGTACGTTATTTTTGGGCTATTGAACCTTGCCGCCACCTGCCCCTTATGCCTTCCATTTGCTGCTCCGTGCATGCGCTAAGGCATGCGTAAAACGCATGTTAACATGCAAGATAATGTTGAAAACACGTTTAAATTGCCCCAACGCAGTGAACATCAACGGCCTACGTCCATTCATTATTTCTGAGTTCACTTTGAGAGCGTTCCTTCGCACTTTGAACCCTTTAACAAATATCATTACACAACACTGAATCCATCTTATTTAATAAGCCGCGTTTTTCTTTGTCTTACCATAGCAAGGTATAACTAACATTTAAATTGATACGGGCAGCCTCTTACTTGAAACCTGTTATGTGTCATATGTGCCTCCGAGACGTGTAATATTACTCAAAAATTTATTTCCGATACCAAGATTTTCTTAGCGTTAGCCATCTTGCCCGATTGTTCTTGTCTGTCATTGGTGTAATAACGCAAAAAAATAAATTCAAATAAATAAGAAATGCGGAAAGAGACACAAGGTGCGCGCACATCTATTGGCAACAACCGTCATTCGTCGGTCGAGCGCACGCTACATATGGCGTCACAACATCGCGCCTGGGAAAACAAGATTGTGCTTGATTTCCTAAGGCGAGTACGCACTTTGCCAGCGTCGTGTATACGTATACACCTTGTATACCTATACGTCACGTATACGTCTTGTTAGAGCGGTTCCGTCAACATGCGACTGAAGCGGAGGTTGGTCAGCAAGAGCCCGAACGTCAGCGGTACCGCGTGCAATATACCCCTGGATTACAACTACTGCCAATCTCAGTTGTACGGGAAAAGCATATTGCTTTGCTTTTATTGCAGTATCAATTATATGAACACTCCAGGTGCATTTTTAATGGCGACGGCATTTTTGCCGTCGCTGTGATGTTTATATAATGCTTAAGGCAATAACACCGTGGGCCCGCGCCTTGTGATGTATATGCCAGTGAACGCGTGCCGGGGGGCCGCCGATCGCGGCCAAATCTCACGCGCGCAAGGGATGAAAGTGGGGAGGAAGCGTGCCGTCTTCCGTCGCCGCCGGAACGCCGGGGTAGGGCGGAGGAGGCGGCGCTGTACTCCGGCAGCAACCGCGTGTTGTGCGGCCGCGCACGCACTATCTTGAACGCACAGTCTAGGTGCGCCGACGGCTCATACCTTTGTGCGTGCTGCGTTTATGCCGCTCAGTTTGCGCTGAGGCGATAGACAGCACCCAAGGTTACTTTGCTCGCTGCTGCTGCCGCGCCTCCTCAAGCCAAAGTTTTGACAGCGAGTGTTCGCCGTCGTTGTGTGATTTGTTCATGTTTTCCTGTGCGCGCTGACACCATGCTTGTTATTTAGTTGGCAAGCGAATGTTTGCATGTTTATACCGTCAATAAAACAGCTATCCTTACTTCGTATATATGTCTACTAATTTGCTATCGCAATCGACGCTTCGCCTTTCGAGCGAAACTGCGACTTTTCTTTTTTTTTTTCAACGTCGCCGTACACCCAGCAGTGTGCTTATCAAGCCTGGGTTCTCAAAACACCATCAATGAGTATTGCGTCCCAGTTCCCTGGCACACCTCGTTTCCTCTAGGCAAATATTTGACATCTGCAGTAATTTTTCTTGCGGATGTCACACTGAACACCTGCGGTGTTTCTGTCCCTGAGGAAACATACAAGGAGAAAGCCACCTTCCGTGATAGCCTCAGCGACTTGCGAGAGAGACCGTTGGAGCAAAACACCTCGCATGGTCGGTGACGCAAGACGTGTAGAACGCTAATTACTTGCTGCTGCGCCTCAAGTCTACTGGTATTCGTGAGCCCTTGTGATTACAGTAACGTTAATGACGATGTGCATTGTTTTCTTTGATTACGCTGTGAACACTATTGTGTGTGCGCGCGCATTGATTGTTTTTCTTTTAATTTCTTTCTTTTCTGCCTACTTCCACTGCTCCGCCCTGTAGAGTAGCAAATCAGGTGCAACTTGGTCAAAGTGTCTTCCTTTCGTTTTTCTTTTTTCTCTCTCTATTTTTTACCGCTTCTACTCTCCACCTTTCACATTTGTCCCTTCCTCAAATGCAGGCAAGCCCACCGGACATGATTTTAGTCAGTAACCATATACTTTCTTCGATATTCCTTCACTCTTACAAATCGTGGTTCACTCTACTTCATTGGTATAGAGTTCTGGCTGCCATGTCCGTAATAATGACCATCATTTTGGTGTTATTGCTGCAAACTAGTTGGTTCGTTCAAATGCCTCTTTCTCTAGTAACTTCAAGCGAGTATCTGGGAGAGTAATGGTTTCATTAAGAGGATAGGTTGTCCTTGTGGTTATTCAATGAATATGTTAATAACTGCTGTTGATTTCAACTTTACCATAAAGTATATTCTTAATATCCACATGACTGTGTTTAAAGTTGAATGCTACGGGAACAGGGTACCAGCGCCCTTCGCACTCAAATGTGCGCACGTTCACTAGTGTCGGTTGGTCGTTACTTTGAGCGTTCACTCACACACGGACGCCGTCGTATGGGCACCAACTCAAGGGTCGGATTGCAGATACGAGTGGCGATCCCCTTACACCGCCTTCATATGCCTTTCTACAACCGCCATACGCTTCCTGCCTGGTATCGCATGCGACATGCCTTTGGCATTTTTTTGCTTCGTTACTTCGCTTCGATATCTTTCGACTCTCTGTTCGAGACGTATCCAAAACCTTCATATACTTGCTATTTTTGTCTATACCTCCATCTACAATCAAGTGTTTATTTAAACTGCTTCCACTCGGTTTTGATAAAACTCTGGTTTTGCTATACGACACGATATGACGTCACGTCCCTTCAACCGCCCTATATCCGCCACCGTCAAAATCAAGGTACCTGCAATTTTGACCCGAGCGCGCCAATTTGAACTCTAATAGAAAAAGTTGATCTCTCTCTCTCTTTTTTTCCAGTGTAGTGATTTCACACTAACCTGATTGTAAAGCGCCCGGCCATAGCCACGCTGGAATGTGTGCTGCAACTGCGCTTTTTGCGCGCGTCATTTATATAACGTATATTAGGAGCACACGAAGTCGGTATATAAGCTCTGATACACTTATTTTCACTGGTTGAAAGCCTACGCGCTGCTAATGTGCTTTCGAGTTCCCTGTGCGTTCACAGCAGTCGAACAAACTTTACAGCTATACCCCAGAAATCACAGCGACTCTCTGATAAAGTCTATACACATCCGCAGGGGAAGCGCCAAGCCCCGATAACGGTACCCTCAGCCCTCTGTCGGTCGAGTTTCTTAATCGCATACCAGTTTCAAAACTCCAAATTAGCCTTCGGCCACTCCTGCAGGCCCACGAGCACAAGTCAAGCGACTTGGCGCCAACGAAGCGTAACCCAGTTTTGGTGCGCAGGTGCCTGTCACCTCCTGAAAAGCGCTCAAAGTAACAAATCCAGTTGAAAAAAAAGCAGGTACTACTGAGAACTGCATTTATTTGTGCTTTTTTATGCTTTGCTCACGTGGTAACGGAGGTGTTAATCGGCAGAGCCCCACACTGCGAGTCAGTCAGCGCGCTTATATTCCGACCCACTGTAAAACGAGTACTTTGGCAAACAGTATAAAAACCCCGGTAGGCAGGAGGCCTGAGAGGTGGCTTTAATGCACCGCGATCGCCCGTCTGCGAAAGTGCGCGTGTTCTGCTCCGACGAACTAAGCAGACGCATCATGCAGAGCATCATCCTACTACAATATAACTATCTCACGCTGACACTGAACGTAAATATTAAGTCGAGCTGGACCGACAGATCACTCGTCCAGATGTCTAACGTCGCTTTCGGTACGGCGATATGCTACTTTGTTGCCTACAAAGTTGCCGCCGAGCGTCCCGCTGCTGCTCAATTTGAACCACCCACGTCATAGATGACGAGTTGACGTAATGTCTACGCGACCTCCCTCTATGTCGCTCTCTGTGAATCAGCCAGTGATGGCGTCACATAAAAGGTACCACAGTCCACAACAAATGGCGCCACTCCGATTTTCCATGTTGTTTCTTACTCGCTTACAAATGACGAATTTGTTGCTACATAAGCCTGATCTTTAAATCTAACTGTGCCTAATATTTTCCTTTAGGGTCCCTTTAAATCGGAAAGCCGCCGTGTCGGTTCTGAGGTTATTATTATTTCCCACTTGGTGCGCTCCAACGCGCACCTCAATACAAAGCACCTTTCGATTCCGGTGCCACTGGAAATTGCGTTGAAGTTGAAGAAATTGCTACCACAGTGGTAGCAATTTGAACCTATTACCTCGTGCTCAAGAACAGAAAGCCATGTGCAGTGAGCCACCAATACTAAATTGATACTCCCGGAGAAAGCGCAGCGGAAGGACTTTCAGAGGCTGACGCTTTAATATTCGATAAAGGTACAACACAGACTTTTATTGCTCCGAGTTTTGCCGTCAGGACTGGGGCGTCCCATGACTCTGCACAAAGGTAGAGGCTTAAGAGAAGCGAAAAGAATGGGCCACACAAATTGGGAAGTAGCATTGTATTATATTCAAAAAAAGAGCAAACATGGTCAATCACTGCACTTTGGAGGGAAACAGACAGCACTCTCAACGCTGTGAACTTGACGCCCGCGTGCACTGATCCGAGCACTGCACAACAATGGGTAGGTGAATGAACTAGATCTCACGTGAACACCCCATTCAAAACAGTTGGCCGTCATGAAGATAAAGCACTTTCACATTCCCACCCCTCTTTACCAGGTTCTTTTCGCGTACAAATTGCTACCCGTGTCATGCACGACGCCGATGCTCGGGCATGAAGAAAATAAGGTACAAAATCTGTCACGGCATTTCTAATTAGCGGCTGCACCATAAGCTGTTCGCATCAGTTGCATCAATCAAACAGCAGTTGTCACTAATTCATGCTTGGAGTCTCGACTGAATCATTTTTCTTCACATTCCTCAATCTCAAGCTTCACTCTTGAATTGAATATCTTCCAGCGTTTCATATTAATTGCTTTGCCGCGATTAGCTGACAAATCCACTTCTTGAAAATTCCAGAAATTATCTTCGCTCTGTATATGTGCAGGCGTAGCTGTTGACACTAACTGAAGACTGATAAATATTACGACCGACTTCTTGCCTCCGTTAACAACGACTCTTCGCGTTTACCTGGTTACACGGGACGGAAGAAATTTTCTAGCGTTTAATTTAAATTTACAGTGCTTCGAGAGAGTGCGAAACCGTTAGGAATACCTCTTGACTAGTAACTGCTTGACTTGAGATTATTGCACGTCTGTCCGTACGGTCCGCACCACTTCAAATGCGCCGAAACGACACAATCTTAATTTTTCTTTCTTCTTTTTTCTTGCGCCACGTGAATTTAGAAAGCAACGTTTATGTATAAGAAAGAAAATAGAAATATAAAAAAAATCAAAATAAGTAAGAGGATTGTAGCTATAGGAAAATAAAGAAGCAGGAAAGACGCTCTCAGTTTAACTGTTTCTCCACTGCTTTTAACTAAGGGTGGCTCTCCACTGCTCTCAAATGGGAAAGTTGAAAGTATGACAATCTGTCGTCAAAGCGGCAATTTAAGGATCCAACATCTGGCCGTTATCGCACGACATTTACTAGTGGCACGTCTTTGGCGTTTTCATTTTTCAATGCTATTGACAATAATGCCGTCGCGAAATGCACATTCAATAGCTGAGCATAGCCGTGGCCAGTTTGTGTAATTACATCTGACGCCATCCTCTCTGCACGGCCGCACACGCACATAAACACACACACAAACACACGCACACACATAGCCGGCAGCCGCCTATCTCGGACGCATCAGGAACAAACAATTGCGGGAGAGGAGAGTCCGGCCAACAAAGGAAACTTCCCTTAGCATAATGAACAAAGCGTGTACAATATGTACAAAATACTTCTCACAAGGCACCCATTGTTTTTTTTTTCTCCCGTCGTTACAGGGTGCAGAAAGCGGGCAGCGTAAGGAAACCGCAACGATAGTTACGTTTTTTTTTTTCTTTCGTGAAAGTGGCCTGTACGCCCGCTTCTTTCGGCCACGCCCACATGTGCTCGAACGACAAGAGGTTCGCATGCTTTCTTCTCTGTACTCACTAAACATAATGCCCTTGGAAACTTCAGCATCAGGAACTGTGACTGAGAGAAAAAAGTTGAATAAATAAGCTACCCTCTCCCCGGTTTGGACAAGTAAAGGACTTACTAGGATGGGTGAAAAAAAAAAAAAAGAAGTGGAACCTAATTTCCACCCTCTATTACGCGATCCTTTTCTTGGTTTTTTTTTAGAAGATGACAGAAATTATCGCGTTACACACCTTTTGGTTTTGCTTGTACTAGAACCCGCGAAACAAGATAAATACACGAGCTGCTCTTCATAAACAAACAAACAAACAAAAAAAGAAAGAAAGCCATTTTTGCACTCTGGGCGACAACATATGCTCCACAAAGCCAGATCAGTCCCTGGACTAGCCCTCACAATATAAGCCGGTGACAGCTTATCCAGTACAGCATTTAAAGCGCTGTTGCTGTCCAACACGTGTCATCGTTGTCCACGAGGAGCGCGTGTCACACACACAGTCTGAAGCAGGCATGTGAGGAACTCCAGTAGCGATGGCCGACTTGCTCAGCACAGGCTACATATTTTCGTCACACAACGCAGATAGGTCCAACAGTTGCTTAACAGCAGGCAGATGTCGACGATACGTCACAAATGTGAGAAGAGATGAGTTTCATCACAAATCGGGCGCACTCGTGGAGGGATGCGTGATGGGAGGCAAGCGTTCTTGAACCATGAGAGACGATGTGGACAAAGAGTAGCGGTTTTTGGTGTTTCCGTATTTACAAGCAGGTCATCACTGCAACCCTTCCTTAAGTACTTATCACTCACGAGACAGCCAAACCAAAAAAACATCTTTTATAGCAATGTCAATTTAGAATACTTTAGTCACGACCTCAAGACAGGGAAGGGATGCTAGAGAGGCTAGAAGTGGTTTCGAAACGCCTTGTTTGGCTTCCAGATCGCAAGGTCAACAGGCATAAAATAATAAGAAGAATAAGAAAGAAAGAAAAAAAGAAAGAAAGAAAGAAAGAAACGTTGGTCACCCACGAATTTCATATAATCAGAACACAATGATAAAATGCACATTGAATTTTACGCATCTTTGTAATTAGAAAACGAAACTAGAACCCCATTACAGCAAAAAAGCTGGGAGAAAGCTAAATATGCGTTATAGCGGCATTATCGCTAGACACGAATCACTGAAAACTCTTATTTCAGCAGTGAGTCCTGGTGACGCCAAGAAGGAACCTAGAACATAGACTATCTACGCCTACCATTGCGGTTTGGTTTGTGTTCGTCGTTCTTTGTGCACGTCCATTTACAGGTCCAGTTAAAAGTGTGGTTGAGACAGTTTACACGAGCTCGCTCTTGGCAGGTCAATTCGTCAAGGTGTGGAACGAAAGAAAACAAGAAAAAGAAAAGAACTCGCGAAAGCAACGTCCGGATCTTCGTTGCTGGACGCGCATCACTGGTCCTACCGAAAGCGTTGACTGAGCTAACCAACGCAGGCGGATAGGGATTGACCGAGCCCGACCCGACATTGGCTCGGCGCACCGATGAGCTCGACAGGACAACCTCAGTCCGACAGGCCTATTCTGCCAGTTTTTTTTTTTTTCGTGTTCACGTAAGCGCTCTAAATGGAGTTTCAAAATATTAAACGGTGCAAAATATTCAACTCCAGGGAAGTGTGTGCATGATGCGCAACACCATAACCGACGTCACTGCATTGCGCTAACAGTTTTTGACAGGTCTGGTTGATGGATGCACAGCTCACAGCATATTTTTGTAGAGCGCGTAAGCGGTGCGCTTTGAAGTTCGCTACCGTGTGCTGCTCGTTCAGGTCAACTTCTTTGAAGCATGCGTTGCCTGACGAGCTGAGCCTCTGCAGTCGCCCAGATTCGAAGCCAAGGTGTGCTTACCTATCGCTCACTAAAGTAGCTGCCTTCCTTGAAGAGGCAGCAGCGCGGCTATCGGCGGCCTTGCCGGAAAGGAACTCCTTGCTAAGATGGAAATTTTCTGATCTAACTAACCTCCACTAGATGGCGCAAACACACGTTTACGCATATTATTTCTGCGCTGTAGACGAGTGTTCTCACGGATGTGCAGACTATTCTGGCCTGGTAAATTATACAAAGAATAAACAGGGACTGATGCTTACCATGAGCGGATTTGCTGCGACGGGGTTCTACCGTACTGAGGCAACAAGCCAAATGACTCATCGTCAGTGACTAAATATTACAGAAAAATTTGAGAAAGGTATCGGGGCTAATTTAGAAAATTATCTCTCACGAAAAAGAAAAATAGTGTCACACAGGAAAGATAATGCAAGTCTAAAGTATCATCTCAGTTTGGCTTAGTCAATGTAAAGCCACGCTCTTCAGCGACACTAAAATGAAATGCACTCAGGTGAGACAAAAGTGAACAGCAGCATCGAGGCCACGCGAAACAATATAGCTGTAAATTTCGCAATCCTGCGTGAAAATACGAGCCACTCCTCGTTTTTCTTTCTCTTTATACTACACTGTCGTCCCACTGATGAAGAACCACAGCACGATTCATCGTCCTCGAATCACACCATACTGGCTCGTTCCACAGTGAATGATGAAGCATGTGCGAGGCCATTCCGAAGCTTCTGTGGCTCGGCGTTCGCAGAACGAAACTGTCACAACGGGCGAACGTGGCTTCGGGAAGAAAAAAAAAAGAAGTTGGGGGGGGCAGCACGTGTTCCCCCGTTCGGGGCCGCCCACAGCACTCGTCGATTCCAGGCATGGCCGAGTTACCACCATTCGCGGAAGGATCTACCTCTTGGTCTTCCGCTTCTTGGTCGCGCCGTTGCCGAGGAAAGGGCGCGCAGCGCAGATCATGGTCGGCGCTGGGGGTCGCCATAGCTACCGGCCGTCGTACGGAGAGTCCCCGCTGCCGTAACCGCTCGAGCGGTCGTCCCTGGTCGGCTCGTCGACGGAGTGCGGCTGTTGCTGAGGTGGCTGAGGCTGTGGTTGTTGCTGCTGCTGTTGTTGTTGTGGCTGCTGCTGCTGCTGCTGCGATGGCGGTTGCGGCTGAGACATGGCCGTTTGCTGCTGCGGAGTCTGTTGTTGCTGCTGCTGCCCCTGACGCTTTACCGGGAGCGGGTTGTTGGCCTGCTGGTGGCTGAGCGCCGCCGCTAAACCGCCGGGACCGCCAGCGCCTCCGGGACCCGTGGCGTAGAAAGGCGGCGGCACCCCAGCCATCAGGGCCCGCTCCTCGTAATCGTACTCGCAGAGGATGCGGTTGTCGTGCAGGTAGAAGCGATCGCCCACACAGAACCTGCGATAAATATCAAAGGAGGAGGCAGTGAGAAAACAGTGAATTGTAATTAGACATCGAAACGGAATTTAAAACAAAATCAATTTCACAACGCTGACTTTTTATTAATGTAGTATGTTTAGGAGATGTTCGCTCCATTAAGCGCCGTCGGCTGCTCCTTGTCTCACAGAATTACAAATATTGGAAGGTCATAGGAAAAGAACACAAAGACACTAGAACATAAAGACAACCAACACAGACAAGTGAGAAACACTCAAAGTTCATATATACACTCCACAAGAAAACGTGACTCACAGGCGTGTGCTCAGGAAAAGCGTCGCATAAAACGCAATCAAACATGCAGTCCAGTAACATAAAAACGTTGCAAACATGTAACGTCGCGGCAATGAATTCTATTTGGATTAGCTAAATGGAATCTGAATTCTGGCATCATTTTATCTGCTCCCAAATATGCTTTCTTTTACTTAACTTTCTCTTATTTGAGCACGTTAGGTTCGGATGAATTAAATTCTCAAATAGTGCGAGACGTATAGTGTTTGGGATATATACGTGTACTGAGTCAGTTGGTAAAGAAAAAGGATAGAGACAGAGAAAGAGAGAGAGAGAGAGATACAGAATGACCAGAACGGGACACAATGTACAGAACTACCTGCGCAGATCAGTTATTTGATAACACTCAGAATGCTTTCTTTACTCGTATAGTCTCGACGTCATCTTTCTCGTAGCTATAACGACTACATTTCACTGTCAGTCAGACACTTAGAACACGAAAGCCTAATAAGCACAAAACTTATCGTAATGGCAGTTAAGTGCACGTATCAGCCAGTACACGCGTTCAAACACGCAAGAAAAAAAAAGTTGTTAACAGGAGGAAAAAAGTGTAGCGTAATATTTTATTTCAATATATAACTCTGGCAACCTGCCCTACCTGTGGTTGCATTGCTGGCAGGCGAAGCACTCGAGGTGGTACACGTTTCCCCTGGCCCTCATGACCATCTCGAACGCTGGGATAGCTTTGCTGCACGCAGAGCACAGTCCGGTTGTGCCAAATAACCTGCAGTAATAAGAAAGAAGACATTGCGGTGATGCCAATGCGTTCATGCTTTGGCTTCCGCTGCATCACAAGGCACGCAGTTGAACTTGACAAGCAGGCCATACGCGCTGCTTCATGCAGACCGATCGTGGCCAGGCGCCGAACTGCAGCGCTAGGTCTCGGCTATCAAAAAACTAGACGTAGCTTACAAACATGACGCCGGAACGACTATAGGTAAGCATTCTTGCTACCGCGGTAATTATCCGACGATGCTGACATGTTCTAACCGTGACATCTCCACACGTTAATACCATTTCTGCTACGTTAATACGTAGCTGAAAGCAAGCTGTATAGTGTTGGTAGGCGCATGATACTGCGAGCATATGGTCAACTAAGATGCGCGGTAATTAAAGTCCCGTAATGATACCTCGCGAGTCACGAGCAGTGAGCTATTTGTGGAAGATTGCATAAACGTATAATTTGATCCCGGACAAATTTTGTCCTTCGATGGCATCGCACATATACGGGGTAGATCTGAAGTTGCACACTCACGTTTCACACGCTAATCGTTTCAGTCGGCGTCCCTGACACGATTATCCCGACGCGCTGAGCCTAAACCCTCCCCCAAGGATTCGCAGACGTAATGATAATCAAAATTCTTCAGTGCGCCCCCTCTAATCTGCACTCTTCCTTTAAAAAGAGGAAAGCAGCGCCCATGCTTGACGAAACAAACAGGCGACCAACAGCTACGACGGCGGCGGAGAGGAGACCAAACAGCGGGCGCTATCTCGCTTCCCGCCGGCGTCAGCGTCAGAAGCTGCAGCGGCAAGCAGCGCCAGCGCGCGCGTCGCGACGTTTCCCGTCGGCCGGGCGTGGCGGCGGCGAGGCGACGGGGGCCCAGTTTCGCGGCGCTGCCGCTAATGGCCGGGTGTTGTCCTCCATCCGCGCTCGCGGCTCACGCACTGCCCCTTTTAATCGCCCATTCCACGCATGCGATGCCGTTCTGCCCCCTCTGCAGTTCCTTCTCACTTGCTGCCAGCGGCATTTCGGCCGCGACTAGCACTGCACGACGGCCACCAGCGCCCTCCCTTCCTCCTCCATCTCTTCCATAAGAGCACGCGGACTTCGTTTTGGTCCCGCCACCGCCGCCGACGCCTCAGACGCCCGCATGAAAGAGCCGCAAATTGCGGGTCGTGTACTTCCTATCCTCCCTCCCACCGCATCGCCCTCGTCGCCTTAAAGACCTCTGCGGCGCACGCTTAGCGCGTGACGTGCCTGTATGCATTTGGCTCCTTTTCTTTCTCTTTCGCCGCGCACCGCGCGTCATTCCGGAGAAAGCGAAGGCGGGACATCACATCCCGCCACGCTCGGCGAGCGTCGTCCGCGTACATTTAGCTGCCCCTTCCCTCTCTTCGTATCTTTCTTCTTCGTGCTACGTGGTCTTGCGGCGCTTCCGTGATATTCTTAATGCGCGCCCCGAGCTGCGCCCGTGGTCACAGATGGAGGACAGCGAGCGAGAGACTGCGGACCACCGCACGCTTCTCCGCAAAGCGCGCGCGCGCGCCCGGCACCCTAAGTGGCTCGAGACACGCCGCCGCGCCATTTGAGGGGCGTGGTCCACCCTGGCCGGTGCTGGTGGCGGTGGTCGAGGGAGTGTACTGCACGATGACCGCGAGGAGTCTTCTTCTCTCGCGCTATTAATTGACCTCTTCTATTAAATATGCCCGCGGACCGCACTGGCCCCCCGCAGAAAGAACCCGGTCGGTCGTGACTGAGGCTCATCGGGTGAGAAAAGGGCCGCACTCAACGTTCTTCTCTCTTTTTGGTTGCGTCGGTGTTCTCTTTGCTTTCTTCTTTTTTTCCTACTCGGCGCTTTTGCCTTAGTGTAGCCCTGGTAGTGCGTGCCCGTGACGTAACAAGCCTTCGGAGACAACGGTCATTCCGCGCTCGGGGGCTCTTCCCCTTTGACGATGCTTAAGACGTAAATGGCGCGACCACCTCCTTCGCCGTTACATCGACTCTCGTGCTTTCTTTGCTTGTATTTGCCTCGTACCTGTCTTTTCTTTGCTTAAGATTTTCTTTCGTTTCATTTCATCCTTTCTTTCTAGTCCATATATTTATTTATTTATTTATTTATTTATTTATTTATTTTATTTATTTATTTATTTATTTATTTATTTATTTATATTACTGGTTTCGTTTGAGTTTAATTGCGAGCGACAGTGCATATGTATGACATAACAGAACGAACGGAGAGGCACGGGAGGTTTAAGAAGCGGGAAACAAGTATGATTCTTCACTGACCGGAACGACTAAGTTGTATCGCTGCATGCGTACTAAACACTAGACCAAGTACAAGTAAATTATCTCGACAAAACATTTTATGCGCGAACACAGTGAATCTTGTTAACTGACGACACTTTCCCTCAGCACACACACACACACACACACACACACACACACACACACACACACACACACACACACACACACACACACACATCTGTTGGAAGACAGCGTGTTAAAAGGAAACCAATAATTAAAGAAGTGCGCTTTTGCTGCGCAAACTCAAGTACACAGCACTGAAATCAAATGACAGCCGCGATTTGTTTCTATTACGACAAAAATAGCGGAATTCTGCCTGAGTACAAACAAGGCTTCGGTTCGGTAACGTCTGGGCGATACGCAAGGACAGGTGGATGTACACGTACGTACGAACGTACGTACCTATGTATGTATGTATGTATGTATGTATGTATGTATGTATGTATGTATGTATGTATGTATGTATGTATGTATGTATGTATGTATGTATGTATGTATGTATGTCTGTATGTATGTATGTATGTATGTATGTATGTACGTTCGTACGTACGTACCTACGTACGCACGAGGGCGAATCAGAAAGTCTTTACCCCATTTTTTATTAGCCAAGATAAGGTATATACAGGTAATTACAAATATAGTGTACTATTCTGCGTGCCTTACACTGTTTTTCCGCATAATCCCCACACCGGTTCAGACATTTGTCCCATCGCAGCACTAAAATTTAGATGTCCCTATTGTATAATCGTGCGGCTGACTGTGGACTGCTGTCTTGGCTTGGCCTTTTGCGAACTCACATCCCCACCTCACACTTATCAAAGCGAGACACATTTCCCCATACGTGGGCTGCATCTCCCTGTGAATATCGATGGGCGTTGGACCCTTGCTCAATGAAAACGAATCGCACTTCATTGCTCGTACGCCGTCCACATATGAACCACAGCCGCCATCTTCAACAACTGACAGTAGCGCCGTGCCGCGGAGCTACCGGTAGATAACGCCGGACCGGTACAAGAAAAGTACATGCACCGCGGGGAATGAATATGTTGACCTTGCATTTACGGCCGTAATTTGTCTAAAAAAACAGGGGCAACGACTTTCTGATTCGCCCTCGTAATATGTATGTGATATGCACGCCACACGTACGTCCCTGATTAAATGCATGCGTGCATGCATAGATAGATAGATAGATAGATAGATAGATAGATAGATAGATAGATAGATAGATAGATAGATAGATAGATAGATAGATAGATAGACAGACAGACAGACAGACAGACAGACAGACAGACAGACAGACAGACAGACAGACAGACAGACAGACAGACAGACAGACAGACAGACAGATAGATAGATAGATAGATAGATAGATAGATAGATAGATAGATAGATAGATAGATACCTTAGTGATAAGCTGAATATAGCATGACTGATAGCCTGGCGTGCTACTTACTGTCTGTACTCCACTTACACGAACTACGTTACGATGACTACAGAGTTGAGCTTTTGTTGAACTAGCAAACTGTCCTTCTAGCATAGCAACAAAACCGCTCCTGCCATTACAACTAGCCTGGTTGGCAACAAATGACATTAAAAAAATAAAGAGACGGGTGGCGACGCCGTCTTGAAGTTCCCGCACCAGCTCACCGTGACGTCATAATTTTGAGTGCGTCAGCTCGGGCCCAGTCAAGATCTTGTCGTAAAGACCAATTGCATTCTTTTCTAAATGTGCCAAAGGCAGAAGTAAGCAAGTTTCGAAAACGTTTACTGAGTCACACCCTCCGACATACGAAATAAATACTTTGAAATGTTTGACGTCACGCTGACGTACTGGAGGTGGCGCTTCGCTGCAAACTTTTTTTTAAAAAAAGAACATCGACCTGCACGTTCTCTTCCAATAATTAATCTACTACAGAAAAAGTAAGGAAAATATATTTTGAAAGAATACTCTATCGTTTAAACTGATTTAGTGTTTGTTTTCACTGCTCCTTTAACGTTCTATATATATAGTATACTACTCTCTATATGTGCTGGTATTGATAAAATGATCTTATAGCACAGCGAGTAGCTGGCGTTACATCAAGGCGGCTAAATCTGCTATGCGTTCATTTATTTAAATAAAGAACAATTCAACACGATAGAGCAAGTTATATCATTGACGTTATATATGCGTGTTCCCTCACGTTATGTTTTCTTTTTCCTTTTTTTCATTATCCGTAGAAATACTCAACACGTTCCTTTATCCTTAAGGCGCCAGTGTGGCCGATGCAATACGCACGACAAGACACTTTAGCGAAGGGGTGATTAATGAGCCGTGTCTCTGAGCAGGAACTCGCCCCAAAATTCTGAGTGACTCGCCCTGTTTCATAAGAGCGCATTTCCCGAACGAATCGATGATGAGAAACGGAAATCTGGTAAGACAAGAAGCATCGAGAGCCAAACCGCAGCGGTCTCAAAGAGACGAACAACGTTCCTGGCACGCTAGTCGTTTCCTGGTGATCCGACACCGAGGAAGCTTGCGAGAAAAGCCCAAATAGTGTGTCGCATCTGTCAAGCCGATGAAGGGCCTAGGATTATCCTCACGCGAGAGAAAAAGGTTTTCTCTCCGACTAACGCCAACCAAAGCGGCTTTTAAAACGCTTTCCGCCCATTCTTTCCTCATAGCCGTCGCACCGGCATATCGACTGCATCAGCCTCTTCCTGCGATGGCTTCTTAGGAACGGCTCTCGGAAACTTATGCAAATTTCCTACGCGGCACGAGGGGGCGTTTCGTATGTTTCTTCTTCAACGAAAAAAAAAATACATATTTTGTTCGCCCGAGTTTCTTTTGCTTACTAGTGGGAAACATTTCTCTTTTTTTTTTATTCTTTCCTCGCGTCGTCTTCTTTGCTTTCCAGGTATCGCTTGTCGCCATATTACTTTGCTGAATAAATGCAAACTTGGGAGACACATTTCCACGAACGTCGCCCACCCGATTGGGGTTCAGCTCTGCCGCTGAGAAACATGCATAATGAGCTCAATTGACTCGACGTCATGTCGTCACTCGCCGCCCTATACGGCACATATAACAGCACTACTGATGCGAGTGTCTGGAGGTGCAAGAACAAACGGGGGCTATTTTCTCGCTAGTCTCACCAGAGCTTCTAGCTCTCCGTCATTACGGTTTTGTCCACTATGCTTAAAGAGGAATGGCGAGTTCGATGAAAAGTTGCAGACGTTCAGAGGGTACATATTAGCGCAACGTGAAAACAGGAAGAAATGCGACGAAACTCATGACGTCACATTACGTCAACTGCGCCACGATTCAGGAGAAAAACCGAACGGTTTGTCCCTTCCATTGTCTCCGTCTGTGCTTAACTGATCAACTGCTCTAGATAAAGAACAATAACAAAAGAAAAAAGAAGAATGGGTACGTTGCCACTGTATTTCAGAAAAAGAATGATATTTTCTCCGAGTTTACACATTCCATGTTTCCAATTCGTCTATGAAGCGCACTAAGACAAAGTGCTGCAATGCGAAACCTAATGCCAAATCTGTACGAATAATATCAGGAAGTGAATATGCCGATTATCGCCACACACTTTGTATCTCAGAGGTTGTCACATTGCCGCTTACAGCCCATTTTTTCTGTTGTCTTTTTTTTTTGTCCGTGCTGCATCCGTACACTAAAGTTAACCGAACTAAGCTTTGGAGAAGCACAATCGCGCTGGAATTCTACCATTATAATTTGTTTCACGGTGCCATCGCCCGTCCTGTGAGATCGGGTGCTGGCGAAACTTGGCGGAAGCGGCTCAACGTCCCCAGGAAACTTTGAGGCCCTGGACAGTTCAGGCAGTTTGTTTATGTGCGACAAACTCGTGGAATGAACCGGTTTTTTTTTCTCTACGTTTTTCTTTAATTTGAAAATCCTTAAAGCGCGCCCGAAGCTTGATACCATTATTGAATTGCGCTGCTGCAAGAATACAGCATTCGCTGCAGGAAATGGAACGCATGACATCCCGTGCCGCGGCAAAACGCCATTAATTGCCACCGAGCTGTCACGCGGGCTGGGTGACACTAAGCAAGCATAAAAACCTCTCAGCCTACCGATTGCTCTTTCTATGTTTGAATAAACTGCATTGTTTATAGCTGTGTTAAGCTATACTTAAACTTAAGTTTCCCTCCGAAGAGAGCAAGACAAAATTAATCAGACCATTCGACACGCAATTTCTAATTCAGCATTCGGTCCTCCACGAGCTAAAAAGAAAAGAAAAGAAAATACCGAAAGCAACCCTCAGTGTACGGCGGACGGGGTTTCCTTATTCAGCACGCAGTAATAATAGACGTCACAAAAGCCGCGAATAAACCACAGATATTCGCTTTTCTAATCCGTCCAACCTGGCCGCACGCCGTGGGGGCCCCACAAATCGCTCAGTGGGGCGAAAATACTGCCTTCAATACAGCCGCGACCTTCAACGAAAAAGAAAAAGAATAAACAGAGACGTTCCTTACGTTTCCAACACGCGTATCTGTCGTATTCATCGTCCAACCTTTCTTTCAGTCACGCTATCTTCGTGCTCAGCGCGTACGCCCTTTTCACAAAAGGCCAGGCCGTCAAATGAAGAGAAAGGGTAATGACGAGTGCAGCGGCCGAACGGCGGCCGCGCGATCTGTGCGGCATTCATCCGAGACGGACAGGGCAGACGGTCGGGCCTTTGAGATGCAGAACGCGAAAGCGGCGAGTGTATATACGGGGCCCGATGCGCACACAGACGTTCGGCAGCGCACCGCTGCTCGCGTGCGCTGCGGAGGAGGAACCGTTCAGGCGCTGGGCGGGGATTTTCAGAGGAGGCCAACGATGCGTTCTTGAGCTATTGGACACGCCGCGGGACCAGCGACGTCATGCGTGCTAAGCGCACCGCGCCCACTGAGCACGAAGAAGGAAAACGCCCCTAGCAATCGGACGGACCGAGGAGAAAGAAAGAAAGAAAGAAAGAAAGAAAGAAAGAAAGGAAGAAGGGCGCCGAGATCGAGTTTTACATACACGGAAATTTGCTGAAATGAAGAAAAGAAACATTTCTCTCACAAAAATAATCAGAACTCGCACTGCATCCGTATGTAATCACTGTACTCTGCCAGTACTGAGCAATGTTTCCAAAGCTTAAAGGTAGCGAGGGACTGCGCAACGAGTGATGGAACAAAATATGATAGGCGCAACATTAAGAGATAGGAAGACCGCCAAACACATGCCCGTGGCGAGAGCGAAAAATCGTAGTCGATGGAGGCAGAATGTTAGACGGAATTATGAGGTTCGAGAATCGGCAGGCAAAAGGTGGGCTTGGCTTGGTTTATCGTAAGCATGGCTTCGGCAGCAGGGAAGTGGGTGTCTCTGCGCTTGTCTGTCCTGTAGCGGTTGCGTCGGTAGGTGGGTTGGTGCGTGAGCCTTCTTAAGTTGTGACTGGCGGAGGGCACTACGGCGGGTGCACTTTGCGAAAAGAATGCGAATCTCAGTTTCCACGAATGGTCGGCTATTCGCAAAAATTTCGTCTTGGGATAAATTTGCCCTGGAATGCTAATGCGGCAAGACGATCCGGGTTTCCTGCGAAATCATGCGTTTGGGGATTGCTGCGCAAATATCACGAAATAAAACCTAGAAAAAAGAAGTTTGATAGCGTGTTTTACAGTATGTGCCACTATGAGCTATCATACGACGGCAATAAAACAACAGTAAGCCAAAGAGCAACGTAAATCTGAACTTAGAAAAGCACATGAAAGGAGGCAGCAGCAATACACATAGAAAGATACCAGTAAAACGCGACAAACGCTCTACTTTCACGGTTGACGTCATCAGCGGTGCATAGCAAACAAAAATAAAACATGCCTCCCAGTAAAGCTGCACCCAGGCGCTGCGCTGCGAGTGAAATAGGCCGTAGAATTTTACTGGATAAGGGTCGTCAGCAAGCCGAATTCGTTTTTGCGATGCAAGGATTGCACATGGAGTGCAGAACAAATATCGTAGTAATTTTTCTCGGTGCGCGATGCGAAACGGGACTCCACCTTACGGCGTTGTTCTTCTTTTTTTTCCCTCACACCACCTGCACAAGGCACTTGTAGCAGCGATTTCTAGGACGCCGGTAGCCCGTATCGAGAAACTTGTGGTCCATTGAACGCCGAGAGTTTTCGGCATATACAGAATTGCCCCTGTACCTTTGCGATATCCTCAACAGTATGAGACGTTCGTATCTCGCGTTCGCTGTTTAACTGACCTACAGAGTATGGGAAGATAAATGTACGAGATGCGAGTATATGGAGTATAACATTTGCATTGAACTAATCAAGCATGTCTTCGTTAAACAAGAGAGAAAGAAATACAATAATAAAACAGAGGTGGGGAAGCGAGATGGCTTGCGTAGCACGGACTATTATCTTACGCGATGCTGGGTACTGCGTAGTACCCGCAGCTGTTAAATTGGGCGCTTGCCCCAGAACAAAACGTACGCATTCATATGAGCGTTTCTCTTGCCAAGCGCAAGCAGGAAGGTCACCTGTGTCACGTTAACTATATAGCGCTGGAGCAGAGCGAAAGTTCCGTGGCCAGCCGAAGGTGCAACGCAGGCTTTTAGTCCGCGGCCGCAAGAAAACGGGTTCACAATGAAAACGTCACTCGTTTGCCCATGCACTGGTCGCCTCCCCTCGTTTCGCCAGAAGTAATCGTTAGGCTCCACGAGCCCCACGTGAAGAACGGGTCGACCCAGAAGCAGCCCAGAGACGTACAGAAAGCTTATTACCTCACCGTATACCGGATGGGCCTACACTCGTGATTCCGGTATACTGCCCGCTCCTAGACGCTACCTTTGTTTTGTTTTAATCGCTCATTATTTTCCGCCCTGTCCGACAGCTGCGTAAAAACTCGCGCAGAGGCGCGCTTCTTCCTCTGCCCACGTGCTCCGCTCATTACTGCGTTCTCGCGCTCCCCTCTTCCTCTTCCTCCGTCACCTCCTCATCGCTCAGTCGGCGGCGCGCGCTCTTGGAAAGCCGACGGAGGGTCGCGCGCTAAAATTACGCTAGCGGGAGCCGCCGTCGCGCGCGCGTTAAGGGCACGCGCGCGCGCACCGGCGCCTAATGAGCAGCGCCGCGGGAGTGACTTCTAATTGCTGCCTCCAGGTGGCGTCAGTGTGCCCTTCCCCCCCTCCGCGCATCCCACACCTCCATTGCCGAGCCACGCATCTTCTTCGCGTCTTCCATTCGCGCCATCTTATTATTTCTCTTTATTCGCTGTTGCACCTGAAACCCTCGTCTTGTGAAGCACCGCGCAGCACTCTTCTTTCGTCTTTTTTGTTTTCTTTGTGGCAAAGGTTTGTTCGTTTCCAGAGGTGCAGAGGCGATGGGGCCCTTGTACCTCGCCGTCTAATTAGGCAACGAGCCAAGATTTCCCTTCTCCATATGTTTTCCTTTTTTTTTCTTTTTGGGGAGAGGAAACAGTTAAGCATGAAAACACGCTACTCGTACGGCAACTATGCAAATAAAGAGAAGATGATAATAGTCTCTTCAAGCAGGCGATTTGTGCTGATCTGCCACCGAGAAATGGGTGATACACGAAGCTTTTATTCTTCGTTTTTTTTTTTTTTTTTGGAAGCTCGTTCGCATTACGGGCTGCTGCTACACTTTGCATTGGCGTAGCACCTTGCGTAGCGTCGAAGAGCCAATATATAAACAAGCATTGTGAAATAACGAATGCCCCGCTCGCCGCCTCCGATTGCACCATCCTTGCTTCAGTATGTCACGCTCATATAACGGCGGATATCCAGTAATAAGAGCGGAATAGCTCGCTCTTCGCTTGGGTCCTGCATACGGATGAGCGTTTTTTAACCTTGAACGAGTAAAGGCAAGGTGCAAAAGACCAAGACTGAAGAAGGACACAAACGGTAGGACCGGCGCCTTTCCTGTAGTTTGTGTCCTTCTTCAGTCCTGATGTTTTCCGCCTTGCCTTTACTCATTCAAGCATTAACCAACTAGCCCAAACAAGAGTTTTACTTAAGCATTTTATAACCGCCTTGAACACGACGACGAAATCACCAAGGTCGCAGTAACGTGAGCATTGTCGCCTAAGCTGCGTTACACAATTTGCTGAACTTGCGACACATTGCCCGAATTCCTGCGATATGTATTTACATTTTCACGGCTTTGCGAGCACAAACCCCCTATTTCGTAATAATTAATGTCAGCTTTCCTTATTCAACCAGCTACCTCGAACATTTCTTGAAGGTTGGTTACGACAGAGACCCTAGCAATATCCTAATCCTCTCACTGGCGCCATCATTTCACATTCCCGTAGAAAGAGCTCCACCACCTCATTTAGTTTACATAAAGAAATTGCTCTATTATGCAGTTAGGTAGCAGCGCCATCCTGGCCACAAGAGTTGCCGTGGCCAACAACGGCGCAAATGCAAGCTATATATATATATATATATATATATATATATATATATATATATATATATATATATATATATATATATACGGCTTCAGCAGCGTAATAAAGATGAAACGTGCGGCAGTCGGGGCCCAAAGAACGCGCAGCCAAATTGCTTTCGCTGCGGTGTGCAACGGCGGCGCTTATTATGCTTCGCCCCGAATCGCAGCCACCTGTCTCATTATCGCAGTCACGAAGATGATCGTCATTGGGGTTTATGGGACCCACTGGCTCTCTCGCCATTTAATTAGCCGCACACCGTGCATCCTTCATTACTTTCTTACCTGGGCAGCAGAGGCGAGCAAAAAGTTTTATCGAAAAGGCCCCTTGCCAGTCGGGAATGAAAGAAACAGCGCGCGCGTGCTTTTCTATCACTTCTCGATTGAGAAAGCTCGCGCTTGTATATGTGGCATTCTAAAGCGCCCTTTAACTGCTTCACAAATGCGCAGCGTACGTCTTCGCGTGCCAAATAGGAGAATGTTTTTTTTTTTTTTTTTGTCTTGGCTATAACAAGCGGGCCCGACGTCAGGCGGCGAACTTAATCAGAAAACTGTTCTCGCTGCAAAACCGAACCTCCGACACAATGCTAAAGCGAACCTGTCTCATTTTCTTTTCTTTGGTTGTTTCCTGTAAGAAAAAATTTGTCGCCGGCACCTCTGGCCCAACTAACGGCATCGGATTACGTTTTACAGGGAGTGAAGCGGGGCGGTGCATCGTGGTGCCCACCACGTGTCTGTGACGACTGTTATTTAATCACCGGAAAATCATTACGGCGCGCGCCTAATAGTTACTCGAGTCACACGTACGCTCGAGTCAGGACACGCGATATGCGATGAATGCGTGGAGCAGCTCGCAAGCGTCATCAAAGTGTCCCTTCTGAGTGACCTTATCGTGCCGCGTCACGTGTTTGCTGCATGTCTGGATAGCGCTGCCATTCCGTGCAACACCTGTTGTGCGTTGATTGAGGGCGATGAAGGTAGACGCATAATAAAGTTAATGTACATGCATAAGGCTCGCTCACCTACCGCTCTCCCATGTCATGTGGGGTACCCACATAAATATTTTGGTTGCCTTTCTATTTTAGCTTTTCGCTGGCGGTATATGGTTGTAGCGTTCCCAAAACGAATTGGTCCCCCATAGCTGACGCCGTGTACATAGGCCCCTCGACTCATGCAACCTCAACTTTACCAATGCTCAACCGAGACGTTCATCGCGTTTTCCTCTGCAGAGAACATTGCGCTTGGCGTCGTCACTGTCGATTTCATCTTCCCGCGTTTGTATTCGTGAGTGGCTCCTGCAGGGAATCTGTTCTAGTGCCGTAAAAGCAAACAGTCACTCATATGCAGCCACTTTCTCAAACATGCGATGAATCTATAATTCCAAGCGGTGCCAAGATTACGCCTGTCGTCCTGCGATAGAAGCGGGACACGTACGTATTCGTCAGCGCAGCTCTTTTAAGAGAAGAGACATTCATCATGTACAAAGGACAGGGACCGTATACGCTGTGAAACCCACATTGGATTTCGTTACTCTTGCTTCGTAATATTACTTACCCATACTACTATACAATCACTGACGACAAGAGCTCGAAAATGTGACTCTATGTGAACACTTCTTCTCTTACAGCAGTGTAGAGCAAAAGCTGGCCAAAAATGCACGTGCATTTTTTTCTAGGAGCATTGCACGTAATTTTCTGTAGAAACTGCTCACGAAGTAGTGTTGAAAATCCCCCCCCCTACCTCGGATCAATAATTTAGATCACGGTAATTAATCATAAACTGGGGGGGCGGGGGGTGCGCAGAGTTCAGCCATACTCGGATACTTTATCGTTTTCGTCCACCCTGAAAACGCCTTGTCGTGCAGCAAAGTAACGTTGGTTAACTTCCCAATTAGCCGACAGGTTCACATACATCCCAACCCTAACAACTGCCACGCATGAAGCGAAGACATAACAGAGACAACGATGCGACGTGGAGCGATGTCCAGTCAAAACAACGCGATAAAAGAAAACAACGGAAACGAAAGAAAACTACAGCTACGATTGGACCAGTTGGCGCACAGGCAACGTGTGAACAGAGGAAATGAATGCAACGCCAAACACACGTCACGCCACTTCCGATCGCACTCGTCTTTCTGTTCGGCACAGCGGGTGTCGGATGCGCGCGCCGACCGAACGAATCACACCTCCACGCCACATCGTGGAAGGTAGAGGTTTCCAGCGTCAGGTTCAAAGCTTCTGCGAGGCCCGTCGCCATCAGCTATATTTGACGGCATATTGTGTAGCAGACGACGACATCGCGGGAGCGGCAGCCAGTCATAGGAGCAGTCAGATTTTGTTTCAAGGCAAAACGGAACCACTGTAAGTCGTTGTATATATATATATATACAGCATTAGTAGTCATGCTACCTACCGCGTTAGTCAAACAATTGCTATTATTAGTCAAATAACGAAATGCGTTTTATTGCCAGAACGTATTTTCCTAGCGACCGCCTCATGTTATCATCCTTTGATGAAAGAACAATGTATTGCTTGTGAAGAAGCCGGCGACAAGATAGTAGCCAGCATTTCTAATTTCATCAAAATAACTCACTCTCACTCACTCACTCACTCACTCACTCAGACAGACAGCAACTACTGTATGAATCTTTCTACGCTCACAGCGCAACAGCTGTGCAAACCACTGCGGTGAGCCCGTGACGCTTTGCCCTGCGCTTTCGAAAAGCGCAGATGCGAAGCGATAGTTCGAATGGGAAAAATGCACGCTTGGCTTCCTTTCATCGCGTACATTCACAGCTGCGTGCTCGGGCTTCTTCGCACTTTTTAGGGGCATTAACATTTTCTTACTCGCCGAGTACACGCATAGAGGTTGTTGCGTTTCGCCTGCGACACGTGGTTTTGCCGGCGCGACGGCGGCGGGGCGGCGGACATTTTGGCCCGATCGTCGTCACCGCAACACTCATCGCCAGGTGTTTCCAGGCGCGTCTGCGGCGATGCGACCGCCTAGGGATTTCGTTCCAGTCATTGTGCCCGAAACAGGCGAGGCCAAAGCAGGGATCTCCTTCCAGTTATTGGGCCCGAAACAGGCGATGCCAAAGCAGGGATCTCGTTCCAGTCATTGTGCCCGAAACAGGCGATGCCAAAGCAGGGACCATCTTCTCGTTACAGTCATTGTGTCCGACCGGCAGCGCCACGACAGTGTGCTGCGCAGCGCCACGACCAGGTGCTACGAGATCGTGCGCAGCGCCACGACATGGTGCTACGGCGTCGCTACGACAGTGTGCGTCACCATTAGCCCATTGTACATTCACGTGCTCGTCTTTTGAGGGGTTCCTTCTTGCCCTCAACTGCGAGAGTATAAAAACAGCTGCCCCCGGACGCCAGAGGAGGGCTCCGATTTCTTCCGTTGAGTGAAGTGCTCTCCCGTCTCTCTACTTCGGTCAAACCTGACCGCCAACTCTTTGCGATGTTAAAATAAACAAGTTGTTTCGTTGTTACCTGTCGACTCATGCTTTGCCGGGACCTTCGGATGCTTGCAGTTGTACCCCAGGCCGCCAGGCCAACGCTACCCTTGGGGCTTGCGACCCAGGTACAACCACGGGCGTCAGCGCCGAGTTCCCAACAGATCGTACCAGCAGTCAGATCCAAATATCTGGTTGGCAGCGGTGAGATCGCCTACGACTTCAAACAACGGTCTGCCAGCGGCGAGATCGCGACAACGGAGGCCAGCAGCAAAGAGATGCAGTTGACAGTATGCTGAGCAGCTCAACGACGATCCGGGAGCAGTGCAACGAGCCCTGTGTGACGACTGGTTGCCTGCAGCGGAACGACTGCGCGGAATTCCTGCCTGCGAGGTTTGGTGAGTGCGGGACTTTCTTCTTCTGAGCTTTGCCAGGCTTTTTGTTAGTGTCAGAAACAGAGCTGGTAATTGTGGTTGTCGTTGCTGCCGGGTTAGTTTGCGGCAAGACAATAGTAAGCAGTAGAGAAAGCAGCATTCAGAGCAGCCATGGATTTGAAGTCGTTGCGCAAACCGAAATTGTTGGAGCTTGCAAGAGAGTTGGGTCTGGATGTCTCAGACAAACTAAGAAAACCGGAACTGATAACGGCTATTCTTGAGTTAGAGGCTGAGGATGACGAGCTGTCGGAATGCCTTGAGACTATTGAGGAGAGGTCAAAAAGACAGGAGCGCGAACTTAAAGAGCAGAAAGAAAAAGAAGAGCGCGAACACGCTTTGGAAATGAAGCGTCTCGAGGTAGAGATGGAACGCGCTCGTAATGGAAGTCAGGCACACGGTGCAGGAGAACGCGTATTGTTCAAAATGACTGACCTGATGCGGCCGTTTAAGCTTGGAGAGGACATTGGTTTGTTCCTGGTTAACTTTGAGCGAACGTGCGAGAAGCAGGGGTTCTCTCGGGAAACGTGGCCACAGCGCTTGCTCACTTTGTTACCCGGCGAGGCGGCCGACGTAGTCGCTCGCTTGGATAGAGAGGAAGCAGAGGATTTCGACAAAGTAAAATCGAGTCTGCTAAAAAAGTACCGGCTGTCTGCGGAAGCGTTCCGTCGGAAGTTTCGGGAAAATGAGAAAGGCAAAAGTGAGTCATATACAGAGTTTGCGTATAGGCTTATGTCGAACATGCAGGAGTGGCTCAAAGAAGAGAAAGCGTTTGGTGACCACGATAAAGTTCTGCAGTGCTTCGGGCTAGAACAGTTTTATAGTCGGTTACCTGAGAACGTGCGATACTGGGTCTTGGATAGGCCAGACGTTTGTACGGTGGCTAAAGCCGCTGAGCTAGCCGAGGAGTTTGTGACGCGTCGGGCTCGCGGAGCTAAGGACGGTCAAAAGGGTGAATTTGGCTCCAAGTCTGAGAGGCCAAGGTTCACGCCCATGAGATTTAAGGGGGACACGCGTAGTGAGGATGCGAGTGAAAGCAATCCGACCAAACGTAAAGAGACGGCAGCCGAAGCCGAACGCAGAAAGCGGTTCGAGATGAGGCGAGCGGGCGTTTGTTATACGTGCCAGAAGCCGGGTCACTTTTCGGCGCAGTGTCCGGAAACAACACCAAAAGTTGTGTTTTTTTCAATAGGCAGCACTGACGAGAACATGAAGCTTCTTGAGCCTTACATGCGAGACCTCCTCGTAAACGGGAAAGAGTGCCGAGTGCTTCGCGATTCCGCAGCTACGATGGATGTAGTTCACCCGTCTTACGTAGAACCCCATATGTTCACGGGCGAGTGCGCGTGGATCAAGCAAGCCGTGGAAGCTCATAGCGTGTGTCTGCCGGTAGCAAAAGTGCTTATTGAAGGACCTTTCGGAGCGCTTGAGACGGAGGCGGCAGTGTCATCTATGCTGCCAACCCAGTACCCGTACCTATTTTCAAACAGGTCCGATCACCTCCTGCGCGAGAAGGGGCTTTTGTTTGGTGAAGCTAGTGTTCAGGCCTTAACCAGATCGAAGGTTCGGGAGCTCGCTGCAAAGGCGGTAGTTGCGGGGCCGACGTTATCAAACAACGAAAAAGGGTCAGAGGCGCAGCAAGCTGATATTCAGAGCACGCCCGAACAGAATAAAATTGAGTCTGTAGCGTTGAAGGCGCCAGATACTGGAGAGGAAAATCCCGACGCGGGAAAGTTAGAAGAGCTATCTACTGATTTGCTCATCGCGCCTACGTCAGACGGACTTGATAGGTTGCTAAAAGTCAGCCGGACGGCTTTGATAGCCGAGCAAAAAAAGGATGGCAGCCTGGAAAACGTGCGCTGCAATGTCAAAGAAGGTATCGCCAGGAAAACTGCGCGTTTTGTGGAAAGAGGTGGAGTCCTGTACCGGAAGTATCTAGACCGCCGAGGAGTGGAGTTCGACCAGCTGGTCGTGCCTCAATGCTATCGTCAGGATCTGTTGCGCTTGTCACATGGGGGTTCGTGGTCCGGACACCTAGGAGTTAAGAAAACTAAGGACCGTCTCTTGCAAGAGTACTATTGGCCAGGGTGTTTTCGGGACGCAGACCATTTCGTGAGGACATGTGACACTTGTCAGCGGGTGGGCAAACCAGGGGACAAATCGAGGGCGCCGTTGAAATTGGTACCTATCATAACGGAGCCTTTTAGACGGCTCGTTATTGATACAGTGGGACCTCTGCCGGTAACAGCCACGGGGTACAGACACATTTTGACTGTGATCTGCCCAGCGACAAAGTTCCCTGAAGCAGTGCCGCTTAAAGAACTCAGCTCAGTTGAGATAGTTAATGCACTACTGTCCATATTTGCGCGAGTTGGTTTTCCTGCAGAAATTCAATCAGATCAGGGCACAGTGTTTACTAGCGCTTTGACGACAACTTTTCTCGAAAGGTGTGGGGTAAAGCTGCTACACAGCTCAGTGTACCACCCACAGTCGAATTCCGTTGAGAAGCTCCACTCCGTCATGAAGCGCGTGTTGAGAGCCTTGTGTTTTGAACATCAAACTGACTGGGAGCTGTGTCTGCCTGGGGTGATGTTTGCTTTAAGGACCGCGCCGCATGCGGCTACGGGGTTTTCGCCAGCTGAACTGGTGTACGGTCGCTCGCTTCGATCTCCGCTTCGCATGCTTCGAGAATCATGGGAAGGTAGGGGCGACGACCCAGTCGTGGTGGAGTACGTGCTTAAGCTCCTCGAACGCTTAAGAAGGGCACAGGAGTTGTCAGGTGAAGCAATGACAAAGGCCCAGCAGAGGGCCAAGGTTTATTATGATCGGACAGCCAGGGCCCGTCGTTTTGAGGTTGGCGATGAGGTCATGATATTGCGCACATCGCTAAACAACAAACTAGACGTGCAGTGGGAGGGCCCAGCGCGAATTGTTCAGAAACTGTCGGACGTTAACTACGTGGTAAGTCTGCCAGGAAAGCGGAAAGCACAGCAAGTTTACCACTGTAATCTGCTCAAACCTTATAGACAAAGGGAAGCAGTGGTGTGCATGATGGTAAACGTTCCTGAAGAGCTTCCGGTCGAGCTTCCGGGACTAGGCTCAGTGACGAACAGGGAAGACACCGGTCAAGTCATTAGTGACCTTATCAGTAAAGCACCGCTGTCGCCTGAGCAGAAAACCGAACTACACCAGCTATTACAAGAGTTTCAAGGTCTGTTCTCTGAGAGGCCTGGTAGGACTTCTGTACTTACTCATGATATAGAACTTACCTCCACAGAGCCAGTACGATCCAAGGCGTATCGGGTGTCACCCCGCCAGAGCGATATTATGGAGGCTGAGGTAAAGAAAATGCTACAGCTCGGTGTTATTGAGGCAGGTGAGAGTGATTATACCTCCCCTTTGATTTTAGTTGAGGTACCGGGCAAGGAACCTCGTCCTTGCGTCGACTACCGCAGGCTTAATTCCATCACTAAGGATCAAATTTATCCGATCCCTAACATCGAGGAGCGCCTTGAGAAAGTTAGTAGCGCTCAGTTTATTTCCACCCTAGATCTTGTCAGGGGTTATTGGCAGGTTCCACTTACAGAAGAGGCTAGTAGGTATGCGGCGTTCATTTCACCAATGGGAACATTCCGTCCTAAAGTGTTGAGTTTTGGTTTGAAGAACGCGCCATACTGTTTTTCAAGTCTCATGGATAAAGTGTTGCGGGGACAGCAAGAATTCGCTTTACCGTATCTAGACGACGTAGCGATATTCTCCGCATCCTGGTCTGAGCATATGACACACTTGCGGGCAGTGCTAACCCGCCTGCGCGAAGCAGGCTTGACAGTAAAGGCTCCTAAGTGCCAGTTAGCACAGGCCGAGGTTGTCTACCTCGGTCACGTGATTGGTCAGGGTCGTCGCCGCCCCTCTGAAATAAAAGTGGCCGCTGTGCGAGACTTTCCGCAACCGCGCACAAAGACCGATATTCGGTCGTTCTTAGGTGTCGCCGGCTACTATCAGAGGTACATCCCTAGGTACTCTGATATCGCGGCTCCCCTGACGGATGCTCTAAGAAAGACAGAGCCTCAAACAGTCGTCTGGGACGAGACAAAGGAAAGAGCTTTTAGCGCCCTAAAGAGTGCCCTAACAAGCCAGCCTGTGCTACGATCGCCAGACTATACAAAAGGGTTCATTGTTCAGTGCGATGCTAGTGAGCGAGGCATGGGCGTTGTACTGTGCCAACGGGAAAATGGAGAAGTAGAACACCCCGTCCTGTATGCTAGTCGTAAGCTGACCAGTCGTGAGCAGGCGTATAGCGCCACCGAGAAAGAGTGTGCATGTCTCGTGTGGGCCGTTCAGAAATTGTCATGCTATCTAGCCGGCTCGAGGTTTATCATTGAGACAGATCACGGCCCTCTCCAATGGCTGCAGACCATCTCTCCCAAAAATGGCCGCCTCCTGCGCTGGAGCCTCGCTTTACAACAATATTCCTTTGAGGTGCGTTACAAAAAGGGGAGTCTCAACGGTAACGCCGATGGCTTAAGTCGAAGCCCCTAACGTAGGAATCAGCCTCAAAATTGTTTGTTACTGATGTTTTTCTTCCTGAGGCAGGATTTTTTTAACATATTGCTTTTGTTTAGTGTTTCAAAGTGATGATATGCTTTCTAGTGCAATTTTTCAATTTGTGGACGCGTTCTGAGTGATGCTAGACTACTGTAAGGAACTAGGCAGTGGTATAAAAAGGGGAAAGAGCCTGGCAGGGCTTAGTGAGGGTTGTGCCGTGCTTGCTGACTGAGCGGTTGAGTTTTCAGCGTAGTTCTAACGCTTGCCGGGAACGAGAACAAAAATGTGAACTCTCCCGAAGTCACTTTGCAGTGTCCCGTGCGAACCTGAACGAGAGAACGAGGCCTTCTCTGTGCGCTGCGCTCAAGAAACGTCAAGGGACGCCCGACTTCGGTTATGAGCATCATCGAGCGACATCCCTCCGGACAGCGGATGCAGTCCCCTGTCCATCGGGATCTCCTTTCCCCGGCGGGGCGGTCTGTTGCGTTTCGCCTGCGACACGTGGTTTTGCCGGCGCGACGGCGGCGGGGCGGCGGACATTTTGGCCCGATCGTCGTCACCGCAACACTCATCGCCAGGTGTTTCCAGGCGCGTCTGCGGCGATGCGACCGCCTAGGGATTTCGTTCCAGTCATTGTGCCCGAAACAGGCGAGGCCAAAGCAGGGATCTCCTTCCAGTTATTGGGCCCGAAACAGGCGATGCCAAAGCAGGGATCTCGTTCCAGTCATTGTGCCCGAAACAGGCGATGCCAAAGCAGGGACCATCTTCTCGTTACAGTCATTGTGTCCGACCGGCAGCGCCACGACAGTGTGCTGCGCAGCGCCACGACCAGGTGCTACGAGATCGTGCGCAGCGCCACGACATGGTGCTACGGCGTCGCTACGACAGTGTGCGTCACCATTAGCCCATTGTACATTCACGTGCTCGTCTTTTGAGGGGTTCCTTCTTGCCCTCAACTGCGAGAGTATAAAAACAGCTGCCCCCGGACGCCAGAGGAGGGCTCCGATTTCTTCCGTTGAGTGAAGTGCTCTCCCGTCTCTCTACTTCGGTCAAACCTGACCGCCAACTCTTTGCGATGTTAAAATAAACAAGTTGTTTCGTTGTTACCTGTCGACTCATGCTTTGCCGGGACCTTCGGATGCTTGCAGTTGTACCCCAGGCCGCCAGGCCAACGCTACCCTTGGGGCTTGCGACCCAGGTACAACCACGGGCGTCAGCGCCGAGTTCCCAACAGATCGTACCAGCAGTCAGATCCAAATAAGGTGAATGTACGCTGCTGAACTCGCTATACTCCAGTGGAAAGCAGCGGGGTACGCAGTCATCGCAAGAAGCCATAGTTCTCCGAAGTGGAATAATAGCACGTGTAAAAAAGAAAAAAAAAGAAAGAGCAACGGTGCGCACTGTATTCTTTTGAGCAAATAAATCGGTATGCCGATTATCTTTGCAAACACGAACCTCCCTTTGCTGAAAGCAAAATCCCCTAGCGGATGGTATTACAGCCTCAATATATTGACGTGAGAAGGCATCAGAACTTACGGGCAAACATGTTCAATGCACCTACGGTGCACGTCTACGACAGCCCGGATCGAGTTTTAGCCCACCTCAGCTCGCACCTGTCCCCCTGCCATGCGCTGACGAACCACCCCACGCAATCGAAAATTTACCGCAGAAGAGCAGATTCTTGTCACCAAATGTCTGCGCTGCTTAGAAGAAAAAAGGAAACAAAAGTACGTGCATGGCATCTTCCGCCGGAGCTGGCGTTATTGTTGTAGAAAGGGCACGTCGAAGCGGAGCGGTCGTGCCGGCCAGCCGACGGACGTCACTACTCAACGAGACGACCACAAGACCCATGCGGTTCCTTCTATCCGTTTTTCTTTTCTTTCGCCACGGACAAAGCGACGCGCGTACAAGACCTGCAAAAAAAAAAAAAAAAAAGAAACACCGCTTCCATCGGGCACCGGCCGCAGACAAGCGCGCACTCACTTTCAGTTGCGGCCTGTTGAGACAGGTGCGATCGGTTTATTGTTTGCGCAGAAGAGTGCGCGCGCATTTTAGCAGCCGCGATGAAAAAAAAAAAAAAAAACCACGGCCACCGGACGCGCTCGTCTCTTCCATTTCTTCGCAGGCGCGCGCACGTGCGCCGCTGACCTCCCGCTGCCGCGTCTCTTTCATTCTTCGCGCCATGGGTCATCGCGGCGAGAGAGCGGGAGAGATGGAAGACTTCTCTCGCGCCACGCTGCTGTTTCTCGTTCTGTCCGATACCGGCCGTTTCTTCGGACACGCGAGTACGCCGCACCCGCGACGCGGCTGAGCTTCCCCGCTGCTTTTGGCTGCCTGCTTTCTTCCGAGGCTGGCTGTGGAAACGCTTGATGGAACCCAGCTGTGGGGCTCTGCACGCCGTGTTGCTTACCAGTCCTGCTGAGGAGAGCGCGCTTCGTCGCCGGTTGTTGCAGCCTTGTGAGGCAGCTGCCTTTCTGGGCCAGTAGTATACGTGTCAGTCTAGGCATAACGAGTCATTTCCCCGACGCCGCAGATCTCTGTCTCTCGCTCGATGCAGGCAGACTACGGTCGGCCGGCAGTCTCGTAATGGCTTATCTCAGAAAACGACATTTCCAAGCGGCACAGCAGTGAAAAGTTTCATTGTTCCTGAACAGACTTCAGTCTGACACCGCTGTAGGTATGTGTGTGCATGGTTCTACTGCGTTCATGTAGTCACGGGCGCCAATTTGCGGACGTGGCGGCGTAAATGGAACGACGAGATATGAGCGAGCGAACCTGGATCCAGATACGTGATTTGAATAGTGGAATTACAAAATGAGGATTTGGACCGTGAAAGTCACCTCGTCAAACGAACGAAAAAAAAAAAAGAAACTGGAACACATGTTCAACAAGCACCCGCAGTAAATTGATGACTCGCACGGTGGTAATATTCATTCCATTGTTTTTTGAAACTGGTCACTCACCCGTAAAAGTAAGAGAAGGTCCAGCTGCAGCGCTGTACTCTTATGAAAAGAGGCAACCGGGGTAGACTGTCGCAGCCAACACCCGTTCTGACGCCGACCAGTGTTAATAAACTGGGAATCACCGCATATGCGTAAACAACTTAATGAAGCTATCAAAATAGCGACAGAATACCGAGCATACAAAATGAAGTCGCCAGCAGGCGGTTTGGACAAAGCCACATGACAGTTCCCATTCGTATGAGGAAAATATGTTGTTAAGAAACGCGCTTTCGCGTCCTCCTACGCCCATTCAGTGCGTGCTTTGGTGAACACATTCAAGAGAAAGGGAAATGCAAAGTTAAGCAAAATGAAAAAAAAAAATAAAGAACTAGGCTGCCGGGATGGATGCGAGGCGAGCAAAGGCGTCGCTTAAGCGTACCACCATTGGAACCTAACCACGCATTCATTTCAGCGCACGCATATGGTCGTCGCTATCCGCGAACAACTTGGTCGCATTTGCGGACACGCATGCATGCGTGCATCCCTTCGGCGGCTCCAAATCGCGCTTCTGTGTAGCTCCCCCGCGGCCCACACGAGGAGCCTTGCACGACAGCTACGCTACACTATAGAGTGTCTCGTAACACGTGCTCCCTCGCTTTGTTGCGCGCGCGGCTTCCTTCTCTGGCACCAAAAAATGTCGTTCCACAGGAGAAAGAAAAAGAAAAGGGTAATTACAACTGATAGTTAGAACTTGCCGATAGTGTCTGTGTCTTCGTGCAACTTTACCCTATACCTAATCCACAGCGCCGTCTTCAACGTGTGGCCAAAACACATCGGGAAGAAGGCTAAGCAAAACATTGCGAGAGTCATATGCAAATACTAACACATAAAAAAAAGAGAAAGAAAGAAATTAGAGCATGCAGCACACATACAGACGACGTCTCCTCTTCTTGCGGTGAACAATGTGTACGGGCATTTTTATTACCGTATAGTCAAGTGCAGAATTATCATTCGAAAACTATATTCTCATATAGACCGATGCGAAATAAAGCAACCTGCCATTTCATAGGAGTCCGAATGCTATCAGCGTGGCACCAAATGTAAGACACACGGGAAATGCGTAAAGTACGCGACTACCGGAAATGCGTAAAGTACGCGACTGGCTAACCTGGCGAGTTACGTCTGCCTCGTATGGTCGTCTTATAATCTCTGTCATATTTTCTCCTTCTTACTCGCCGTAGTTCCAGTGGAGGTGCGAGGAAGCGTGCGGCCCCAACGAACAGCGTTGCGTGATCAAATCTCGAAGAGGCGTGATGCCGCAAGTTCGCATGCCGCACGCAGCCCGGCACGCTACGCACTATGCATTGCCGCGCGCGCGCTGGCTCGCTCTGTGCGGAGCCCGCCCACTGAAACCACGCGAGAGGCGGAAATGAAGACGTGAAAGAAGCGAGGCGCACGCCCAGCGCTGGCCCTTTTTTATTCGCGCCCGGCCGAACCTCGCACGGTGGTGGTGAATTATTGAGCCGCCGCCACTGGTCCCGTACAATGAGGCGTGCGGTGAAGAACTGAAGTGTAACAAGAAGAGCAGAGATGTATAATCTATTGTGCGGCGGAACGGTTGTATTCTAAGCGGACGCCCACGCTTGTTCGTACCTACTCTTCTTCCATTTGGAATGTAGCGGTTACAAGCAAGCTTTTGTCAGGTTCCGCTAGGTGAGTTAGGAGGAAAGGAAAGGCACCGTTTCGTATTGTGAGGAGAGCGAGAAGAGCACGGCCTCACCTGACCTTACATAAGCCGTTATGCGATCCGAGTAAATCTGAGACGAGTGTAAGAATACACTAAAGTAAGACACACCCGATTCCGACAATGTTCTGGGGAATCAGACTCTCTTCTGGCGGAGAATGTACTCGAGGGGGGGGGGGGGGAGAGGTGAGGGTTATGCACCGTCCCCGCCAGCAGAACCCCCCAACCGTATCTTTGACCGCACACAAATTTGCGGTTATTTACGCTGCAGTACAATTCTCTGTCCAGCGGCATACCCCACAAAAGTATACGCACTGCCTCCGTCTGTCGGCACTCCCGCAGCGAGACACAAAACACGGGCTAAACCGCAAACTGCTTCGAGCACCCGCCGACATCGCAGTAAACACGATGGTCGGATGCTGCGGCGGCAAGCCTGCGTTCCTGACGTCGTCGGCGGTATGCCGCCACGCAGCCCACAAGTCGCGCGCAAAGCGTTGGCACGGGCGTGCGTGGATGACAGCGGGAAGGAAGAAAGCGCGTTTATTGTGTGTGTGTGCGCGCGCGCGCCGCACAAGCGCTGCCGCCGCCTCGCTTTGATGGAGCAGCGGGGAATGGCGCGTCCGCGTGTACGAGCGCGCGCGCGCGCGCGTGCGTGTGGCCACACACGCAAATGTCTCTCGGCCGTTCGAGCGCCGGACGTTTTCACAAGGCTCAACCGAGCGTGCGCCCATATAAACTGCCGCGCTCCACGCTGCGCTCTCGCGGCCTGCGCTCCCCGCCGCCGTCGCTCGCCAGTTTGGTGCAGCTAGCGCAGCGAATTGGGCGCTCCTCAGACGGGAAGTGCACGCAGAACTACAGTAAGGCGCGTTCCTATGGTGCGGGTTCTAACACGACGCGTGTAACGTCCCGTGCTTCGCGTTATGCACGTTTACAGTACTCATCGATCCATTTCGTGCCTCGAATGTACTTACAGGATTTACTCGTATTTTTTTTCTATTTATCTCGTTCTCCTGCAGCCATATCCTGGACGCCTGAAATACGCAGATCTTTTGAGATACACTTCTCGCGACCACATCCAGGACGACCAAAGGTTAGAGCTGTGCGACACCGGACTATGTACATACGTATAAGTTCACTTGCGCAAGAGCAGGGGTGTTACTTTCGTGCGCTTTCGTCGCCAAGCTGCACTGCACGGAATTAGTACAAACACGGCAGTCATGGTGGGGCGGCGTTGTGCTCGGGGCGTGCTTGCTATGCAGAGACACGCCGCGCCGCCGACGCACCTCCGACCCTCCCGACGCGGCTACGCGCCGTCGACACGACCCTGCTAGTCCGCGCGGCGCATTGTCGAGAGACATTTTTGACGATGACGGCGGCATACGACGAGGCGTCCACGGCTGCGCAGATGACTTATTCGGCGGCGGCCGTTATGGGCGATTTCTGGCGCGAACGCGTTGCCGGCAGCCCCACGGCTAGCAGGCGTACACCCTGCTCCCCGCCGAGCTCTCAGCTTTGGGCTGGACGTGCCGCGGGCGCGGGAGAAACATGGCGTGCGCGGAGCATAAAGCTCAGCATTACTGCATGGAAAGCAAACCATTTTTTTTTACGCGATTTCCGACCCCCTTACTGGATACTATTTGTCGGTCTCAATTTTTTTTCGGCGTGGTGCGTCGCGGCATTAGGAAAAGTCATAGCAAAAGAAAGAAACGATTTATGAAAAAAGACAAAATAAAAAAGAACTTAGACGAAAGAGATGCGTTAGCATTTTTTCGCGCACCCACCCCATCCGCGTCGAAATGCGAAAGGAACAAGAGGCAGAAAGAAACAACAGCCGGCCGTCTAATCCTTTAACGCGTGAGTCGCCATAAATGGGCCTCGTGGCTGCTGGGCGCATACCGAATGAGGCGTTCTCTCAATGTCCCAACCGAACCTCGCTGCGATCTGCGCGTGAGCTCCCGCGGGCGACAGACAGCGCAGAGGAATGTCGGCCTTTCACCTCGCTCGACTTTTCAGCACGTCGCGCGATTTCGTTCACTTTTCCCTACAGCAATATTTCCAGCAGCGGAGACAGTTTCGGTACCTGGAAACTCGTAATGCCGCGACTATATGTTGCAAGTTCAACTGGAACAGTGTGTCCTGTTTCTTAGCAGACAGCTGCGTTCTTGAATCAGAGATCTCGGAGGAAAGAGTGGAAGCGAACAAGCTCAATTCTGTGCTGCGTGGAAGCTGCGATCACATCAAATATATAATATTTATGTCGGCTGATCCCAGCCAGGAAGGCTTTTCCATATGGTTAGAAATGAAAACGGATAAAAAATGGTATGCGCATTTGAACCGCGTGTTAACAGCGTCGTTGTCGCACTTGGGAATGCTTCTGAAATGTGCCGCATGTAATTGCCATCAGTATCTATGTGGTGGTGACAAGGTACGGCGCTAGTTCCAGCTGATCAGAAGCCACTCAAGTACACAAAAAGGAAAACTCATTCACTGCTACCCATTGGATAGCGTGTCAAAGATGACAAGATGAGGTCGAGGCAAGATCCCGAATTACTGTCTCGAGCCAAGCGCGAATACGCGACGCCGGTAGTTCGAAGAAAGCCCCGAACAGGTCCCATATTTCATTAGAACCATTTATTTGAGAATCAGGCTCGGTTGTAATAAATATAAACTTTGTACTTAAACTAAATTTTAAAAAAGCATGAGAGATAGCGGAATTGGTTCAATGCATAGTTGAAAAGTAAGGGTCATAAGCCGGGCGGTCTTCATTGATGAAAACGCCAGAGACGCCTGTAGCCTGTTTTTAAAGGGACATTAAAGGTTAATATTAAGTCAACGTGGACTGTTAAAATACCATCCCAGAAACCTCGAAATGCATGTTTCGTGCGAAGAAGAGATTTATTTTAAGAGAAAATGCGTTCTGAAGCGTCCGCGTACCTCCAGCGCAGTTCAAGTCACCCGCCCTCCGATCGAGGAGTATTGACGTCATGGTCTCATAGTGACGTTGCGCCGTTGGTGAGTAAAACGGCTCCCGCAGACGGCGCTACGGCTTTTCTGCACAAAACGCAAACGCGCGGCCAGAAAGAGCCAAGACAGAGCCGACAGCAGCGCGAAAGCGGAACTACGGTGGCTAACGGAAGGGAAAGCGCACGACGATAAGCTCGTTCTTTATTTTATGACACCAGCTTCGACGCTCGTTGCAATGGATTACCCTGACAACGACACATTAGCTCGCGATGCTGGGCTCGAGTTCAGCGATTTCAGCACTGATGAACGTGACCTGCTGTTGAGGGTTCGCGCTGCCGGCGTCGTTGCGTACTACTACGACGATGGCCTGCTCTGAAAGGCACTTCACGCGACTTCAGTAAGTCGGCGTTGAACTCGTAATCCTCTGGACGAAAGTGCAGCGAGCACACTACGTGATTTTTCGGTTCTTTACCAGCGCGCGGTGGCAGAGGTACGGTACTTAACCACTTCGAACGGAGAGGTTCACTCGTTGGCACACAGTGATGAGTAACTTTGGATTCGCCGCTGCAACTGCCCTTGGCCAAGTTCCGCGGACCGATTGCGCATCCCAAGACATCACATGGTCGTGGCATTCTCGCTGCTTGTTCCAAAGGCAAGTTTCGCGAGCCAGCAGGACAACCGCAGCACGACGCGATAAAGAAACAACTGAAACTCCAAAGCGCGCGCGGCCCAAAGTAGAGGGCGCAGAGTCGAGCGAAAACGAAACCTTTCGATCACCCATACTGCTCAAGGGTAACGTCAAAATGTTATTTTTTTTTAGAATCGAATAGAAGTAGACAAGTAGCATTTTCTTCCGTCTTATAATCTAATGAAATGATATTTTTAATACGAGTAGTTGAGTATAGTGACAAATTATAATGAGGAGTGCTTTCGTCATCGGGCTAGTACCGGAATGTCGCTGGGGGGTCTCAAATCGTGTCATGCATTTACCTCAATTTCTCGGTTACTAAAGCTCTGTTCGCGATTATATTGACGCCTTAGACGCTCTAGAGCATTGCTTTATCACTTTAACTTGACTTTCTGGTAACCTTTAGTGTCCCTTTAATGACATTATGAGATTATGACATAAATTTGCCACTTATGAAGGAAAGGCCAGGCTAACTATTATATTGCAATTCCTCTGCTGGGGTGGCTTTCACCAAGTCTTTCGCTTACCGAATTGGATGGGCCGACGACGCCACGTGTGAGGACTGTGGTAACGAGGAGACTTTTCAACACCTTCTTTGTGACTGTCCTCGATATAATTTACAGAGACAATCACTCGCAACCGCGATAGCGCGCTTTGACCAAAGACCTCTCACAGAGGAACTTATTTTACAATACCGCCATCACAAGCCATCGCAGCAGATGGCGACGAGGGCACTGTTGCGGTTTTTGAGGGCGACAGGATTGGACAGGCGGCTGTAGCCTGAACAAATGTTGATAGTGTGGCAAGTGTCACTGTGCTGTGCGATGACAGTATTCGGTGCCAGTGACCGATGGTGACTGTGGGTCTAGGCTCCTTCCTTTCCTTATCTCTACTTTGTTACCACTTTACCTCCCCCTCCCCTCTCTCCCCAGTGTAGGGTAGCCAACCGGATCTTTTTCTCTGGTTAACCTCCCTGCCTTTCCCCTTTCCTCTCTCTCTCTCTCTCTCTCTGCTTTTCACTCTTTGACAACGTTTCCGATGGTGCTACGCATATATTATCACCATGATCAGAGGATTATGAGCGTTAGATAAAAAAAAGCCAAAAAGAAACGAAACGGAAGGAATCGCTACATTAGCCGGCAAAGGATAGGCGAAGGAAAGCGAGTCTAAAGACCCACGCGTTTTCGGCGAGACCAGAAAAAAAAAATGAAAAGAACTCGTTTCGTAGGAACAATAACTTCAATCAAGTTCATCTGGACGCCTGACATCGTGTGAGCCGATTGTAAGAACACCAAGTACGACATACGGGACCCGAAGCGCTCGCTCGTACTAACAGTCTCACATTGTACCAGTTACCCTCTCTGGAAACACAACGACTGTTAGCACTGCTTTCCCACTTCCACAGATTGTATTATACCCCGTGATCCTTTACAGCATCCCAGATCAAACCCGCGAAAAAATTTTCCCCCGCCTCGACCATCCCTTCATAGCGCGTCCCATGTTTGCGCGTACGAATCTCCTTCAACAATCACCGCTCTTTCTTGCTATTTATCACTGGAACAAGCTGCCAAAAGAAATTGCTTCTATACATGGTCATGACTCATTTGTAAGTAATTTGAAGCGCAATTTTTCGCATGTTGAGTAAAAACAAAATTTTGTGCCTTTGACGCACTGCAAGTGAATCTACATGCTTTGTACGGAGTGTATTTTTTTTCTTTTTTTTTCATCATGTATGCATTTCTTTCTTTCCTTTTTTTCTTTTACATATTTTCTTGTTGTTGTATTCGGCGATCTTTACCACGGTGTTCTATATTGCCTTTCCCCCCTAATTGTGTATGAAATGTCCTGTTGTTAACCCCCCGTCCCCCTATGTAATGCCCATAAGGGTCGTTAGGGTATCTGAATAAAAAAAGATCTGCGGGTCTGTTCCACGGCGAGCCACATTCGTGAAGATACTTGATCGGCCAAACTAAACCATCGGGCAATCACTATAGCCAGTCTCGCTTAGTGAGAGCTGCTTTCCGAATCCGGCTTCTGAATCCTGTTACGTAAGCCCCATGCTTTCACAGCTACAGCCAGCATCACCGTTTTGGTGAGACAGCGTATACGAACGCAGGAATTCGCAGCAAAACTAAAAAAATAACAGTAAAGACGAAAGAAGCCTGGAAACGGGGCCCACCCAAGCCTTCGTCGCGCGCACGCGGTGTGCGTGCGCGCTCACGGATACCAGCTCGCGTGTACCCCCGACACTCCACCACGCGCGGAAGTGTCGAGGGGCTCCGAGGGGGAGGGAGGGGGTTTATACGGACCACCGCGATGCGCGAGCATAAACGCGCGCCCGCGCACGTTTACCAACGTCAGCCAGGCGCGCGCGCCCGACTGGGTGTGGGTTGAAACCAATGTCGCGCGCTCGCACGCTTTGGCACAGCTTGACTTCTTCGCGCATGAACGCGCCTTCGACGCAAGCGCAGCCGCCGCCGCCGCCGCATTCCTTCGACTTGTGCGAGCAGAACGCCGGAGTGGTCGTTTTGCGAGCGCACCCGGTTTCGCGTTTCTTGCCTTTTCCGACATTTTCCTTTTTCCTTGTTTTTTTTACCCTTTTTCTCTCAACGCGGTTGTGCGAACGCTGGGTGGGCGAGCTACGGAGGTATTCGAAATGCCCAGTGAGCTCTGTGCAGTCTGGCGCAGGGAAGTGGCGTGGTCTCTTCGTCTCTCTCCTTGAATAGCTGCTACAACACTTTCGGCGTATACGCCACAACTGCAGCGTGGGCGCGCTTTACGAAAGAGAACACGGGTTTTGTCGCCTCGGATAGAAGCTAGGAGAGAAAAATAGAAGAGAAAACGCGCGGAGTCGGTGCACCTTGCGCTGCGGCCGCCCCTTATAGCAGCCGCGGTTGCCGCTACAGTGCTTTGTTAGGTGTCGCGCTTGGACCGTTTCTTTTGCTTTCTGCGGCAGTTAGCCGAGCCTCTAGAGGCGCAGCCCAGCGACGGGCGGCAAGTCTTGCTCAGAACAGCAGGTCGACTGGCTGCGTCCATGCAAGCGCGAGCAGCTAGGACGGGTGGTGTGGGTGATGTAGGGAGGTGCGCTTGGGCTTGGTCGTCGCCGTCGCCGCCAAATTCTCGCGTGCAGACGGGGGGCGACGCGTGTGTGTTTGGAGGTGCACCGCTGGCTGACGCGAGGAGCGAGAAAAACGTGGTCGAGCGTGCCGAGCAAACTATCCGGAAAGTTTTGTGCCTTTCGAAGCGAGTTGCCACGCTCAGCACACCACAGTCTGTGAGTTGAGCAGCAGCCGTGAACACACAGCAGCAGCCGTTTCCTCTTTCTCGTGCTTTTCTCATTCGTTCCTTCGTTCTCTCTTTCTTCCTTTTTTTTTCTTCTTTTCGCCTGTTCTGCCGGCGACTCGGGACTATTCGCACGTGCTTTTGCAAGCGGAATTCCTGCACCGGTCCACGTGCGCTGTGAGTAGTATAGATGCAGGGCTGACATATGCCCCCTCATAGAAATCGCTGCATGCAGACTCTCCTTTTCTTTCCTTCCTTGGTTTTTTTTTTTCTTTTCTACTGACGCCACCCTCTTCCAGGATGCCTCCGGCGGCCCCACATCAGTTGCTCTCACACTGTGCTTAAATAAAAGCCGGGAATCCACCGATTAATATAAAGCATGCTTGAGTCCCGCCTCTAACACTTCCACAAGAAAATAGCGGTTTTCTTTCTGGTTTCATTTGTTTTAAATGCTATTTTGGATAATTCTTACGGGGTTGAGCTGAATACAAGAGAGAGAGAGAGAGAAAAAGATAAACGAAAGGTAGGGAGGTTAACCAGGACTGAGTCCGGTTGGCTACCCTACACTGGGGAAAGGGAAAGGGGGACGGAAAGATTAAAAGAAGAGAGAGTCCACTGGGAATATCACTCGGTCACTCAGTCCGGATCACAGACGCTGACTCAATCCGGTATCTTTCAAATATCGCAGCAGCGCTTTTGTGGCCTTTTGTAGCTGCGATATGCGAGGCCATGGTCCCTAGATCTTGTTCAAGGTGAACGGCTTTCCATCTAGCTGATTGAGAGCTGTGCAGAGGTCTTGCCTTTCATCTTCAAAAGATGGGCAGTAGCACAGTAGGTGTTCTATGGTTTCCTCGACACCGCAGGCATTGCACTCGGCGCTATCAGCCATACCAATCAAAAATGCATATGTATTGGTGAATGCGACGCCCAAACGTAAGCGGCACGGCACTGTTTCCTCATTTCGCGGAAAACCTGGTAACAGTCGCAGTTGCATTGAGGAATCGAGGGAATGCAAGCGATGTTGAGTGAATTCAGGTGTGTGCCACTTCTCCAATGTCAAAGAGTGCGCTAGCATGCCTAAGTGTTGGGCTGCGTCGGTCCGCGATAAAGGTATAGAAGCAAGGGTTGCTCCTTCGTGTGCTTTCCTAGCAGCCTCGTCAGCGAGGTCGTTGCCGGAGATACCGCAATGACCAGGCAGCCACTGAAACACGATGTCGTGTCCTTTCGTGATCATGTGATGGTGCATTTCTCGTATCTCCGACACGAGTTGTTCACATGACCCGCGACGAAGGGATGACAGAAGACATTTTAAGGCCGCCTTTGAATCGCAGAATATTGCCCACCGATTAGCCGGTTGGTTATTAATATAATCAACCGCACCTCGGAGGGCAACAAGCTCCGAACCGGTCGATGTTGTCAAGTGAGAAATCTTGTATTGGATGCTTAGTGATCGTGATGGTATAACCACTGCGCTGGTGGAGCTGGTCTGAGTGGAAGAGCCATCCGTATACATGTGCACTCGATCAAAGTAGAAAGTGTGCAAACAATCCAGAGCTGCTTGCTTCAAGGCCAAGGTAGGCAGGTCGGTTTTTTTTCTTATCCCTGGAACCGTAGGACGCACTTGAGGTTGTTTTAAACACCACAAAGCTGAGGTTGAACGTGCTGAGGATGTGAAGCCCGATGGTAAGGAGGGACGATGGATGCTGACCTTGTTGGAGAAGGACGCCTGTGGTCGTCGTTCTGGCAGGCACGCAACAGAGCTTGACTGCACCGTGAAACATGACGAATATGGGCTCTAAGCGTTTCGATGCTAATGTAAGTCGTGATCGGATGGTCTTGAGCCATTATAATGGTTCCTGCTGTTGAAGCGCTCCGCGGAAGGCCTAGGCAAACACGTAGTGCCTGCGCCTGCACGCTCTGAAGTTCTCGAAGATTTGACTTGCATGTTTTAGCAAGCACGGGAGAGCCCTAGCGTAGGAATTCGATGGAAAGTGCTCGATATAACTGTAGCATAGAACCCACTGACGATCCCCATGTTTTGCCGGCGATGAACTTGAAGGCGTCAACAATAGATGTGAGCTTCTTCTTTAAGTGGGCAACCTGAGGGCTCCAAGTGAGGTCCCGGTCTACAATGACGCCCAAAAACCGGTGATTTCTCTTGTAGGAGATAGGCTGACCATTGATGCATACTGGATAACGAGTCACCGCTTTTTGCGTAAAAGCGACTAAGGCACATTTTTCTGTTGAGATGGTAAGGTCTTGTGTGTGAAAGTAGTCAGATGCCTGTGTTGCTGCTTTTTGTAGCAATGCGAAAACCTGCAGGCGAGTGACCGCTGATGTCCAGATGCAGATGTCGTCGGCGTAGATTGAAACACTCACTGTTTCCGGTAGGGATTCGGCCAGCCCAAGAAGCGCGAGGTTGAAAAGAGTAGGGCTTAGAACACCACCTTGGGGAACGCCTCGGCATGTGTAGTGGTCGGTAGTCGGACCATCTTCCGTACGTACGAACAAGGACCTTTGTGTCAAGTAGTTACTGACCCATTGATATACTCGGCCTCCTAGTTCAATTGTCAAAAGTGCGTCTAGAATGGTTTGATGGGAAACGTCGTAAGCGCCTTTCACGTCAAGAAAGAGTGCTACTGATAATTGCTTCCGAGAGTTTTGTTGTTCTACAGATGATACTAGATCGATGACACTGTCAGTCGATGAACGACCACGTTGAAATCCCGCCATAGAGTCAGGGGAAATATTGTGGTTTTCAAGGTATCATTCGAGACGCATGAGGATCATACGTTCCGTGAGCTTCCCGATGCAGCTGGCAAGAGCTATAGGTCGATACGACGCCAGTTCGAGTGGCGACTTTCCTGCTTTTAGAAGCGGTACCAGGCGGCTGCGTTTCCATTCCTGTGGGACGACACCATCTTGCCATGAACTATTAAAAAGGCTGAGAAGTTCTATTCGTGCTTCTCGACCTAGCTGGCTCAAAGCAGTATATGTTATGCCATCGAGCCCTGGTGAAGACGAACACCTGCAGAGCGCCATAGCAGCTTCTAACTCTTCCATAGAGAATGGAGCGTCGATACTTGCATCTCGTGAGCCGGGGATTTTGCCTAATATCATGTCAAGGACCAAAACTGTGCCGCCGGCGACTTTCGCACAAAATTCCTCTGCGACGTCTATCTCACGGCTGTTTTGATAGAGAGCAAGGGCGTTGAAAGAGTGTCGTTGCTGGGGACTTGAGCAAAGACCCCGTAGGGTACGCCAAACACGGGACAATGGCTTGCGGGGGTCCAGTGAGTCGCAAAAGCATTTCCGTCTTTGATCCGCTAGCTTATCCATTCGGCGTTTGATCTTCTTTTGCTTGCGCCGAGCTTCTCTGAGGTCAAGAATTGACTTCGTGCGCCTGTACCTCCTTTCAGCTCGGCGACGTAGTGCACGAAGCCTTTCCAATTCAATGTCATTCTCTGTACGCTTTGATGAATGTGTGAAGCAGCGTGTACAATCTTCCATAGCGTCTGCAATTATGTCTTCTAATCTGCGTGCGATATGTGTCTTGCATGTGTCTTCTACGCGATCTTAAAAGACTGACCAGTCGATTTGGCGAGCGACAACCGGTAATGCGGCGTCTAGTCCATCGATTCTCACATAGGTCGGAATATGATCACTTCCATGGGTTTCAATATCAGTGAACGACTTCACGCTCAAAGTCAGGCAACGTGACACCAAAGTCAAGTCAAGGCAGCTGTTGTACGTAGTTCCTCGCAGAAATGTCGGACTTCCGTCATTTATAAGACACAGGTTGTGGCCTGATGCAAAGGATATTAGTGACCTGCCCCTCGAATTTATCCTGGAGCTTCCCCAAATATGGTGGTGAGCGTTGAAGTCCCCTGTTATTATCCAAGGACCGGGAGTAGCAGCCATAATATCTTCCAGTCTTTTTCTATCAAACTGAGCTATTGGTGCGAGCTTAATACAAAGTGATGCCTGCACCAATAGTGTCGACGTTTATGAAGGCCATAAGGACATGAGAAGAGTAGGGTTGCGCACTGCAAATAGTGTACGCGGTATTACGGTAGCATCAGGACTTGCTTAAATATAGGAATTGAAAGGACGATATTATATGGCGAGCTATAAAGAACTATAACTTCACATGAGTGAGAGCGCCTAGTGTTTGTGGGTTTAGATTAAAATTTCTCGAGGGCTCCACCACCTGTATGCGGAACCGTTTTTCCGCTTTTGATAACTCGGAACGCAATAGATGCCTGTTTCTGACAAAAAGATTAGCTGAGGCAGGCAAGCGGGTTAACGTAGCTAGTATACCTAAAACCGTCAATAGAGCATTGGGTGCTCGAGAAAAAGTTACGAATAAAAAAAAAAGATTTAATCCCAATATCACACCACGAAGTGTCTGGTTTGTTGCCGAAATCAGACGCAAAATCTTCAACTGAAATCAAAGGAACTGCGGTTCTAAGGCAGCGGTAGGTGCAAGGGCGTGATCCATATACATTGTTGCACTCAAGAAAACGGCGCTCACCTGGTGAAGCCCTCTGGAAGATTTAGAAGTTAACTTCTAATTAATACTACCACATTAATGCACCGTAGCGTTTCAACATGTATAAGAGCGCCGATATATCAGAGAAGGAGTCACACGTTACCTATTTTCACGCAGCGTCATATTGCTGCTCACGCGGCGACAAACTTCTTTGTCCATGAAAGAGTAACTCAAACTGAGGGTTTACTTACCTGGCCGGCTTAGCTAATAAACCTACACGTTAAGTCGACATGCTCCAGACACTATCACCACCTTGAATCTTCAACAAGGAGTTCACTCTATATGTTGAGAGCCCCTATCCAGTGTCCACTCTTTGGACGGAAGACTGATCTAGTCGAACTCCACTCGGGACTAGACATTTGGAAACGGCAAGAGAACTGCTTCTCTAATGTGCCAACAGGTCCAAGCGCGGATCCATACATTTATGAATGGATACTCAAGATACTGCCGCTTACCTGAGATAGTCCCTCTTGCACAGTATGAGGTTCGCCTTGGTGAAGAGGGTGGAGCCGACCTCTCCGAGGCGGCAGTCGCAGCATGCGCACTTGAGGCAGTCCTCGTGCCACAGTTGGTCCAGCGCCTTGAGTAGGAACCGCTCGCGTATGGGCTTCTGGCAGCCCGCGCACTCGGGACCAGAGTGGCTCAGGGCGGCTGGAGACATCATGGGCACGGGACCACTGCCGGGACCGGGTCCCAGCACGGGGCTCCGGTGTACCTCGGGGTTCCACCGGTGCACTTCGGCCTTGATGTCCATCATCGGACCTGCAAAGTGGAAGTGGGGAGAACGAGGTCAAACATTGCATCACAACAGCTTTCGGAAGTACAGTACTAAAGAAGGCAGGCAGTTGTGTTGACCCTGTGTTGACCCAGTGGAATCGCATAACATCGCTTGCTCTTTTCACACCTGTGTACCGCTAATGAACCTTGCATCAGCGCAGTTCCGTTGACTCCCAGGCTTTCAGGACTAAACTTCTCCACTTTCATGAACACGGCCATCGGTCTTTATCTGAGAACCTCGCAATAGGACTCGATGCAGATATGCAAGGACACTGTATATGGCACCCGCGCGCGCCGACCCGACGTGTCACCAGTACCTGCGACAGCTCATTTTACAGCTCTCGTTAAAACCCACCCTCAAACCTTCCAGACCTAGAGCTTTCTCTTCTACCACCGCAGAAAGGTCTAATTTCTCCTGGCTTCCATCTCTTTGAACTACCGAGGGAACCCGGTCAGCCCTATCCTTTCGGCTGGACGGAAGAGGCAATTTGCCTCACTCTGCACGGGGGCATCGCGAAGAGTGATGTGGAAAGAGGAACACCGAGAGACAGACTGGGAAAAGAACCAAAGAGGCAGCACGCTATCTTAGGGCAACAGAAGAAAAAAAAAGGGGGGGGGAAAGAAGTCGAAGGAGATCGGTTGATCCCTCGCCTTGCTTCTCCGCCGCATGAGAACGCGTCCCGAATGACTCAAAGCAGCTGCCATGCACTGCCTGGTCCCGCGTTATGGAGCCCGCGAAAGCGGTGGCCCAGCTCTGGAGCCGCGCGGTTCGTCCTCCCCCTGCTCGCAGCGAAGCCCTGGGGAGAACCCGCTAATGAACCCCTGGACGGAGAGGCAACAGCTGCTTGCGGTAAGGGACATTCGACACGCTACAAAAAGAAAGGGGAGTGGCGCTACGCATATGTGAAACGAGGCGAGAGACAGTCCTCATGGTTTCGCGTTGACGGCATTGATGGTCACCAGCTACGGCTGTCTACGATCGCGACGACGTGTGGACGACCCCGGTGGACACTGTGCAGGCAGGGTCGCCGGAACTTTGGCAAATTTGTTGGAGTGTTGGGAGCTTTGAACGATATTGTTGCAATTATACAATCTGTGATTGCTCTGAGAGGGAATCCCCCCTGATTCAGCTTAAGTTCTCTCAAAACTCCCGAATGCAGGGTCACAGGATCTCAGTATCGACGAACGTTTACAAAGGAGGCTTTGAAAGCCGAGCTCAACTTTTTAAATTCAAAGTTGTGTGACAAACTGACTGTATCGCGCGCCAACAAATCTAACATGTTTCTCCTTCATTTTGCATTAACACAGCGGTATATCCTCGACTCTGTCTTACTTGTCCTTTTTGTTCTTTGTACCCACTCCATATACCCCTGACACCACGGTTGAGGTGTCCAGGACAGTGGGAGACAGTTACAGTGGTTTTCATCCTTCTATAATCACTTTCCCCTCTCATCCTATTCCCGAAGAGTGCAAAATCGCGCTCGTCTTCTGTGTAACCTTTCTAGTCTACCTTTCCTTCCTTTTCTTTCCTATATATAGCGACCACCCCTGTGATGTTTGACTGACTATTATTTTCCTTTTCTCTCCTTAATCTGTTTTCCCTCCCCCCCTAGTGTAGGGTAGTCAACCGGACATGTCCTTGGTCAACTTCTCTACACTCACCTCTTCGTTTCTCTCTCTCACTCACTCTCTCTCTCTGTTGTTTGAGATATGCAGCTTTGGCTCTTGCGGTCAAAGATGTTTAGATACTTAGTTACTTGATTCAGAAATGCTGCATATTTTCAATTGAACTGTATACTGTCAATTTATACGAGCGACGATGTTGCATGCGTGCCAGGTGGGCAAATGTAGTAAAGACTGAAGGAACAAAATCATTAGAATCACTTTTTCAAAGATAGCAAGCAGCGTGTTAGCAGTTCGTGCAAAGGAATAGAAACCAACAAATGGCCAAACGCCGAGGCGGAGATATAAGCAGCATAGGAAGACAAAAATAAAGAAAAAGGCGCTTGGCATTCAAAGGTCGTGTATCTGTGGTTATATTATCTTTGATACTTTTCCATAACTCCGGTTCCGACTTCTGCTGATGGTTCAGGCGAAACAGTACGCGACTTCGATAGCCAGGCTAAACCAGCCTATGGCCGAGGCCCCACCACCACCTAATGGTTGCGCACGTTGAGATACAAATAAATCTGTCACGGCAGGCCCCACAATCTAGTTCAGTGACAGACTGACAATAAGATAAACAAAATTCAGTCGTTTTGGTAGCACGCGAGTCGAGTAAAGCGAGCTTATGCATCACGTTGCTCACCGAATTCCGCTAATGAAAGGCTGGGCTCCCCAACGTTAGAGAATAGCGCAGCAGACGATGCGCTCGGCGAGCAGAAGGTCAGGCTTGGAGGCTCCGTCATAACTTTCTCGACGAGCCCGCCGGGCCACTCGTGAGCTTCGTGGCGCTGGACACCCTGCAGCTGCGGCCGACCCAGAAGTGCCAGGCGCTTGCCACTTGTACAGAGAAGAAACATGAGAAGGGCGTTTGGTCCCAGCGAAGGGGAGCACGCAGCTGAAGACGTGGCGCGCCGTTCTTTTCAGCGGCACGAAAAAACGGGCTGGCCGCCGGGCCGGGTCACTCAATCTGTCCGCGTGCGGCTGGTTTCACAGCGCAAGCCATGCGCCTGGCTCCCTTCCCAGGCACCGAACGCACGAGGTCGCACCACGGCAGAGAGCACACAACACAACCGTGGCTCCCCCGGTTCGTTTGACAGGCCCGCGCGTAGACGGCTCTCTTTCTCGCCTCGCTTGCAGCGCAGGGCTCACACACACACTGGCTGCCTGCTCCACGCGGCGCACCACGGTGCCGCCAGCGCGAGAGGCTTCGCCGCAGCAGAAGGGCGGCTCGCCGACTCCCGTGGCTTCCTCGTCGTGCCTGTCGCCGTCTATCCTCCCGTCGTTTTTAGTTCGCCGCTTGTGACCGCGGCGTGTCCTCCTGTCCGTCTTCTTGCGATCGAGAAGAAGGGTTGCAAGCGAGGCGTAGCTGCGCAGTGCGAGCGTTCCTTTTCCCCTCGGCGGACAGTTGTTTTTCGACGCTTGAATCTCTCGGCTCGTTGGTCGTCGACTCGTTTCAGCGTGTTGTCTTTATGCGAAGCCGCGTCGCGCCAGCTGCCGAGGAACGTATAGGGCGCGGAGAGAATAAAAGGCTCCGCCGGCGCCTCCGCCGCCTGTTTTTGTGCTGATCGGCTTAGAATTTCCGCGGCCATGGCATCTGTCGCTTTGTTTTAACAAAAGCAACGCCTCGTGGGCGTGTTGAAGAACATGGCGATCGTGACAGGCGAGCGCGCGGTGTTGGAGAAGAAGGAGAAGACGAGGCTGTGGATGCGGCATTTAACAGGTGGTCAATAAATTCGCAGCACGTGTCATTTAGATTCAAAGCGATACGTAGCCGCATTAATGAGGGTGAAGTAAATGACAGCGAATACAAAGCGCGGTCAAGCAGCCATCGTCGAGTTGAGCGTTCTGTCCTCGCTTATTACACGTGTCGCTTCCTTGAAGGACCACACGAACTTCACGCGAAAAAAGAACGGAGACGTCGGTATAGCTTGGCCCTTGCACCATTCTTCGACTTCGTGTGACATTCTCGCTGTCCACCATAAGTAACGTCCGATCAAATATTCAAGGTCGCCGAATCTTGCTCCACGTGGGTCTTGTTGACTCGCTCGAAGATCATGCCATTATTAAGCACTGCAACATATCATCTCAGCTTTACCCAGATGAGCATTTTCCATTGAATTTCTCGCCAAACTGTTCGAATTTCTGCACGCACCTTAACACAACTTGTGCCACCCGCATATAGGAAAAGAATAAACCAGCAGCAGAGATTGACAGAAGCGTACCGCATACCATGGGCCTTCTTGTAGCGGCACACAAGATAGTGCCTCGGTGACGAGACGGTCGAGGAATGCTACAGAAAAACAGAAGAATGAAAAAGAAAAGCGAATACAAAAGAAAACGTACGCAAGAAAAAAATAAAGTAGAAGAATAAAAAGAAGGGCGGCAGAGCACGGGGCCAAACCAGAGGTTGCCTCGACACAAACGGGGAGGCACGAACACGTGGGTGTCAGCTCCGCGACCGAGTTCACCGCACAAACGCGGTGGCACACAGGCACCCGCGTGCTGTTCTCGCGTTTTAGTGGGACACGGGCCCAAATGCGCGACTGGCGACGAGTGAAAACGGGCGACCGACTCCCCCCGCCTACGAGACGCAACGGCGGCTGCGGCGACGAGGCAGCGAGCTTTTAAGCGGGCCAAGAACCGCTGACAGCCGCGGGTCGTTAGTGGCTCACGGAGTCGGCGACGGCGACGCAGTGTTGTGCGGACGAAAAAAAGAAGGTGACGTTATGGCGCCACCTTGATTGTCGTCCAAATTACTCGAGCTGCGATTAGCCCATGTACATAGCATACCACACAAACATCTTGGTTCAAGACACCGTTCGGATGTACGTAAGCGACAACTGAACTTCGTTTTGTCGCTTCCATCTTTCTTCTCCTCTTCTCAGCCCACGTTACAACAATCAATTGGTTTAATCCGACGACCTTCCGCACGTCCGTACGTGTGCAAAACCCAACACGTAAATGACGGCTCGGTTTCGTGCGACTTCTCCGTTCTTATTTCATGACAGAGTGCGCGCTTACCTGAAAAATAAATGTTCACGGTCATTAATATTATTATTCACTTACTTGTCTTTTCCGTCGAGGTATAAGCAAGCTATAATTATTTCCGATCGCACTAAAATTGATGTCTCAATCACATCCAAAGTTCGCATAACTCTCCCACTTCCACACAGTTGCAATATGTATAACCGCAGCCGTGGCCTCGTCATATATATATATATATATATATATATATATATATATACGAGGCCATGATCCAGAAATAAGGTTCCCATCAATTTAAGAAATAGACAACATTGTTTATTCTCATATAAATTTACATCATTGGAATGACGAAACTTTGCTCTATTTTTCTACATAATTGGCATCTTTTTCTACGCATTCTTGTAGACGGTGTTCCAATTTATATATCCCTATGTCGTAGAACTCCGCCAACCCGTTGAAGCGTTTCACCTCTTTGACTTCATCGTCGCTCCGGAAGCGTTGGCCACTCAAATGTTCCTTTAACTTGGGGAACAAGTGATAGTCACTAGGCGCGAGGTCTGGACTGTACGCTGGGCCGGTGGGGCATGACGGTCCACCGAAAGTTCCTCAAGAGTTTCAGGGTATGACGGGAGACGTGAGGTCGGGCGTTGTCATGAAGCAGCGTTACACCGGCTGCCAGTCGTCCTCGTCGGCGGTTCTGGATAGCTCGCCTGAGCTTTCTTAGTGTTGAACAATGACTGTCTGAGTTGATTGTTGTCCCACCCTTACAAAAATTTTTATAGAAAGTCCATAGACAGTCTATAGACATTTGTCTATGAAGTCTATAGACTGTCTATAGACATTTCTTTAGACTAGTCTATAGACCGTCTATAGATTTATGGCCATACACTTTTTATAGACTAGTCTATAAAAAGTCTGAGTCTATAGACTGTCTATAGACATTTCTTTAGACTAGTCTATAGACAGTCTATAGACTTATGGCCATACACTTTTTATAGACTAGTCTATAAAAAGTCTGAGTCTATAGACTGTCTATACACAGTCTATAGACAGTCTATAGACTTATGGCCATACTTTTTATAGACTAGTCTATAAAAAGTCTGAGTCTATAGATTGTCTATAGACTGTCTATAGACTTATGGCCATACACTTTTTATAGACTAGTCTATAAGAAGTCTGAGTCTATAGACTGTCTATAGACGGTCTATAGACTTATGGCCATACACTTTTTATAGACTAGTCTATAAAAAGTCTGAGTCTATAGATTGTCTATAGACTGTCTGTAGACTTATGGCCATACACTTTTTATAGACTAGTCTATAAGAAGTCTGAGTCTATAGACTGTCTATAGACGGTCTATAGACTTATGGCCATACACTTTTTATAGACTAGTCTATAAAAAGTCTGAGTCTATAGACTGTCTATACACTGCCTATAGACAGTCTAGAGACTTATGGCCATACACTTTTTATAGACTAGTCTATAAGAAGTCTGAGTCTATAGACTGTCTATGGACAAGTGTATAGGCTTACAGTTCTACTTTTGTAGACTGAAGTCTATAGAATGTCTACAGATGAGATTTGTCCGTAGACATTTTATACACATCAGTCTACAAAAGTAGAACTATATATACAGTTCTACTTTTGTAGACTGAAGTCTATGGAATGTCTATATACAAATGTATATAGATAGTCTATAGACATTCTATAGACTTCAGTCTACAAAAACAGAACTTTATAGTCCGATACACTTTTTTTCTATGACATTCTGCAGACATTTGTTAACAAATATGAATTTTTTTTAATCTATAGGCACTCTATATACACAGACATCTTATAGACAAGTCTACAAAGAGTGTATAAGGCCATAACTCCATAGCGGCTACCTACAAGTTAGTTTACATTTTTGTTTACATGCGGTAGCAAAAAGTTTTGAATGTATTTATGCATGTGCACCTGTTCCTTCTCATCTGCACTTATGCATTACCGTTAGTAGATTAATAATGCTTCTGAACCAGCTGTACACAAATGTTGCACAAACAGAAAGAATTTATATAGTGCTGAATCATGCAGTGCGAAAAATAAAACAAATGCGCCAGCAATGCATTCACCGTTTTTATTGCTCGATATAATAGATGAATTCCTTAAATTCATGTCGTATGCTATTATGGAAACAGATTAAATATTTACACTACTCCTTGGCAAGCATGGTCGCCAGGCTGGCCTTGACCTTTGTGTCATTAGTCCCAAAGGTGCTGCAGGTGTATGCTGCAAATAAGTAGATGCAGCAATATGAGGCAAAAATAACAAGTGTATATTCTTTGTGTGTTCATTAAGCAGCTTAATATATTTGCTCAAACCATCGAAGTCAATACTTAATGCGGTTTAACTATGACTAATGGCTGCTTGTCAATACAAATCAGCACCTTTATAGAATGTTTTATTGCATGGTATGGTGAACAATTAAACAGTCACAACTGCTGCTCGTGCCAGCAACAATATGTTCCCTTTTATGACACGTTCATATATGATGCATTATTGTACTTATCCCAAATGGTCTCTATATTTATTGCTGAAACGTTACCCAGTTGGGCTGTCTGTACATTTTTTTTTGGCTGGTAGTTAAGTATGCCCGTGCAGAGGGTTATTTTCAGAAGACGTGACTGGAATATTCACAGTATCATGCCTAAGATTGTAATTTATTTTGCTTAATACACATTTAAATGTCTTTCTCATACTTTTAAATGAATGGGTGATTGGCCATAACTTCAACGGAAGGCAGATGGGCTGATTGTATCGATATGGTCACTTAATTTGTTACAGGTAATGAGGCCTCTTGGGCGTGCTAACAGGTTTCCAAGTTAGGTATACCACATGAGCACCCGAAATACCACACGAGCACTTTGTGTCATGGCACGACAGATATGCACCTCCTAGGAAACAGAACTGATAGTATAGTTCGAATGAATTCTATTACAGTAAATTATTTAAGGTGCTTTGAAAGATGAAAATTTTTTCTAGGCTATCGAGGTTCAGCACGTTTAGTTAACGCAAAAAAAAACACATATTGAGTAAGAAATGCCTTGTCAGTAAGCTTGACTTTCTTTTATTTTTCAATAAATGGAACCAATTTCCTTCAATTTTTATCAGGTGAAACGTTTTAAAAATATATTTAACTCAGAGATTCTCTGGAAACTTTGTATGACATATAACAAGACAGCATACCTATGTGGCCATTTTAAAATTTCCCGATCTTTTTCCAAGCCTTCCCTGGCTGTTCTCATGAAAATTTTCTGGCAATCTATGACGCCTGCAGCTTAAGTGCAATAAAAAAAATATTGTGGTTTAATGCTTGCCAAGTACTGCCAGTCCATGATATTTAGATAAAACGAATAACACGTCAGTCACTTGACATGCAGTGTTAGATTCAACTGACTTGAATCCCTTGATTAATAAAGCTGACAAGGGCTTCGGCAAGTTCGTAATTGATGGCCACACGAGTACAGCACGGAAGACACAGAGACACACGTAAAGCAAATGCAACAATGTGAGGAAAAACTATACAATGAGTTATACAATTAGTTATTTTTACGGTTCAATAGTAGTTTTCAATATAATTTGCTCTCATCACTTATGCCTCTAGTTAACTTTGTTTACCTCTGACTAAAGACTACATGGCAATATTAATCAGTACCATTATGATGTTTCGTTATACTACAGTATGATAAGCAGTTAGACAACCGTAATGGTCGCTGGTGCCAGCAACGGTACGTTTCGTTTTAGGACAGGTTCATGTGACACACAGTGTACTTATAAAAATAAAAGAAATGCGAGAATCCCAAACGATTCCTATAATAATACTTGTTGAAACAAAGATACCCGGCTGGACTGTGCACATTTTTCAGGTGTTAATACAATATGCCCGTGCCGAACGAACATGCTCAGCATACTGACTGCAGTTTTGAACAATCACGTTAAGATTTGCAATTTACTTCCGCTTAGAACAGTCTGCAATGTCTCTTTTCTCATACTTCGAGATGAATACATTTGCCACACTTTCAGTAGAATGCACATGAATGGGGGCGTACTGATCAGGTTACTTATCAACTAAAACATGTTACGATCTCTTAGGTGTGTTGATAAGGGTAGAACAAATACAATGCCCACTGAATTATTTGAATAATCTGTGCGTTATCTACTTAGAAAAGACCACCAAATTGATAATCTGGCTCTTTTTTTCTTTTGTACAGCGCATATTGTATGCAGTCTGTCCAAGACGACGGCGCTACATGCAACAGTAATGAAAACCGGAACACTTATTACGCACGACAATGGCTTCGTACCATACACGATTAGCACAATGCGAATCTGCGCCAGCAGCTGCCTTGTGATTAAGAGCACGTAAACTACAGAACGCCGAAGCATCGGAAGCCGCTTAACGCTTTTCATATAGCTCGAAAGATAACTTCTGCTGCTAAATTGTTTAAAAAAGAGACAAAAAACAAATCTTCCAACTACCGTCAAACGCAATGCCTTCAGTTTGAAACGTGTAAAGGTGTTCCCGGAGCGACTAATTTATTGTTCTCTAATTTTTTCGGCTAAGTTGCGGAGCTGCAAGTGACTAAGCTTATCGCAGGTTTCATGCTCCAAAAGCGTTTGTGGTTGCATATAAATAGATTGGGTGAATCTAGAGATTTCTACTAGATATTTCTTCAAGTCTCGTGTTTTGCTTGCTGTAACTTCCCAAAATTATTTAGATTGGTTGCCAGGAACCTTAAAAATACTGCTACTTTTAAACTATGCGAAAACGGCAGCGCACACACTGCTGATGCATGCCCCGCAAACACGGCCTTTCATCCGAGTACGCTAGCAGTTATTCAACTATGCCTGTCTGTTTGAAAATTCTTGATGCTAACACAATTTCGAGATATATGCGTAAAGCGTGTCACGAGAATTTCGCTACACATACGGTGCAGCATTCATCGCGGCCGGATCAAGCGCCACTAAATGAGATCTACCACACTGGCTGCCCAACACACACAATGCGCTTAGTGGTAGCTCAGTATCAAGTTAAAACATGGTGTACTTCCTTTTTTACGCACCTAAACTATAATGATAAAATCAACAAGCACGAGCGATCGCTCGCCGTAAAACATTCCGTATAGTAGAAGCGAGAACAGGAGCGCGTTATCAAACCATGTCAACGACAAACCGACACTATACCCGAGTCGCCTGCGCTACGTGCAGCCGGTTCGCGCTACGAAATGCGCTCACATAATCATGAGGTATTGACGCAAAACGTCTTTGATAAAGCTTACCATTCAATGTAGTTGACTTGTGATGCCACAAAGAAGACACGCATACACAGACACCAACGTTCAGGGAGACACCGCACACCGGCACAACCGTTTACGTGGCTGGCGCGCTCGTTGAGACGGCGCACCGCCGCGCATGCGCAAGAACTCCGAGCATGCGCAGGAGCTCCGCGCGGAGGGCGTGCGCGCTCGGAGGAGTGTGAGCGCCTTTTCCTCGTTTCTTTTTTTTCTTTGTCTCTTTCTCTCTCTCTGATGCGCCATTCGCGCCGGAACGGGTGGCTTTTCTTTTCCGTTATGCATTTTTTTCGTGGACGAAGGATATGCGCTGGCAGGTTGTAAGACAAACGCTGTGGGCTATCGTATCAGACTGGAACGCTAACATGAATGCGTTGTTTGTAAAAGTCGTTACGGTGCCCTTCAGACGTTTTAGACGCATTATTGTCAGCGTCGATGAGTAATACAGCGTATTTGTAGCATATCTTCCAGCGTACCGCGAAATGTGATGCCCGCACGTATGTTAGTGCTAATTTTCTGTTCCGATGATAGGTCAAAGCAATCAGTACAGCATTGAGGTACTCATATGCGTGGCTGCGCAGGCATACCGCCGGCGAAATACTGGGTGGGCTCAGAGAATTTGGCACCTATTTTAAGTGAATGAGAAACGTTGATGAGTTTATAGTGCAGGATATTAGGCAACAAAAGTCGCCCGATGTTAGTGACGCAGCCGAGATATGAAGACAATGTGAAAAGTATCCGAGAATCGGACGACACACAACGCGAACACCACATGCGCGACATCGGTTCATGGCACATTCACAAAGTCCGCGTTGTCAGCTACAAACATTACGAGTGTCTTTGCTGTTAGCTTGATGCCTGTTTCGAATCCACTTGTATCTGAAGCTGGCGTTCATAACATATATTTTAACAATTGGATCGGCGTTTTGCTTCCGTTATTCTACTGCCGCAAAAGTGATGCGACAACTGTGAAGACTGTCTTTGGATTGCCGAGAGTGACTACGTAGATCATATGTGGTCAACAAATGCGGAGGTATACACTATGTGTATACTAAAGTCTACAAATAGGCTCTATAGCAATCTCAGCAGTATACAACTTTAGTGGCTTATGTCAAATGCAGCTATGTATTATCCACCGGTACCTGCGCTTGGTTACAGCGTACACGGGTTGGGCCCAGATTAACGATGTTTGTCTATTGTTAATCTATAGACATGCAAGACCACGACAACTCAGAGGTGGTGAATTCACCACCTGGTCTGCGGGCTTTCGCCACTTATTCACCACCTTTGCCACATCTTCACCATCTGACCTTCACCACCTGGTCTTCGCGAAGTGTACGTCCGGGAAGCAGCCAGGTTTAGGGCCTTCGGGTGCCTGGAAGACCTTGGTGACTCGGACGGTGCCTGCTCCGCCGCGATCCTCGTTCGGTGCAGCTGCACCGAACGCAGACTAGCAGTCTGCACGGTTTGCCCGCCGCGCCAGGGTTGCGGTGCCGTCGTGCATGAACCAGTGCCATATCATCGCGTTCGCAGAGGGCGGGGGGTATGGGAACTCGGAATTACATATTATCGACTTTCTTCTACAGACATTCAATACACCAGGAGTAGAGAAAAAAATAGAAACCTTGTCGACTATTGTCCATAATATAGAGAGTCAACAGACAAAGTATGGACAAAAATAAATAGAAACTGTATCGGCTTTCGTCTACAGGTAGCCCATATAGAGGGGAAGTAGACAAAGAAGAAACAAACTCCCTATCGAATTTTTTCTATAGACCGTCTATAGACTGCGAGTAGACAAAAAGAAATAGAAATCTTATCGACTTTCGTCTACAGAAAGTCTATATACAAAGTATATGGACAAAAATAAATAGACACTGTATCGACGTTCGTCTAAAAGTAGTCCATAGAGGGGAAATAGACAAAAAGAAACGAACACCTTATCGACTTTTTCTATAGACCGTCTATAGACAGCGAGTAGACAAAAAGAAATAGAAACCTTATCGACTTTCGTCTATAGAAAGTCTATAGACAAAGTATGGACAAAAATAGATAGAGACTGTATCCACTTTCGTCTATAGGTAGTCCATAAAGGGGAAGTAGGCAAAAAAGACACAAACACCTTATCGACTTTTTTCTATAGACCGTCTATAGACTGAGAGTAGACAAAAAGAAATAGAAACCCTATCGACTTTCGTCTATAGAAAGTCTATAGACAAAGTATGGACAAAAATAGATAGAGACTGTATCCACTTTCGTCTGTAGGTATTCTATAGAGGGGAAGCAGATAAAAAGGAAACAAACACCTTATCGACTTTTTTCTATAGACCGTCTATAGACTGCGAATAGACAAAAATAAATAGAAACCCTATCGACTTTCGTCTATAGAAAGTCTATAGACAAAGTATGGACAAAGATAGATAGAGACTGTGTCTACTTTCGTCTGTAGGTATTCTATAGAGGGGAAGCAGACAAAAAAGAAACAAACACCTTATCGACTTTTTTCTATAGACCGTCTATAGACTGCGAGTAGACAAAAAGAAATAGAAACCCTATCGACTTTCGTCTATAGAAAGTCTATAGACAAAGTATGGACAAACATAGATAGAGACTGTATCCACTTTCGTCTGTAGGTATTCTATAGAGGGGAAGCAGATAAAAAGGAAACAAACACCTTATCGACTTTTTTCTATAGACCGTCTATAGACTGCGAATAGACAAAAAGAAATAGAAACCCTATCGACTTTCGTCTATAGAAAGTCTAAAGACAAAGTATGGACAAAAATAGATAGAGACTGTGTCGACTTTCGTCTGTAGGCATTCTATAGAGGGGAAGCAGACAAAAAGGAAACAAACACCTTATCGACTTTTTTCTATAGACCGTCTATAGACTGCGAATAGACAAAAAGAAATAGAAACTTTATCGACTTTCGTCTATAGACAGTCTATAGACTTTATATCAACAAAAGTCCAAATCTATAGAAAGGAAAGGTCGTCTATGAAAAGTCTATAGACTTTCTATAGACAGTCTAAAGTCATTTTTGTAAGGGCACGTTCCATGAAATCGATCAGCAGTATCCCCTTACGATTCCAAAAAACACTAGTCACGGCTTTGCCAGCAGAAGGAGTTTGTTTCAACTTCTTTGCGACTGGTGACTCTGGGTGAGGCCACTGTTTGGATTTTTGTTTCGTTTCGGGAGTGAAATTAATCATCCACGTTTCGTCTCCCGTAACAATGGAGTCCAACAATCCTTTCTTATCTTCTTGACACATTTGAAGAAACTGGCGAGCACAGCCAAGGCGTTTCTCCTTGTGATTTGATGTCAACAGCCGCGGTACCCATCGAGCACAACACTTGGAATACCCCAATTTTTCAGTCAAAGCTCTTTCCATTGTACCGTAAGAACTCCCAGGAATCTGAGCAACAAGTTCACGGACGGTGATCCTCCTGTTTTGAAGGACTTCGCATTGGACCATCTCGATAACCGCCTCCGAAACTGCCGGTCTTCCACTATGTTCTTCATCGTGGACTTCTTTCCGACCGGCACTAAACTCCCTGCACCACTTTCGGACATGTTGACGGACATACACTTGACGCCATACACCTCTGTCAACCGACGATGAATAACCACGGAGTCCCTTTGGCGTGCAAAAAAAGCGAATTACGGAACGAATCTCGCACTTGGCGGGATCAACAATGGGTACCTCCATATCGTACGGTTGCTGAGCTGAGAATGAGCAGCGCAGCGAAGCGCGACAGGGGGGAATCGAGAGTGGGGGTACAGCCGCGCGCAGCAGCGTTGCCGGATTTCGTCTCGCACCTTCCCGTGTGGCTGGAGCTCTTTGGAAACCTTATTTCTGGATCAGTCCCGTGTGTACATATATATATATATATATATATATATATATATATATATATATATATATATATATATATATATATATATATATATATATATATATATATGTGTGTGTGTGTGTGTGTGTGTGTGTGTGTGTGTGTGTGTGTGTGTGTGTGTGTGTGTGTGTGTGTGTGTGTGTGTGTGTGTGTGTGTGTGTGTGTGTGTGTGTGTGTGTGTGTGTAGCTTCGTGTCTCTTAAACTTCAAGCAAAGCACTATATAGGGCCATTATCGATGGGGCGATGGTTCAGTGCTCAAGGCGTCCACTATGTACACGTAAGGTGTTAAATTCAGCGGTTTATGTCACACTGACATTGCAGTTTTAATTGCGACAGCCATTAAGATATCGCAAACGCGTGCTTTCATGGTGCTTGTAGGCTAGCAAACCGGTTAAGCTAAACTGGTTAACCTCCCTGCCTTTCCTTCTCCACATTTCCTTCCTTCCTTCCTTCCTTCAGTTGGTCAAGCGCTACAAAGCGATTGTTGTGCGTCTCCCTTCTTCATCCTTGTCTTTCGTGAAGTAGCGCTACTTAAGGCCATGGATAGTCGCATTTGAGATCGCAGCAGTACTGAGAAGAGAGGTTGAGAGGACCTGCTACACGGCCTTGCCTCAACGTCTTTTCTTGGGCAATTGCGCTGGCCGTTAGACATGAAGAAGGGGCCATATTGAAGTTCACAGAAGAGAAACAGGAAACATACATGCAGGTGTTCTCGCTGAATGGTATATGAACTGCTTCACGCTAAGATCACCGATACAAGAAGCCTTTATTTATTTATTTAGTTAGTTAGTTAATTATGTTACAATACTCATGACACCAGTGGAATATGAGCGCTCGCACCCTACTCTCTCGTTTAGCTTATTATACATAGAACACAGCTTTCTTAGAAACGATACTGTATACTTTCCTACTTATTGAATTTTTCATTCCATTGTTTTCGTTGCATTCTTCACACTTGAGGTCTGGTGACTCTTAGATCTTCACTTTCTTCTTAGGTTGAAGAGGAAAGAAGTCGATAGACAAATAGCTCGATGTCTCTCTCTTTTGCGTCGCTGTTTTAGTGTTTTCGGCTGGAAGCGCAGAATTTTAACAATACGCTGACAGAATGACGAAGCAGTTTCTCTGCATGAACCCGTGGCGGAATAACAACTCTCTTCAAAATGTCATGTTTGCTTTCTTTTTTCCTTTTTTTATTTATGAACTGTACACTGTTTCCTAAGGTATTTTACTATGCCAAGCAAATCTTTTCTCGCCAAGGTGCGGACGTGAATATAATGAAGAACAAAGGTATAGTTGATATTAGGAAACTTCGCAGGAAAAATAAACAAAGGAGTGTACACTATTCTTGAACGACAACGATAACCTTCACATTGTGATACTAAAGGAGCATAGAAGTGTTGGTAAACGGAAGCGGAGAGTTATTTCGTGGAGATTAGAGAGGGCTGGACACTTCTTGCAAATAAATAAATAAATAAACAGATAAATTATTATTATTATTATTATTATTATTATTATTATTATTATTATTATTATTATTATTATTATTATTATTATTATTATTATTATTATTATTATTATTATAAGTCACGGCGATACTTTGTATTGTAATGCCTCTTGTAAAATTTCTCGTTTGATGCTTGCGGTGAACCATATGAGAACTCAATATATTTTCTGTACACGGTGGAGCATGTTTCAGGTTCAGTTCATTATTCTTTCAATACGATGAATGGGTAAGAGACAAGCTCTGTAACTTATGTTACCCCATCCCCCTGTGCAGAGTACCCAACCGGACACTTGATCTGGTTAACCTCCCTGCCGTTCACGTCTTGTTTTCTTTCCTTCCTTCTGTAATTTAGGAAATATATACTCACTATCGGAGAGGAAGGATGCGTCAACGAGCTCCATGATCACTGTGCCATGACATACTATACCATAGAGCACACATGCTAAGAAAAGGTTATTGAGCCGAAATTAATAACGAAAAGGCGTACTTCGGTTTGTTCAAGCGTCAAGCGGCGGCGTTATTGTGAGCACTTTAAGAAAGAGGAGAAAACAAAAACCTAAAGCGCAAGATGGCTCGCGTAGCCCACCAACACGTTCGTCCGCTAACGAAGCGCATATTCTCACCATCGTAGGGTCCCGGTCGTTATGCGCCTCGGGCATACCGCACTCACGTGCGTATTACAAACGATAATAACCTCTCTCTAATTGATAAAAGCGCCATAGGCGACCACGCGCTCACTTTCGAAGTTAACATTTACCGCGTTCTTCTCCCTCTGTGAGCGACAAGCTCACAACATTGAAAACACTCTTACTGCGCATTTAGGTATTCCAGCGCCGAAGGACCAAGAATATATTAGAGAGAAAATATGAGAAGAATAACTACAGATGGAGTAAGTCGTCGGTGACAGCAACAGATATGTGCACACAGCGCTGACGCATATGTGACGTGGACTGCAAGGCAAGCTATAAATACAATTATACGTCGTTATGGTCGGCAGAATATTTCAGCGAACTGCGACTTCACTTAACCATGCGTTACCGTTTAGCATAGTACTCATAACGACGAACTTGCTGTTCAAGGTATAAGCACACCGAAATTTTAGGAAAGGGTTCATTAAACCCTCTCTTATTCCTCTTGTGTTCCTAGTCTCGGGACAACGTTGATTCGGCTCTATATTACGACACCGACGTCAGTTGAACGCCCGGTTTAAGAAATATGACAAGTTAGGCTCCAAATATCTGACGTCGCTGGATGTTCCTGTTGAGCCTGCATTCCTTCCATGTACTTCTATGCTTATCTGATCAACGAAACAAGAACCACGACCACCATAACGCAGATTGTTATCAGCCTAAAACACACACGCACACACACACACACACACACACACACACGCACGCACACACACACACACACACACGCACACACACACACACACACACACACACACACACACACACACACACACACACACACACACGCACACAGCCATGATAAAAAATGACCAAGAACATATTTTTGTGTTTTGTATGGCTGGTCATAGGCTCCATATCTAAGATCTGCTGTACGTTCTTCTTGACTCTGCATTCTTGCCATTTATTTCAATGATTTTCTTTGACGAAACCGCAAACACTGCGGTGATGCATGTACATTGTTCTCAAGCAAACAAACACGCAGTGAATATAAGAAA